>NC_090944.1:135685152-135986068 GCF_040807025.1 Struthio camelus | reverse complement strand
GACACTCGGAGGCCCCTCGCCCTCCCCGAAAGACACTCCGAGGCCCCTCGCCCTCCCCGAAAGCCACACGGAGGCCCCTCGCCCTCTCCGAAAGCCACTCGGAGGCCCCTCGCCCTCCCCGAAAGCCACTCGGAGGCCCCTCGCCCTCCACAAAAGCCACTCGGAGGCCCCTCGCCCTCCCTGAAAGCCACTCCGAGGCCCCTCGCCCACCACGAAAGACACTCGGAGGCCCCTCGCCCTCCCCGAAAGACACTCGGAGGCCCCTCGCCCTCCCCGAAAGACACTCGGAGGCCCCTCGCCCTCCCCGAAAGCCACTCGGAGGCCCCTCGCCCACCCCGAAAGCCACTCGGAGGCCCCTCGCCCTCCCCGAAAGACACTCGGAGGCCCCTCGCCCTGCCCGAAAGACACTCGGAGGCCCCTGGCCCTCCCCGAAACACACTCGGAGGCCCCTCGCCCACCCCGAAAGCCACTCGGAGGCCCCTCGCACACCCCGAAAGCCACTCGGAGGCCCCTCGCCCTCCCCGAAAGCCACTCGGAGGCCCCTCGCCCTCCCTGAAAGCCACACGGAGGCCCCTCGCCCTCCCCGAAAGACACTCGGAGGCCCCTCGCCCTCCACAAAAGCCACTCCGAGGCCCCTCGCCCTCCCCGAAAGCCACTCGGAGGCCCCTCGCCCTCCCCGAAAGCCACTCGGAGGCCCCTCGCCCTCCACAAAAGACACTCGGAGGCCCCTCGGCCTCCCTGAAAGCCACTCGGAGGCCCCTCGCCCTCCACAAAAGCCACTCGGAGGCCCCTCGCCCTCCCCGAAAGACACTCCGAGGCCCCTCGCCCTCCCCGAAAGACACTCGGAGGCCCCTCGTCCACCCCAGAAGCCACTCAGAGGCCCCTCGCCCACCCCGAAAGACACTCGGAGGCCCCTCGCCCTCCCCGAAAGACACTCGGAGGCCCCTCGCCCTGCCCGAAAGACACTCCGAGGCCCCTCGCCCTCCCCGAAAGACACTCGGAGGCCCCTCGCCCTCCACAAAAGCCACTCGGAGGCCCCTCGCCTTCCCCTAAAGTCACTCGGAGGCCCCTCGCCCTCCCCGAAAGACACTCGGAGGCCCCTCGCCCTCCCCAAAAGCCACTCGGAGGTCCCTCGCCCTCCCAGAAAGACACTCGGAGGCCCCTCGCCCTCCCCGAAAGACACTCAGAGGCCCCTCGCCCTCCCCAAAAGCCACTCGGAGGCCCCACGCCTTGACTGAAAGACACTCGGAGGCCCCTCGCCCTCCCCGAAAGACACTCGGAGGCCCCTCGCCCTCCCCGAAAGACACTCGGAGGCCCCTCGCCCTCCCCGAAAGACACTCGGAGGCCCCTGGCCCTCCCCGAAACACACTCGGAGGCCCCTCGCCCACCCCGAAAGACACTCGGAGGCCCCTCGCCCTCCCAGAAAGCCACTCGGAGGCCCCTCGCCCTCCCCGAAAGCCACTCGGAGGCCCCTCGCCCTCCCCGAAAGCCACACGGAGGCCCCTCGCCCTCCCCGAAAGACACTCGGAGGCCCCTCGCCCTCCCCGAAAGCCACACGGAGGCCCCTCGCCCTCCCCGAAAGACACTCGGAGGCCCCTCGCCCTCCCCGAAAGCCACTCCGAGGCCCCTCGCCCTCCCCGAAAGACACTTGGAGGCGCCTCGCCCTCCCCGAAAGCCACTCGGAGGCCCCTCGCCCTCACCGAAAGACACTCGGAGGCCCCTCGGCCTCCCTGAAAGCCACTCCGAGGCGCCTCGCCCTCCACAAAAGCCACTCGGAGGCCCCTCGCCCTCCCCGAAAGACACTCCGAGGCCCCTCGCCCTCCCAGAAAGACACTCGGAGGCCCCTCGCCCTCCACAAAAGCCACTCGCAGGCCCCTCGCCGACACCGAAAGCCACTCGGAGGCCCCTCGCCCTGCCCGAAAGCCACTCGGAGGCCCCTCGCCCTCCCCGAAAGACACTCGGAGGCCCCTCGCCCTCCCCGAAAGACACTCGGAGGCCCCTCGCCCTCCCCGAAAGCCACTCCGAGGCCCCTCGCCCTCCCCGAAAGACACTTGGAGGCGCCTCGCCCTCCCCGAAAGCCACTCGGAGGCCCCTCGCCCTCACCGAAAGACACTCGGAGGCCCCTCGGCCTCCCTGAAAGCCACTCCGAGGCGCCTCGCCCTCCACAAAAGCCACTCGGAGGCCCCTCGCCCTCCCCGAAAGACACTCCGAGGCCCCTCGCCCTCCCCGAAAGACACTCGGAGGCCCCTCGCCCTCCACAAAAGCCACTCGCAGGCCCCTCGCCCACACCGAAAGCCACTCGGAGGCCCCTCGCCCTGCCCGAAAGCCACTCGGAGGCCCCTCGCCCTCCCCGAAAGACACTCGGAGGCCCCTCGCCCTCCCCGAAAGACACTCGGAGGCCCCTCGCCCTCCCCGAAAGTCACTCGGAGGCCCCTCGCCCTCCACAAAAGCCACTCCGAGGCCCCTCGCCCTCTCCGAAAGCCACTCGGAGGCCCCTCGCCCTCCCCGAAAGCCACTCGGAGGCCCCTCGCCCTCCACAAAAGCCACTCGGAGGCCCCTCGCCCTCCCTGAAAGCCACTCCGAGGCCCCTCGCCCACCACGAAAGACACTCGGAGGCCCCTCGCCCTCCCCGAAAGACACTCGGAGGCCCCTCGCCCTCCCCGAAAGACACTCGGAGGCCCCTCGCCCTCCCCGAAAGCCACTCGGAGGCCCCTCGCCCACCCCGAAAGCCACTCGGAGGCCCCTCGCCCTCCCCGAAAGACACTCGGAGGCCCCTCGCCCTGCCCGAAAGACACTCGGAGGCCCCTGGCCCTCCCCGAAACACACTCGGAGGCCCCTCGCCCACCCCGAAAGCCACTCGGAGGCCCCTCGCACACCCCGAAAGCCACTCGGAGGCCCCTCGCCCTCCCCGAAAGCCACTCGGAGGCCCCTCGCCCTCCCTGAAAGCCACACGGAGGCCCCTCGCCCTCCCCGAAAGACACTCGGAGGCCCCTCGCCCTCCACAAAAGCCACTCCGAGGCCCCTCGCCCTCCCCGAAAGATACTCGGAGGCCCCTCGCCCTCCCCGAAAGCCACTCGGAGGCCCCTCGCCCTCCACAAAAGACACTCGGAGGCCCCTCGGCCTCCCTGAAAGCCACTCGGAGGCCCCTCGCCCTCCACAAAAGCCACTCGGAGGCCCCTCGCCCTCCCCGAAAGACACTCCGAGGCCCCTCGCCCTCCCCGAAAGACACTCGGAGGCCCCTCGTCCACCCCAGAAGCCACTCAGAGGCCCCTCGCCCACCCCGAAAGCCACTCGGAGGCCCCTCGCCCTCCCCGAAAGACACTCGGAGGCCCCTCGCCCTGCCCGAAAGACACTCCGAGGCCCCTCGCCCTCCCCGAAAGACACTCGGAGGCCCCTCGCCCTCCACAAAAGCCACTCGGAGGCCCCTCGCCTTCCCCTAAAGTCACTCGGAGGCCCCTCGCCCTCCCCGAAAGACACTCGGAGGCCCCTCGCCCTCCCCAAAAGCCACTCGGAGGTCCCTCGCCCTCCCAGAAAGACACTCGGAGGCCCCTCGCCCTCCCCGAAAGACACTCAGAGGCCCCTCGCCCTCCCCAAAAGCCACTCGGAGGCCCCACGCCTTGACTGAAAGACACTCGGAGGCCCCTCGCCCTGCCCGAAAGACACTCGGAGGCCCCTCGCCCTCCCCGAAAGACACTCCGAGGCCCCTCGCCCTCCCCGAAAGACACTCGGAGGCCCCTGGCCCTCCCCGAAACACACTCGGAGGCCCCTCGCCCACCCCGAAAGACACTCGGAGGCCCCTCGCACACCCCGAAAGCCACTCGGAGGCCCCTCGCCCTCCCCGAAAGCCACTCGGAGGCCCCTCGCCCTCCCCGAAAGCCACACGGAGGCCCCTCGCCCTCCCCGAAAGACACTCGGAGGCCCCTCGCCCTCCCCGAAAGCCACACGGAGGCCCCTCGCCCTCCCCGAAAGACACTCGGAGGCCCCTCGCCCTCCCCGAAAGCCACTCCGAGGCCCCTCGCCCTCCCCGAAAGACACTTGGAGGCGCCTCGCCCTCCCCGAAAGCCACTCGGAGGCCCCTCGCCCTCACCGAAAGACACTCGGAGGCCCCTCGGCCTCCCTGAAAGCCACTCCGAGGCGCCTCGCCCTCCACAAAAGCCACTCGGAGGCCCCTCGCCCTCCCCGAAAGACACTCCGAGGCCCCTCGCCCTCCCAGAAAGACACTCGGAGGCCCCTCGCCCTCCACAAAAGCCACTCGCAGGCCCCTCGCCCACACCGAAAGCCACTCGGAGGCCCCTCGCCCTGCCCGAAAGCCACTCGGAGGCCCCTCGCCCTCCCCGAAAGACACTCGGAGGCCCCTCGCCCACCCCGAAAGACACTCGGAGGCCCCTCGCCCTCCCCGAAAGTCACTCGGAGGCCCCTCGCCCTCCACAAAAGCCACTCGGAGGCCCCTCGCCCTCCCCGAAAGACACTCGGAGGCCCCTCGCCCACCCCGAAAGACACTCGGAGGCCCCTCGCCCTCCCCGAAAGACACTCGGAGGCCCCTCGCCCTCCCCGAAAGCCACACGGAGGCCCCTCGCCCTCCCCGAAAGACACTCGGAGGCCCCTCGCCCACCCCGAAAGACACTCGGAGGCCCCTCGCCCTCCCCGAAAGACACTCGGAGGCCCCTCGCCCACCCCGAAAGACACTCGGAGGCCACTCGCCCTCCCCGAAAGCCACTCGGAGGCCCCTCGCCCTGCCCAAAAGACACTCGGAGGCCCCTCACACTCCCCGAAAGACACTTGGAGGCCCCTCACCCTGCCCGAAAGCCACTCGGAGGCCCCTCGCCATCCCCAAAAGCCACTCGGAGGCCTTTCGCCCTGCCCGAAAGCCACTCGGAGGCCCCTCGCCCACCCCGAAAGCCACTTGGAGGCCCCTCGCTCTCCACAAAAGCCACTCGGAGGCCCCTCGCCCTCCCCGAAAGCCACTCGGAGGCCCCTCGCCCTCCCCGAAAGACACTCGGAGGCCCCTCGCCCTCCCCGAAAGACACTCGGAGGCCCCTCGCCCTCCCCGAAAGCCACACGGAGGCCCCTCGCCCTCCCCGAAACACACTCGGAGGCCCCTCGCCCACCCCGAATGCCACTCGGAGGCCCCTCGCCCTCCCCGAAAGCCACTCCGAGGCCCCTCGCCCTCCCCGAAAGCCACTCGGAGGCCCCTAGCCCTCCCAGAAAGCCACTTGGAGGCCCCTCGCCCTCCCCGAAAGCCACTCGGAGGCCCCTCGCCCTCCCCGAAAGACACTCCGAGGCCCCTCGCCCTCCCCGAAAGACACTCCGAGGCCCCTCGCCCTCCCCGAAAGACACTCGGAGGCCCCTCGCCCTCCCCGAAAGCCACTCGGAGGCCCCTCGCCCTCCCCAAAAGACACTCGGAGGCCCCTCGCCCACCCCGAAAGCCACTCGGAGGCCCCTCGCCCTCCCCGAAAGACACTCGGAGGCCCCTCGCCCTCCCCGAAAGACACTCCGAGGCCCCTCGCCCTCCCCGAAAGACACTCGGAGGCCCCTCGCCCTCCCCGAAAGACACTCGGAGGCCCCTCGCCCTCCCCGAAAGCCACTGGGAGGCCCCTCGCCCACACCGAAAGCCACTCGGAGGCGCCTCGCCCTCCCCGAAAGACACTCGGAGGCCCCTCGCCCTCCCCGAAAGCGACTCCGAGGCCCCTCGCCCACCCCGAAAGCCACTCGGAGGCCCCTCGCCCTCCCCAAAAGCCACTCGGAGGCCCCTCGCCCACCCCGAATGCCACTCGGAGGCCCCTCGCCCACCCAGAAAGACACTCGGAGGCCCCTCGCCCTCCCCGAAAGCCACTCGGAGGCCCCTCGCCCACCCCGAAAGCCACTCCGAGGCCCCTCGCCCTCCCCGAAAGACACTCGGAGGCCCCTCGCCCACCCGGAGCGCCACTCGGAGGCCCCTCGCCATCCCTGAAAGCCACTCCGAGGCCCCTCGCCCTCCCCGAAAGACACTCGGAGGCCCCTCGCTCTCCAAAAAAGCCACTCGGAGGCCCCTCGCCCTGCCCGAAAGCCACTCGGAGGCGCCTCGCCCTCCCCGAAAGACACTCCAAGGCCCCTCGCCCTCCCCGAAAGACACTCGGAGGCCCCTCGCCCTCCCCGAAAGCCACACGGAGGCCCCTCGCCCTGCCCAAAAGCCACTCGGAGGCCCCTCGCCCACCCCGAAACACACTCGGAGGCCCCTCGCCCTCCCCGAAAGACACTCGGAGGCCCCTCGCCCTCCCCGAAAGCCACTCGGAGGCCCCTCGCCCTCCCCGAAAGCCACACGGAGGCCCCTCGCAAACCACGAAAGACACTCGGAGGCCCCTCGCCCTCCCCGAAAGCCACTCCGAGGCCCCTCGCCCTCCCCGAAAGACACTCCGAGGCCCCTCGCCCTCCCCGAAAGACACTCGGAGGCCCCTCGCCCTCCACAAAAGACACTCGGAGGCCCCTCGGCCTCCCTGAAAGCCACTCCGAGGCGCCTCGCCCTCCACAAAAGCCACTCGGAGGCCCCTCGCCCTCCCCGAAAGACACTCCGAGGCCCCTCGCCCTCCCCAAAAAACACTCGGAGGCCCCTCGCCCTCCACAAAAGCCACTCGCAGGCCCCTCGCCCACACCGAAAGCCACTCGGAGGCCCCTCGCCCTGCCCGAAAGCCACTCGGAGGCCCCTCGCCCTCCCCGAAAGACACTCGGAGGCCCCTCGCCCTCCCCGAAAGTCACTCGGAGGCCCCTCGCCCTCCACAAAAGCCACTCCGAGGCCCCTCGCCCACCCCGAAACACACTTGGAGGCCCCTTGCCCACCCCGAAAGACACTCGGAGGCCCCTCGCCCTCCCCGAAAGACACTCGGAGGCCCCTCGCCCTCCCCAAAAGCCACTCGGAGGCCCCTCGCCCTCACCGAAAGACACTCGGAGGCCCCTCGCCCACCCCGAAAGACACTCGGAGGCCCCTCGCCCTCCCCGAAAGCCACTCGGAGGCCCCTCGCCCACCCCGAAAGACACTCGGAGGCCACTCGCCCTCCCCGAAAGACACTCGGAGGCCCCTCGCCCTGCCCAAAAGACACTCGGAGGCCCCTCACACTCCCCGAAAGACACTTGGAGGCCCCTCGCCCTCCCCGAAAGCCACTCGGAGGCCCCTCGCCCACCCAGAAAGCCACTCGGAGGCCTTTCGCCCTCCACAAAAGCCACTCGGAGGCCCCTCCCACACCCCGAAAGCCACTTGGAGGCCCCTCGCTCTCCCCGAAAGACACTCGGAGGCCCCTCGCTCTCCCCAAAAGCCACTTGGAGGCCCCTCGCCCTCCCCGAAAGACACTCGGAGGCCCCTCGCCCTCCCCGAAAGACACACGGAGGCCCCTCGCCCTCCCCAAAAGCCACTCGGAGGCCCCTCGCCCACCCAGAAAGACACTCGGAGGCCCCTCGCCCTCCCCGAAAGCCACTCGGAGGCCCCTCGCCCTCCCCGAAAGACACTCCGAGGCCCCTCGCCCTCCCCGAAAGACACTCGGAGGCCCCTCGTCCACCCCAGAAGCCACTCAGAGGCCCCTCGCCCACCCCGAAAGACACTCGGAGGCCCCTCGCCCTCCCCGAAAGACACTCGGAGGCCCCTCGCCCTGCCCGAAAGACACTCCGAGGCCCCTCGCCCTCCCCGAAAGACACTCGGAGGCCCCTCGCCCTCCACAAAAGCCACTCGGAGGCCCCTCGCCTTCCCCTAAAGTCACTCGGAGGCCCCTCGCCCTCCCCGAAAGACACTCGGAGGCCCCTCGCCCTCCCCAAAAGCCACTCGGAGGTCCCTCGCCCTCCCAGAAAGACACTCGGAGGCCCCTCGCCCTCCCCGAAAGACACTCAGAGGCCCCTCGCCCTCCCCAAAAGCCACTCGGAGGCCCCACGCCTTGACTGAAAGACACTCGGAGGCCCCTCGCCCTGCCCGAAAGACACTCGGAGGCCCCTCGCCCTCCCCAAAAGACACTCGGAGGCCCCTCGCCCTCCCCGAAAGACACTCGGAGGCCCCTGGCCCTCCCCGAAACACACTCGGAGGCCCCTCGCCCACCCCGAAAGACACTCGGAGGCCCCTCGCACACCCCGAAAGCCACTCGGAGGCCCCTCGCCCTCCCCGAAAGCCACTCGGAGGTCCTTCGCCCTCCCCGAAAGCCACACGGAGGCCCCTCGCCCTCCCCGAAAGACACTCGGAGGCCCCTCGCCCTCCCCGAAAGCCACACGGAGGCCCCTCGCCCTCCCCGAAAGACACTCGGAGGCCCCTCGCCCTCCCCGAAAGCCACTCCGAGGCCCCTCGCCCTCCCCGAAAGACACTCGGAGGCCCCGAGCCCTCCCCGAAAGCCACTCGGAGGCCCCTCGCCCTCACCGAAAGACACTCGGAGGCCCCTCGGCCTCCCTGAAAGCCACTCCGAGGCGCCTCGCCCTCCACAAAAGCCACTCGGAGGCCCCTCGGCATCCCCAAAAGACACTCCGAGGCCCCTCGCCCTCCCCAAAAATCACTCGGAGGCCCCTCGCCCTCCACAAAAGCCACTCGCAGGCCCCTCGCCCACACCGAAAGCCACTCGGAGGCCCCTCGCCCTGCCCGAAAGCCACTCGGAGGCCCCTCGCCCTCCCCGAAAGACACTCGGAGGCCCCTCGCCCTCCCCGAAAGACACTCGGAGGCCCCTCGCCCTCCCCGAAAGTCACTCGGAGGCCCCTCGCCCTCCACAAAAGCCACTCCGAGGCCCCTCGCCCTCCCCGAAAGACACTCGGAGGCCCCTCGCCCACCCCGAAAGACACTCGGAGGCCCCTCGCCCTCCCCGAAAGACACTCGGAGGCCCCTCGCCCTCCCCGAAAGCCACACGGAGGCCCCTCGCCCTCCCCGAAAGACACTCGGAGGCCCCTCGCCCACCCCGAAAGACACTCGGAGGCCCCTCGCCCTCCCCGAAAGACACTCGGAGGCCCCTCGCCCACCCCGAAAGACACTCGGAGGCCACTCGCCCTCCCCGAAAGCCACTCGGAGGCCCCTCGCCCTGCCCAAAAGACACTCGGAGGCCCCTCACACTCCCCGAAAGACACTTGGAGGCCCCTCACCCTGCCCGAAAGCCACTCGGAGGCCCCTCGCCCACCCCGAAAGCCACTCGGAGGCCTTTCGCCCTGCCCGAAAGCCACTCGGAGGCCCCTCGCCCACCCCGAAAGCCACTTGGAGGCCCCTCGCTCTCCACAAAAGCCACTCGGAGGCCCCTCGCCCTCCCCGAAAGCCACTCGGAGGCCCCTCGCCCTCCCCGAAAGACACTCGGAGGCCCCTCGCCCTCCCCGAAAGACACTCGGAGGCCCCTCGCCCTCCCCGAAAGCCACACGGAGGCCCCTCGCCCTCCCCGAAACACACTCGGAGGCCCCTCGCCCACCCCGAATGCCACTCGGAGGCCCCTCGCCCTCCCCGAAAGCCACTCCGAGGCCCCTCGCCCTCCCCGAAAGCCACTCGGAGGCCCCTAGCCCTCCCAGAAAGCCACTCGGAGGCCCCTCGCCCTCCCCGAAAGCCACTCGGAGGCCCCTCGCCCTCCCCGAAAGACACTCCGAGGCCCCTCGCCCTCCCCGAAAGACACTCGGAGGCCCCTCGCCCTCCCCGAAAGACACTCGGAGGCCCCTCGCCCTCCCAGAAAGCCACTCGGAGGCCCCTCGCCCTCCCCGAAAGACACTCGGAGGCCCCTCGCCCACCCCGAAAGCCACTCGGAGGCCCCTCGCCCTCCCCGAAAGACACTCGGAGGCCCCTCGCCCTCCCCGAAAGACACTCCGAGGCCCCTCGCCCTCCCCGAAAGACACTCGGAGGCCCCTCGCCCTCCCCGAAAGACACTCGGAGGCCCCTCGCCCTCCCCGAAAGCCACTGGGAGGCCCCTCGCCCACCCCGAAAGCCACTCCGAGGCCCCTCGCCCTCCCCGAAAGACACTCGGAGGCCCCTCGCCCTCCCCGAAAGTGACTCCGAGGCCCCTCGCCCACCCCGAAAGCCACTCGGAGGCCCCTCGCCCTCCCCAAAAGCCACTCGGAGGCCCCTCGCCCACCCCGAATGCCACTCGGAGGCCCCTCGCCCTCCCCGAAAGCCACACGGAGGCCCCTCGCCCTCCCCGAAAGACACTCGGAGGCCCCTCGCCCTCCCCGAAAGCCACACGGAGGCCCCTCGCCCTCCCCGAAACACACTCGGAGGCCCCTCGCCCACCCCGAATGCCACTCGGAGGCCCCTCGCCCTCCCCGAAAGCCACTCCGAGGCCCCTCGCCCTCCCCGAAAGCCACTCGGAGGCCCCTAGCCCTCCCAGAAAGCCACTCGGAGGCCCCTCGCCCTCCCCGAAAGCCACTCGGAGGCCCCTCGCCCTCCCCGAAAGACACTCCGAGGCCCCTCGCCCTCCCCGAAAGACACTCGGAGGCCCCTCGCCCTCCCCGAAAGACACTCGGAGGCCCCTCGCCCTCCCAGAAAGCCACTCGGAGGCCCCTCGCCCTCCCCGAAAGACACTCGGAGGCCCCTCGCCCACCCCGAAAGCCACTCGGAGGCCCCTCGCCCTCCCCGAAAGACACTCGGAGGCCCCTCGCCCACCCCGAAAGCCACTCCGAGGCCCCTCGCCCTCCCCGAAAGACACTCGGAGGCCCCTCGCCCTCCCCGAAAGCGACTCCGAGGCCCCTCGCCCACCCCGAAAGCCACTCGGAGGCCCCTCGCCCTCCCCAAAAGCCACTCGGAGGCCCCTCGCCCACCCCGAATGCCACTCGGAGGCCCCTCGCCCTCCCCGAAAGCCACACGGAGGCCCCTCGCCCTCCCCGAAAGACACTCGGAGGCCCCTCGCCCTCCCCGAAAGCCACACGGAGGCCCCTCGCCCTCCCCGAAACACACTCGGAGGCCCCTCGCCCACCCCGAATGCCACTCGGAGGCCCCTCGCCCTCCCCGAAAGCCACTCCGAGGCCCCTCGCCCTCCCCGAAAGCCACTCGGAGGCCCCTAGCCCTCCCAGAAAGACACTCGGAGGCCCCTCGCCCTCCCCGAAAGCCACTCGGAGGCCCCTCGCCCTCCCCGAAAGACACTCCGAGGCCCCTCGCCCTCCCCGAAAGACACTCGGAGGCCCCTCGCCCTCCCCGAAAGACACTCGGAGGCCCCTCGCCCTCCCAGAAAGCCACTCGGAGGCCCCTCGCCCTCCCCGAAAGACACTCGGAGGCCCCTCGCCCACCCCGAAAGCCACTCGGAGGCCCCTCGCCCTCCCCGAAAGACACTCGGAGGCCCCTCGCCCTCCCCGAAAGACACTCCGAGGCCCCTCGCCCTCCCCGAAAGACACTCGGAGGCCCCTCGCCCTCCCCGAAAGACACTCGGAGGCCCCTCGCCCTCCCCGAAAGCCACTGGGAGGCCCCTCGCCCACCCCGAAAGCCACTCCGAGGCCCCTCGCCCTCCCCGAAAGACACTCGGAGGCCCCTCGCCCTCCCCGAAAGCGACTCCGAGGCCCCTCGCCCACCCCGAAAGCCACTCGGAGGCCCCTCGCCCTCCCCAAAAGCCACTCGGAGGCCCCTCGCCCACCCCGAATGCCACTCGGAGGCCCCTCGCCCTCCCCGAAAGCCACACGGAGGCCCCTCGCCCTCCCCGAAAGACACTCGGAGGCCCCTCGCCCTCCCCGAAAGCCACACGGAGGCCCCTCGCCCTCCCCGAAAGACACTCGGAGGCCCCTCGCCCTCCCCGAAAGCCACTCCGAGGCCCCTCGCCCTCCCCGAAAGACACTCGGAGGCCCCGAGCCCTCCCCGAAAGCCACTCGGAGGCCCCTCGCCCTCACCGAAAGCCACTCGGAGGCCCCTCGGCCTCCCTGAAAGCCACTCCGAGGCGCCTCGCCCTCCACAAAAGCCACTCGGAGGCCCCTCGGCATCCCCAAAAGACACTCCGAGGCCCCTCGCCCTCCCCAAAAAACACTCGGAGGCCCCTCGCCCTCCACAAAAGCCACTCGCAGGCCCCTCGCCCACACCGAAAGCCACTCGGAGGCCCCTCGCCCTGCCCGAAAGCCACTCGGAGGCCCCTCGCCCTCCCCGAAAGACACTCGGAGGCCCCTCGCCCTCCCCGAAAGACACTCGGAGGCCCCTTGCCCTCCCCGAAAGTCACTCGGAGGCCCCTCGCCCTCCACAAAAGCCACTCCGAGGCCCCTCGCCCTCCCCGAAAGACACTCGGAGGCCCCTCGCCCACCCCGAAAGACACTCGGAGGCCCCTCGCCCTCCCCGAAAGACACTCGGAGGCCCCTCGCCCTCCCCGAAAGCCACACGGAGGCCCCTCGCCCTCCCCGAAAGACACTCGGAGGCCCCTCGCCCACCCCGAAAGACACTCGGAGGCCCCTCGCCCTCCCCGAAAGACACTCGGAGGCCCCTCGCCCACCCCGAAAGACACTCGGAGGCCACTCGCCCTCCCCGAAAGCCACTCGGAGGCCCCTCGCCCTGCCCAAAAGACACTCGGAGGCCCCTCACACTCCCCGAAAGACACTTGGAGGCCCCTCACCCTGCCCGAAAGCCACTCGGAGGCCCCTCGCCCACCCCGAAAGCCACTCGGAGGCCTTTCGCCCTGCCCGAAAGCCACTCGGAGGCCCCTCGCCCACCCCGAAAGCCACTTGGAGGCCCCTCGCTCTCCACAAAAGCCACTCGGAGGCCCCTCGCCCTCCCCGAAAGCCACTCGGAGGCCCCTCGCCCTCCCCGAAAGACACTCGGAGGCCCCTCGCCCTCCCCGAAAGACACTCGGAGGCCCCTCGCCCTCCCCGAAAGCCACACGGAGGCCCCTCGCCCTCCCCGAAACACACTCGGAGGCCCCTCGCCCACCCCGAATGCCACTCGGAGGCCCCTCGCCCTCCCCGAAAGCCACTCCGAGGCCCCTCGCCCTCCCCGAAAGCCACTCGGAGGCCCCTAGCCCTCCCAGAAAGCCACTCGGAGGCCCCTCGCCCTCCCCGAAAGCCACTCGGAGGCCCCTCGCCCTCCCCGAAAGACACTCCGAGGCCCCTCGCCCTCCCCGAAAGACACTCGGAGGCCCCTCGCCCTCCCAGAAAGCCACTCGGAGGCCCCTCGCCCTCCCCGAAAGACACTCGGAGGCCCCTCGCCCACCCCGAAAGCCACTCGGAGGCCCCTCGCCCTCCCCGAAAGACACTCGGAGGCCCCTCGCCCTCCCCGAAAGACACTCCGAGGCCCCTCGCCCTCCCCGAAAGACACTCGGAGGCCCCTCGCCCTCCCCGAAAGACACTCGGAGGCCCCTCGCCCTCCCCGAAAGCCACTGGGAGGCCCCTCGCCCACCCCGAAAGCCACTCCGAGGCCCCTCGCCCTCCCCGAAAGACACTCGGAGGCCCCTCGCCCTCCCCGAAAGCGACTCCGAGGCCCCTCGCCCACCCCGAAAGCCACTCGGAGGCCCCTCGCCCTCCCCAAAAGCCACTCGGAGGCCCCTCGCCCACCCCGAATGCCACTCGGAGGCCCCTCGCCCACCCAGAAAGACACTCGGAGGCCCCTCGCCCTCCCCGAAAGCCACTCGGAGGCCCCTCGCCCACCCCGAAAGCCACTCCGAGGCCCCTCGCCCTCCCCGAAAGACACTCGGAGGCCCCTCGCCCACCCGGAGCGCCATTCGGAGGCCCCTAGCCATCCCTGAAAGCCACTCCGAGGCCCCTCGCCCTCCCCGAAAGACACTCGGAGGCCCCTCGCTCTCCAAAAAAGCCACTCGGAGGCCCCTCGCCCTGCCCGAAAGCCACTCGGAGGCGCCTCGCCCTCCCCGAAAGACACTCCAAGGCCCCTCGCCCTCCCCGAAAGACACTCGGAGGCCCCTCGCCCTCCCCGAAAGCCACACGGAGGCCCCTCGCCCTGCCCAAAAGCCACTCGGAGGCCCCTCGCCCACCCCGAAACACACTCGGAGGCCCCTCGCCCTCCCCGAAAGACACTCGGAGGCCCCTCGCCCTCCCCGAAAGCCACTCGGAGGCCCCTCGCCCTCCCCGAAAGCCACACGGAGGCCCCTCGCAAACCACGAAAGACACTCGGAGGCCCCTCGCCCTCCCCGAAAGCCACTCCGAGGCCCCTCGCCCTCCACAAAAGACACTCCGAGGCCCCTCGCCCTCCCCGAAAGACACTCGGAGGCCCCTCGCCCTCCACAAAAGACACTCGGAGGACCCTCGGCCTCCCTGAAAGCCACTCCGAGGCGCCTCGCCCTCCACAAAAGCCACTCGGAGGCCCCTCGCCCTGCCCAAAAGACACTCCGAGGCCCCTCGCCCTCCCCAAAAAACACTCGGAGGCCCCTCGCCCTCCACAAAAGCCACTCGCAGGCCCCTCGCCCACACCGAAAGCCACTCGGAGGCCCCTCGCCCTGCCCGAAAGCCACTCGGAGGCCCCTCGCCCTCCCCGAAAGACACTCGGAGGCCCCTCGCCCTCCCCGAAAGTCACTCGGAGGCCCCTCGCCCTCCACAAAAGCCACTCCGAGGCCCCTCGCCCACCCCGAAACACACTTGGAGGCCCCTTGCCCACCCCGAAAGACACTCGGAGGCCCCTCGCCCTCCCCGAAAGACACTCAGAGGCCCCTCGCCCTCCCCAAAAGCCACTCGGAGGCCCCTCGCCCTCACCGAAAGACACTCGGAAGCCCCTCGCCCACCCCGAAAGACACTCGGAGGCCCCTCGCCCTCCCCGAAAGCCACTCGGAGGCCCCTCGCCCACCCCGAAAGACACTCGGAGGCCACTCGCCCTCCCCGAAAGCCACTCGGAGGCCCCTCGCCCTGCCCAAAAGACACTCGGAGGCCCCTCACACTCCCCGAAAGACACTTGGAGGCCCCTCGCCCTCCCCGAAAGCCACTCGGAGGCCCCTCGCCCACCCAGAAAGCCACTCGGAGGCCTTTCGCCCTCCACAAAAGCCACTCGGAGGCCCCTCCCACACCCCGAAAGCCACTTGGGGGCCCCTCGCTCTCCCCGAAAGACACTCGGAGGCCCCTCGCTCTCCCCAAAAGCCACTTGGAGGCCCCTCGCCCTCCCCGAAAGACACTCGGAGGCCCCTCGCCCTCCCCGAAAGACACACGGAGGCCCCTCGCCCTCCCCAAAAGCCACTCGGAGGCCCCTCGCCCACCCAGAAAGACACTCGGAGGCCCCTCGCCCTCCCCGAAAGCCACTCGGAGGCCCCTCGCCCTCCCCGAAAGACACTCCGAGGCCCCTCGCCCTCCCCGAAAGACACTCGGAGGCCCCTCGACCACCCCGAAAGACACTCGGAGGCCCCTCGCCCTCCCCGAAAGACACTCCGAGGCCCCTCGCCCTCCCCGAAAGACACTCGGAGGCCCCTCGCCCTCCCCGAAAGACACTCGGAGGCCCCTCGCCCTCCCCGAAAGACACTCCGAGGCCCCTCGCCCTCCCCAAAAGACACTCGGAGGCCCCTCGCACACCACGAAAGACACTCGGAGGCCCCTCGCCCTCCCCGAAAGCGACTCCGAGGCCCCTCGCCCACCCCAAAAGCCACTCGGAGGCCCCTCGCCCTCCCCGAAAGCCACTCGGAGGCCCCTCGCCCACCCCGAATGCCACTCGGAGGCCCCTCGCCCACCCCGAAAGCCACTCGGACGCCCCTCGCCCACCCCAAAAGCCACTCGGAGGCCCCTCGCCCACCCCGAAAGCCACTCCGAGGCCCCTCGCCCTCCCGGAAAGACACTCGGAGGCCCCTCGCCCACCCGGAGCGCCACTCGGAGGCCCCTCGCCATCCCCAAAAGCCACTCGGAGGCCCCTCGCCCTCCCCGAAAGCCACTCGGAGGCCCCTCGCTCTCCAAAAAAGCCACTCGGAGGCCCCTCGCCCTCCCCGAAAGCCACTTGGAGGCGCCTCGCCCTCCCCGAAAGACACTCGGAGGCCCCTCGCCCTCCCCGAAAGACACTCGGAGGCCCCTCGCCCTCCCCGAAAGCCACTCGGAGGCCCCTCGCCCTCCACAAAAGACACTCGGAGGCCCCTCGCCCTCCCTGAAAGCCACTCCGAGGCCCCTCGCCCTCCACAAAAGCCACTCGGAGGCCCCTCGCCCTCCCCGAAAGACACTCGGAGGCCCATCGCCCTCCACAAAAGACACTCGGAGGCCCCTGGCCCTCCCCGAAAGACACTGGGAGGCCCCTCGCCCACCCCGAAAGCCACTCGGAGGCCCCTCGCCCACACCGAAAGACACTCGGAGGCCCCTCGCCCACCCCGAAAGACACTCGGAGGCCCCTGGCCCTCCCCGAAAAACACTCGGAGGCCCCTCGCCCACCCCGAAAGCCACTCGGAGGCCCCTCGCACACCCCGAAAGCCACTCGGAGGCCCCTCGCCCTCCCCGAAAGCCACTCGGAGGCCCCTCGCCCTCCCCGAAAGACACTCGGAGGCCCCTCGCCCTCCCCGAAAGCCACTCGGAGGCCCCTCGCCCTCCCCGAAAGCCACTCGGAGGCCCCTCGCCCTCCACAAAAGTCACTCGGAGGCCCCTCGCCCTCCCCGAAAGCCACTCCGAGGCCCCTCGCCCTCCACAAAAGCCACTCGGAGGCCCCTCGCCCTCCCCGAAAGACACTCCGAGGCCCCTCGCCCTCCACAAAAGCCACTCGGAGGCCCCTCGCCCTCCCTGAAAGCCACTCAGAGGCCCCTCGCCCACCCCGAAAGCCACTCGGAGGCCCCTCGCCCTCCCCGAAAGACACTCGGAGGCCCCTCGCCCTCCCCGAAAGACACTCGGAGGCCCCTCGCCCTCCCCGAAAGACACTCGGAGGCCCCTCGCCCTCCCCGAAAGCCACTCGGAGGCCCCTCGCCTTCCCCTAAAGTCACTCGGAGGCCCCTCGCCCTCCCCGAAAGAAACTCGGAGGCCCCTCGCCCTCCCCGAAAGACACTCGGAGGTCCCTCGCCCTCCCCGGAAGACACTCGGAGGCCCCTCGCCCTCCCCGAAAGCCACTCGGAGGCCCCTCGCCCACCCCGAAAGCCACTCGGAGGCCCCACGCCTTGACTGAAAGACACTCGGAGGCCCCTCGCTCTGCCCGAAAGCCACTCGGAGGCCCATCGCCCTCCCCGAAACACACTCGGAGGCCTGTCGCCCTCCCCGAAAGCCACTCGGAGGCCCCTCGCCCTCCCCAAAAGCCACTCGGAGGCCCCTCGCCATCCCCAAAAGCCACTCGGAGGCCCCTCGCCATCCCCGAAAGACACTCGGAGGCCCCTCGCCCTCCCCGAAAGCCACACGGAGGCCCCTCGCTCTCCACAAAAGCCACTCGGAGGCTCCTCGCCCTGCCCGAAAGCCACTTGGAGGCGCCTCGCCCTCCCCGAAAGACACTCGGAGGCCCCTCGCCCTCCCCGAAAGACACTCGGAGGCCCCTCGCCCTCCCCGAAAGCCACACGGAGGCCCCTCGCCCTCTCCGAAAGCCACTCGGAGGCCCCTCGCCCTCCCCGAAAGCCACTCGGAGGCCCCTCGCCCTCCACAAAAGCCACTCGGAGGCCCCTCGCCCTCCCTGAAAGCCACTCGGAGGCCCCTCGCCCACCACGAAAGACACTCGGAGGCCCCTCGCCCTCCCCAAAAGACACTCGGAGGCCCCTCGCCCTCCCCGAAAGACACTCGGAGGCCCCTCGCCCTCCCCGAAAGCCACTGGGAGGCCCCTCGCCCACCCCGAAAGCCACTCGGAGGCCCCTCGCCCTCCCCGAAAGACACTCGGAGGCCCCTGGCCCTCCCCGAAAGACACTCGGAGGCCCCTCGCCCACCCCGAAACACACTCGGAGGCCCCTCGCCCACCCCGAAAGCCACTCGGAGGCCCCTCGCACACCCCGAAAGACACTCGGAGGCCCCTCGCCCTCCCCGAAAGACACTCCGAGGCCCCTCGCCCTCCCTGAAAGCCACACGGAGGCCCCTCGCCCTCCCCGAAAGACACTCGGAGGCCCCTCGCCCTCCCCGAAAGCCACTCCGAGGCCCCTCGCCCTCCCCGAAAGCCACTCCGAGGCCCCTCGCCCTCCCCGAAAGCCACTCGGAGGCCCCTCGGCCTCCCTGAAAGCCACTCCGAGGCCCCTCGCCCTCCACAAAAGCCACTCGGAGGCCCCTCGCCCTCCCAGAAAGCCACTCGGAGGCCCCTCGCCCTCCCCGAAAGACACTCGGAGGCCCCTCGCCCACCCCAGAAGCCACTCAGAGGCCCCTCGCCCACCCCGAAACACACTCGGAGGCCCCTCGCCCTCCCCGAAAGACACTCGGAGGCCCCTCGCCCACCCCGAAAGACACTCGGAGGCCCCTCGCCCTCCCCGAAAGCCACTCGGAGGCCCCTCGCCCTCCACAAAAGCCACTCGGAGGCCCCTCGCCTTCCCCTAAAGTCACTCGGAGGCCCCTCGCCCTCCCCGAAAGACACTCGGAGGCCCCTCGCCCTCCCCAAAAGCCACTCGGAGGTCCCTCGCCCTCCCCGGAAGACACTCGGAGGCCCCTCGCCCTCCCCGAAAGCCACTCCGAGGCCCCTCGCCCACCCCGAAAGCCACTCGGAGGCCCCACGCCTTGACTGAAAGCCACTCGGAGGCCCCTCGCCCTCCCCGAAAGACACTCGGAGGCCTCTCGCCCTCCCCGAAAGACACTCGGAGGCCCCTCGCCCACCCCGAAAGCCACTCGGAGGCCCCTCGCCCTCCCCGAAAGACACTCGGAGGCCCCTCGCCCACCCAGAAAGACACTCGGAGGCCCCTCGCCCTGCCCAAAAGACACTCGGAGGCCCCTCGCCCTCCCCGAAAGACACTCGGAGGCCCCTCGCCCTCCCCGAAAGCCACTCGGAGGCCCCTCGCCCTCCCCGAAAGACACTCGGAGGCCCCTCGCCCACCCCGAAAGCCACTCGGAGGCCCCTCGCCCTCCCCGAAAGACACTCGGAGGCCCCTCGCCCACCCCGAAAGACACTCGGAGGCCACTCGCCCTCCCCGAAAGCCACTTGGAGGCCCCTCGCCCTGCCCAAAAGACACTCGGAGGCCCCTCACACTCCCCGAAAGACACTTGGAGGCCCCTCGCCCTCCCGGAAAGCCACTCGGAGGCCCCTCGCCCACCCCGAAAGCCACTCGGAGGCCTTTCGCCCTGCCCGAAAGCCACTCGAAGGCCCCTCCCACACCCCGAAAGCCACTTGGAGGCCCCTCGCTCTCCACAAAAGCCACTCGGAGGCCCCTCGCCCTCCCCGAAAGCCACTTGGAGGCGCCTCGCCCTCCCCGAAAGACACTCGGAGGCCCCTCGCCCTCCCCGAAAGACACTCCGAGGCCCCTCGCCCTCCCCAAAAGCCACTCGGAGGCCCCTCGCCCACCCAGAAAGACACTCGGAGGCCCCTCGCCCTCCCCAAAAGCCACTCGGAGGCCCCTCGCCCTCCCCGAAAGCCACTCGGAGGCCCCTCGCCCTCCCCAAAAGCCACTCGGAGGCCCCTCGCCCACCCCGAAAGACACTCGGAGGGCCCTCGACCTCCCCAAAAGCCACTCGGAGGCCCCTCGCCCTCCACAAAAGACACTCGGAGGCCCCTCGCCCTCCCCGAAAGACACTCGGAGGCCCCTCGCCCTCCCCGAAAGACACTCCGAGGCCCCTCGCCCTCCCCGAAAGACACTCGGAGGCCCCTCGCCCTCCACAAAAGCCACTCGGAGGCCCCTCGCCCTCCCCGAAAGCGACTCGGAGGCCCCTCGCCCACCCCGAAAGCCACTCGGAGGCCCCTCGCCCTCCCCAAAAGCCACTCGGAGGCCCCTCGCCCACCCCGAATGCCACTCGGAGGCCCCTCGCCCTCCCCAAAAGACACTCGGAGGCCCCTCGCCCTCCCCAAAAGCCACTCGGAGGCCCCTCGCCCTCCCCGAAAGCCACTCGGAGGCCCCTCGCCATCCCCAAAAGCCACTCGGAGGCCCCTCGCCCTCCCCAAAAAACACTCGGAGGCCCCTCGCCCTCCACAAAAGCCACTCGCAGGCCCCTCGCCCACACCGAAAGCCACTCGGAGGCCCCTCGCCCTGCCCGAAAGCCACTCGGAGGCCCCTCGCCCTCCCCGAAAGACACTCGGAGGCCCCTCGCCCTCCCCGAAAGTCACTCGGAGGCCCCTCGCCCTCCACAAAAGCCACTCCGAGGCCCCTCGCCCACCCCGAAACACACTTGGAGGCCCCTTGCCCACCCCGAAAGCCACTTGGGGGCCCCTCGCTCTCCCCGAAAGACACTCGGAGGCCCCTCGCTCTCCCCAAAAGCCACTTGGAGGCCCCTCGCCCTCCCCGAAAGACACTCGGAGGCCCCTCGCCCTCCCCGAAAGACACACGGAGGCCCCTCGCCCTCCCCAAAAGCCACTCGGAGGCCCCTCGCCCACCCAGAAAGACACTCGGAGGCCCCTCGCCCTCCCCGAAAGCCACTCGGAGGCCCCTCGCCCTCCCCGAAAGACACTCCGAGGCCCCTCGCCCTCCCCGAAAGACACTCGGAGGCCCCTCGCCCTGCCCGAAAGACACTCGGAGGCCCCTCGCCCTCCCCGAAAGACACTCCGAGGCCCCTCGCCCTCCCCGAAAGACACTCGGAGGCCCCTCGCCCTCCCCGAAAGACACTCGGAGGCCCCTCGCCCTCCCCGAAAGACACTCCGAGGCCCCTCGCCCTGCCCAAAAGACACTCGGAGGCCCCTCGCACACCACGAAAGACACTCGGAGGCCCCTCGCCCTCCCCGAAAGCGACTCCGAGGCCCCTCGCCCACCCCGAAAGCCACTCGGAGGCCCCTCGCCCTCCCCGAAAGCCACTCGGAGGCCCCTCGCCCACCCCGAATGCCACTCGGAGGCCCCTCGCCCACCCCGAAAGCCACTCGGACGCCCCTCGCCCACCCCAAAAGCCACTCGGAGGCCCCTCGCCCACCCCGAAAGCCACTCCGAGGCCCCTCGCCCTCCCGGAAAGACACTCGGAGGCCCCTCGCCCACCCGGAGCGCCACTCGGAGGCCCCTCGCCATCCCCAAAAGCCACTCGGAGGCCCCTCGCCCTCCCCGAAAGCCACTCGGAGGCCCCTCGCTCTCCAAAAAAGCCACTCGGAGGCCCCTCGCCCTCCCCGAAAGCCACTTGGAGGCGCCTCGCCCTCCCCGAAAGCCACTCGGAGGCCCCTCGCCCTCCCCGAAAGACACTCGGAGGCCCCTCGCCCTCCCCGAAAGCCACTCGGAGGCCCCTCGCCCTCCACAAAAGACACTCGGAGGCCCCTCGCCCTCCCTGAAAGCCACTCCGAGGCCCCTCGCCCTCCACAAAAGCCACTCGGAGGCCCCTCGCCCTCCCCGAAAGACACTCGGAGGCCCATCGCCCTCCCCGAAAGACACTCGGAGGCCCCTGGCCCTCCCCGAAAGACACTGGGAGGCCCCTCGCCCACCCCGAAAGCCACTCGGAGGCCCCTCGCCCACACCGAAAGACACTCGGAGGCCCCTCGCCCACCCCGAAAGACACTCGGAGGCCCCTGGCCCTCCCCGAAAAACACTCGGAGGCCCCTCGCCCACCCCGAAAGCCACTCGGAGGCCCCTCGCACACCCCGAAAGCCACTCGGAGGCCCCTCGCCCTCCCCGAAAGCCACTCGGAGGCCCCTCGCCCTCCCCGAAAGACACTCGGAGGCCCCTCGCCCTCCCCGAAAGCCACTCGGAGGCCCCTCGCCCTCCCCGAAAGCCACTCGGAGGCCCCTCGCCCTCCACAAAAGACACTCGGAGGCCCCTCGCCCTCCCCGAAAGCCACTCCGAGGCCCCTCGCCCTCCACAAAAGCCACTCGGAGGCCCCTCGCCCTCCCCGAAAGACACTCCGAGGCCCCTCGCCCTCCACAAAAGCCACTCGGAGGCCCCTCGCCCTCCCTGAAAGCCACTCAGAGGCCCCTCGCCCACCCCGAAAGACACTCGGAGGCCCCTCGCCCTCCCCGAAAGACACTCGGAGGCCCCTCGCCCTCCCCGAAAGACACTCTGAGGCCCCTCGCCCTCCCCGAAAGACACTCGGAGGCCCCTCGCCCACCCCGAAAGCCACTCGGAGGCCCCTCGCCTTCCCCTAAAGTCACTCGGAGGCCCCTCGCCCTCCCCGAAAGAAACTCGGAGGCCCCTCGCCCTCCCCGAAAGACACTCGGAGGTCCCTCGCCCTCCCCGGAAGACACTCGGAGGCCCCTCGCCCTCCCCGAAAGCCACTCGGAGGCCCCTCGCCCACCCCGAAAGCCACTCGGAGGCCCCACGCCTTGACTGAAAGACACTCGGAGGCCCCTCGCTCTGCCCGAAAGCCACTCGGAGGCCCATCGCCCTCCCCGAAACACACTCGGAGGCCTGTCGCCCTCCCCGAAAGCCACTCGGAGGCCCCTCGCCCTCCCCAAAAGCCACTCGGAGGCCCCTCGCCATCCCCAAAAGCCACTCGGAGGCCCCTCGCCATCCCCGAAAGACACTCGGAGGCCCCTCGCCCTCCCCGAAAGCCACACGGAGGCCCTTCGCTCTCCACAAAAGCCACTCGGAGGCTCCTCGCCCTGCCCGAAAGCCACTTGGAGGCGCCTCGCCCTCCCCGAAAGACACTCGGAGGCCCCTCGCCCTCCCCGAAAGACACTCGGAGGCCCCTCGCCCTCCCCGAAAGCCACACGGAGGCCCCTCGCCCTCTCCGAAAGCCACTCGGAGGCCCCTCGCCCTCCACAAAAGCCACTCGGAGGCCCCTCGCCCTCCCCGAAAGACACTCGGAGGCCCCTCGCCCACCCCGAAAGACACTCGGAGGCCCCTCGCCCTCCCCGAAAGCCACTCGGAGGCCCCTCGCCCTCCACAAAAGCCACTCGGAGGCCCCTCGCCTTCCCCTAAAGTCACTCGGAGGCCCCTCGCCCTCCCCGAAAGACACTCGGAGGCCCCTCGCCCTCCCCAAAAGCCACTCGGAGGTCCCTCGCCCTCCCCGGAAGACACTCGGAGG
This sequence comes from Struthio camelus, assembly GCF_040807025.1. Classification (NCBI taxonomy): domain Eukaryota; kingdom Metazoa; phylum Chordata; class Aves; order Struthioniformes; family Struthionidae; genus Struthio; species Struthio camelus. The sequence goes on along the minus strand of NC_090944.1, from coordinate 135,963,271 downwards.
CCCCTCGCCCTCCCCGAAAGACACTCAGAGGCCCCTCGCCCACCCCAAAAGCCACTCGGAGGCCCCACGCCTTGACTGAAAGCCACTCGGAGGCCCCTCGCCCTCCCCGAAAGACACTCGGAGGCCTCTCGCCCTCCCCGAAAGACACTCGGAGGCCCCTCGCCCACCCCGAAAGACACTCGGAGGCCCCTCGCCCTCCCCGAAAGACACTCGGAGGCCCCTCGCCCACCCCGAAAGCCACTCGGAGGCCCCTCGCCCTCCCCGAAAGACACTCGGAGGCCCCTCGCCCACCCCGAAAGACACTCGGAGGCCACTCGCCCTCCCCGAAAGCCACTTGGAGGCCCCTCGCCCTGCCCAAAAGACACTCGGAGGCCCCTCACACTCCCCGAAAGACACTTGGAGGCCCCTCGCCCTCCCGGAAAGCCACTCGGAGGCCCCTCGCCCACCCCGAAAGCCACTCGGAGGCCTTTCGCCCTGCCCGAAAGCCACTCGAAGGCCCCTCCCACACCCCGAAAGCCACTTGGAGGCCCCTCGCTCTCCACAAAAGCCACTCGGAGGCCCCTCGCCCTCCCCGAAAGCCACTTGGAGGCGCCTCGCCCTCCCCGAAAGACACTCGGAGGCCCATCGCCCTCCCCGAAAGACACTCCGAGGCCCCTCGCCCTCCCCAAAAGCCACTCGGAGGCCCCTCGCCCACCCAGAAAGCCACTCGGAGGCCCCTCGCCATCCCCAAAAGCCACTCGGAGGCCCCTCGCCCACCCCGAAAGCCACTTGGAGGCCCCTCGCTCTCCACAAAAGCCACTCGGAGGCTCCTCGCCCTGCCCGAAAGCCACTTGGAGGCGCCTCGCCCTCCCCGAAAGACACTCGGAGGCCCCTCGCCCTCCCCGAAAGACACTCCGAGGCCCCTCGCCCTCCCCGAAAGCCACACGGAGGCCCCTCGCACACCCCGAAAGCCACTCGGAGGCCCCTCGCCCTCCCCGAAAGCCACTCGGAGGCCCCTCGCCCTCCACAAAAGCCACTCGGAGGCCCCTCGCCCTCCCTGAAAGCCACTCCGAGGCCCCTCGCCCACCACGAAAGACACTCGGAGGCCCCTCGCCCTCCCCGAAAGACACTCGGAGGCCACTCGCCCTCCCCGAAAGACACTCGGAGGCCCCTCGCCCTCCCCGAAAGCCACTCGGAGGCCCCTCGCCCACCCCGAAAGCCACTCGGAGGCCCCTCGCCCTCCCCGAAAGACACTCGGAGGCCCCTCGCCCTGCCCGAAAGACACTCGGAGGCCCCTGGCCCTCCCCGAAACACACTCGGAGGCCCCTCGCCCACCCCGAAAGCCACTCGGAGGCCCCTCGCACACCCCGAAAGCCACTCGGAGGCCCCTCGCCCTCCCCGAAAGCCACTCGGAGGCCCCTCGCCCTCCCTGAAAGCCACACGGAGGCCCCTCGCCCTCCCCGAAAGACACTCGGAGGCCCCTCGCCCTCCACAAAAGCCACTCCGAGGCCCCTCGCCCTCCCCGAAAGCCACTCGGAGGCCCCTCGCCCTCCCCGAAAGCCACTCGGAGGCCCCTCGCCCTCCACAAAAGACACTCGGAGGCCCCTCGGCCACCCTGAAAGCCACTCGGAGGCCCCTCGCCCTCCACAAAAGCCACTCGGAGGCCCCTCGCCCTCCCCGAAAGACACTCCGAGGCCCCTCGCCCTCCCCGAAAGACACTCGGAGGCCCCTCGTCCACCCCAGAAGCCACTCAGAGGCCCCTCGCCCACCCCGAAAGACACTCGGAGGCCCCTCGCCCTCCCCGAAAGACACTCGGAGGCCCCTCGCCCTGCCCGAAAGACACTCCGAGGCCCCTCGCCCTCCCCGAAAGACACTCGGAGGCCCCTCGCCCTCCACAAAAGCCACTCGGAGGCCCCTCGCCTTCCCCTAAAGTCACTCGGAGGCCCCTCGCCCTCCCCGAAAGACACTCGGAGGCCCCTCGCCCTCCCCAAAAGCCACTCGGAGGTCCCTCGCCCTCCCAGAAAGACACTCGGAGGCCCCTCGCCCTCCCCGAAAGACACTCAGAGGCCCCTCGCCCTCCCCAAAAGCCACTCGGAGGCCCCACGCCTTGACTGAAAGACACTCGGAGGCCCCTCGCCCTGCCCGAAAGACACTCGGAGGCCCCTCGCCCTCCCCGAAAGACACTCGGAGGCCCCTCGCCCTCCCCGAAAGACACTCGGAGGCCCCTCGCCCTCCCCGAAACACACTCGGAGGCCCCTCGCCCACCCCGAAAGACACTCGGAGGCCCCTCGGACACCCCGAAAGCCACTCGGAGGCCCCTCGCCCTCCCCGAAAGCCACTCGGAGGCCCCTCGCCCTCCCCGAAAGCCACACGGAGGCCCCTCGCCCTCCCCGAAAGCCACTCGGAGGCCCCTCGCCCTCCCCGAAAGCCACACGGAGGCCCCTCGCCCTCCCCGAAAGACACTCGGAGGCCCCTCGCCCTCCCCGAAAGCCACTCCGAGGCCCCGAGCCCTCCCCGAAAGACACTCGGAGGCCCCGAGCCCTCCCCGAAAGCCACTCGGAGGCCCCTCGCCCTCACCGAAAGACACTCGGAGGCCCCTCGGCCTCCCTGAAAGCCACTCCGAGGCGCCTCGCCCTGCCCGAAAGCCACTCGGAGGCCCCTCGCCCTCCCCGAAAGACACTCCGAGGCCCCTCGCCCTCCCAGAAAGACACTCGGAGGCCCCTCGCCCTCCACAAAAGCCACTCGCAGGCCCCTCGCCCACACCGAAAGCCACTCGGAGGCCCCTCGCCCTGCCCGAAAGCCACTCGGAGGCCCCTCGCCCTCCCCGAAAGACACTCGGAGGCCCCTCGCCCTCCCCGAAAGACACTCGGAGGCCCCTCGCCCTCCCCGAAAGTCACTCGGAGGCCCCTCGCCCTCCACAAAAGCCACTCGGAGGCCCCTCGCCCTCCCCGAAAGACACTCGGAGGCCCCTCGCCCACCCCGAAAGACACTCGGAGGCCCCTCGCCCTCCCCGAAAGACACTCGGAGGCCCCTCGCCCTCCCCGAAAGCCACACGGAGGCCCCTCGCCCTCCCCGAAAGACACTCGGAGGCCCCTCGCCCACCCCGAAAGACACTCGGAGGCCCCTCGCCCTCCCCGAAAGACACTCGGAGGCCCCTCGCCCACCCCGAAAGACACTCGGAGGCCACTCGCCCTCCCCGAAAGCCACTCGGAGGCCCCTCGCCCTGCCCAAAAGACACTCGGAGGCCCCTCACACTCCCCGAAAGACACTTGGAGGCCCCTCACCCTGCCCGAAAGCCACTCGGAGGCCCCTCGCCCACCCCGAAAGCCACTCGGAGGCCTTTCGCCCTGCCCGAAAGCCACTCGGAGGCCCCTCGCCCACCCCGAAAGCCACTTGGAGGCCCCTCGCTCTCCACAAAAGCCACTCGGAGGCCCCTCGCCCTCCCCGAAAGACACTCGGAGGCCCCTCGCCCTCCCCGAAAGACACTCGGAGGCCCCTCGCCCTCCCCGAAAGACACTCGGAGGCCCCTCGCCCTCCCCGAAAGCCACACGGAGGCCCCTCGCCCTCCCCGAAACACACTCGGAGGCCCCTCGCCCACCCCGAATGCCACTCGGAGGCCCCTCGCCCTCCCCGAAAGCCACTCGGAGGCCCCTCGCCCTCCCCGAAAGCCACTCGGAGGCCCCTAGCCCTCCCAGAAAGCCACTTGGAGGCCCCTCGCCCTCCCCGAAAGCCACTCGGAGGCCCCTCGCCCTCCCCGAAAGACACTCCGAGGCCCCTCGCCCTCCCCGAAAGACACTCCGAGGCCCCTCGCCCTCCCCGAAAGACACTCGGAGGCCCCTCGCCCTCCCCGAAAGCCACTCGGAGGCCCCTCGCCCTCCCCGAAAGACACTCGGAGGCCCCTCGCCCACCCCGAAAGCCACTCGGAGGCCCCTCGCCCTCCCCGAAAGACACTCGGAGGCCCCTCGCCCTCCCCGAAAGACACTCCGAGGCCCCTCGCCCTCCCCGAAACACACTCGGAGGCCCCTCGCCCTCCCCGAAAGACACTCGGAGGCCCCTCGCCCTCCCCGAAAGCCACTGGGAGGCCCCTCGCCCACCCCGAAAGCCACTCCGAGGCCCCTCGCCCTCCCCGAAAGACACTCGGAGGCCCCTCGCCCTCCCCGAAAGCGACTCCGAGGCCCCTCGCCCACCCCGAAAGCCACTCGGAGGCCCCTCGCCCTCCCCAAAAGCCACTCGGAGGCCCCTCGCCCACCCCGAATGCCACTCGGAGGCCCCTCGCCCACCCAGAAAGACACTCGGAGGCCCCTCGCCCTCCCCGAAAGCCACTCGGAGGCCCCTCGCCCACCCCGAAAGCCACTCCGAGGCCCCTCGCCCTCCCCGAAAGACACTCGGAGGCCCCTCGCCCACCCGGAGCGCCACTCGGAGGCCCCTCGCCATCCCTGAAAGCCACTCCGAGGCGCCTCGCCCTCCCCGAAAGACACTCGGAGGCCCCTCGCTCTCCAAAAAAGCCACTCGGAGGCCCCTCGCCCTGCCCGAAAGCCACTCGGAGGCGCCTCGCCCTCCCCGAAAGACACTCCAAGGCCCCTCGCCCTCCCCGAAAGACACTCGGAGGCCCCTCGCCCTCCCCGAAAGCCACACGGAGGCCCCTCGCCCTGCCCAAAAGCCACTCGGAGGCCCCTCGCCCACCCCGAAACACACTCGGAGGCCCCTCGCCCTCCCCGAAAGACACTCGGAGGCCCCTCGCCCTCCCCGAAAGCCACTCGGAGGCCCCTCGCCCTCCCCGAAAGCCACTCCGAGGCCCCTCGCAAACCACGAAAGACACTCGGAGGCCCCTCGCCCTCCCCGAAAGCCACTCCGAGGCCCCTCGCCCTCCCCGAAAGACACTCCGAGGCCCCTCGCCCTCCCCGAAAGACACTCGGAGGCCCCTCGCCCTCCACAAAAGACACTCGGAGGCCCCTCGGCCTCCCTGAAAGCCACTCCGAGGCGCCTCGCCCTCCACAAAAGCCACTCGGAGGCCCCTCGCCCTCCCCGAAAGACACTCCGAGGCCCCTCGCCCTCCCCAAAAAACACTCGGAGGCCCCTCGCCCTCCACAAAAGCCACTCGCAGGCCCCTCGCCCACACCGAAAGCCACTCGGAGGCCCCTCGCCCTGCCCGAAAGCCACTCGGAGGCCCCTCGCCCTCCCCGAAAGACACTCGGAGGCCCCTCGCCCTCCCCGAAAGTCACTCGGAGGCCCCTCGCCCTCCACAAAAGCCACTCCGAGGCCCCTCGCCCACCCCGAAACACACTTGGAGGCCCCTTGCCCACCCCGAAAGACACTCGGAGGCCCCTCGCCCTCCCCGAAAGACACTCGGAGGCCCCTCGCCCTCCCCAAAAGCCACTCGGAGGCCCCTCGCCCTCACCGAAAGACACTCGGAGGCCCCTCGCCCACCCCGAAAGACACTCGGAGGCCCCTCGCCCTCCCCGAAAGCCACTCGGAGGCCCCTCGCCCACCCCGAAAGACACTCGGAGGCCACTCGCCCTCCCCGAAAGCCACTCGGAGGCCCCTCGCCCTGCCCAAAAGACACTCGGAGGCCCCTCACACTCCCCGAAAGACACTTGGAGGCCCCTCGCCCTCCCCGAAAGCCACTCGGAGGCCCCTCGCCCACCCAGAAAGCCACTCGGAGGCCTTTCGCCCTCCACAAAAGCCACTCGGAGGCCCCTCCCACACCCCGAAAGCCACTTGGAGGCCCCTCGCTCTCCCCGAAAGACACTCGGAGGCCCCTCGCTCTCCCCAAAAGCCACTTGGAGGCCCCTCGCCCTCCCCGAAAGACACTCGGAGGCCCCTCGCCCTCCCCGAAAGACACACGGAGGCCCCTCGCCCTCCCCAAAAGCCACTCGGAGGCCCCTCGCCCACCCAGAAAGACACTCGGAGGCCCCTCGCCCTCCCCGAAAGCCACTCGGAGGCCCCTCGCCCTACCCGAAAGACACTCCGAGGCCCCTCGCCCTCCCCGAAAGACACTCGGAGGCCCCTCGTCCACCCCAGAAGCCACTCAGAGGCCCCTCGCCCACCCCGAAAGACACTCGGAGGCCCCTCGCCCTCCCCGAAAGACACTCGGAGGCCCCTCGCCCTGCCCGAAAGACACTCCGAGGCCCCTCGCCCTCCCCGAAAGACACTCGGAGGCCCCTCGCCCTCCACAAAAGCCACTCGGAGGCCCCTCGCCTTCCCCTAAAGTCACTCGGAGGCCCCTCGCCCTCCCCGAAAGACACTCCGAGGCCCCTCGCCCTCCCCAAAAGCCACTCGGAGGCCCCTCGCCCTCCCAGAAAGACACTCGGAGGCCCCTCGCCCTCCCCGAAAGACACTCAGAGGCCCCTCGCCCTCCCCAAAAGCCACTCGGAGGCCCCACGCCTTGACTGAAAGACACTCGGAGGCCCCTCGCCCTGCCCGAAAGACACTCGGAGGCCCCTCGCCCTCCCCAAAAGCCACTCGGAGGCCCCTCGCCCTCCCCGAAAGACACTCGGAGGCCCCTGGCCCTCCCCGAAACACACTCGGAGGCCCCTCGCCCACCCCGAAAGACACTCGGAGGCCCCTCGCACACCCCGAAAGCCACTCGGAGGCCCCTCGCCCTCCCCGAAAGACACTCGGAGGCCCCTCGCCCTCCCCGAAAGCCACACGGAGGCCCCTCGCCCTCCCCGAAAGACACTCCGAGGCCCCTCGCCCTCCCCGAAAGCCACACGGAGGCCCCTCGCCCTCCCCGAAAGACACTCGGAGGCCCCTCGCCCTCCCCGAAAGCCACTCCGAGGCCCCTCGCCCTCCCCGAAAGACACTCGGAGGCCCCGAGCCCTCCCCGAAAGCCACTCGGAGGCCCCTCGCCCTCACCGAAAGACACTCGGAGGCCCCTCGGCCTCCCTGAAAGCCACTCCGAGGCGCCTCGCCCTCCACAAAAGCCACTCGGAGGCCCCTCGGCATCCCCAAAAGACACTCCGAGGCCCCTCGCCCTCCCCAAAAAACACTCGGAGGCCCCTCGCCCTCCACAAAAGCCACTCGCAGGCCCCTCGCCCACACCGAAAGCCACTCGGAGGCCCCTCGCCCTGCCCGAAAGCCACTCGGAGGCCCCTCGCCCTCCCCGAAAGACACTCGGAGGCCCCTCGCCCTCCCCGAAAGACACTCGGAGGCCCCTCGCCCTCCCCGAAAGTCACTCGGAGGCCCCTCGCCCTCCACAAAAGCCACTCGGAGGCCCCTCGCCCTCCCCGAAAGACACTCGGAGGCCCCTCGCCCACCCCGAAAGACACTCGGAGGCCCCTCGCCCTCCCCGAAACACACTCGGAGGCCCCTCGCCCTCCCCGAAAGCCACACGGAGGCCCCTCGCCCTCCCCGAAAGACACTCGGAGGCCCCTCGCCCACCCCGAAAGACACTCGGAGGCCCCTCGCCCTCCCCGAAAGCCACTCGGAGGCCCCTCGCCCACCCCGAAAGACACTCGGAGGCCACTCGCCCTCCCCGAAAGCCACTCGGAGGCCCCTCGCCCTGCCCAAAAGACACTCGGAGGCCCCTCACACTCCCCGAAAGACACTTGGAGGCCCCTCACCCTGCCCGAAAGCCACTCGGAGGCCCCTCGCCCACCCCGAAAGCCACTCGGAGGCCTTTCGCCCTGCCCGAAAGCCACTCGGAGGCCCCTCGCCCACCCCGAAAGCCACTTGGAGGCCCCTCGCTCTCCACAAAAGCCACTCGGAGGCCCCTCGCCCTCCCCGAAAGCCACTCGGAGGCCCCTCGCCCTCCCCGAAAGACACTCGGAGGCCCCTCGCCCTCCCCGAAAGACACTCGGAGGCCCCTCGCCCTCCCCGAAAGCCACACGGAGGCCCCTCGCCCTCCCCGAAACACACTCGGAGGCCCCTCGCCCACCCCGAATGCCACTTGGAGGCCCCTCGCCCTCCCCGAAAGCCACTCGGAGGCCCCTCGCCCTCCCCGAAAGCCACTCGGAGGCCCCTAGCCCTCCCAGAAAGCCACTCGGAGGCCCCTCGCCCTCCCCGAAAGCCACTCGGAGGCCCCTCGCCCTCCCCGAAAGACACTCCGAGGCCCCTCGCCCTCCCCGAAAGACACTCGGAGGCCCCTCGCCCTCCCCGAAAGACACTCGGAGGCCCCTCGCCCTCCCAGAAAGCCACTCGGAGGCCCCTCGCCCTCCCCGAAAGACACTCGGAGGCCCCTCGCCCACCCCGAAAGCCACTCGGAGGCCCCTCGCCCTCCCCGAAAGACACTCGGAGGCCCCTCGCCCTCCCCGAAAGACACTCCGAGGCCCCTCGCCCTCCCCGAAAGACACTCGGAGGCCCCTCGCCCTCCCCGAAAGACACTCGGAGGCCCCTCGCCCTCCCCGAAAGCCACTGGGAGGCCCCTCGCCCACCCCGAAAGCCACTCCGAGGCCCCTCGCCCTCCCCGAAAGACACTCGGAGGCCCCTCGCCCTCCCCGAAAGCGACTCCGAGGCCCCTCGCCCACCCCGAAAGCCACTCGGAGGCCCCTCGCCCTCCCCGAAAGCCACTCGGAGGCCCCTCGCCCACCCCGAATGCCACTCGGAGGCCCCTCGCCCACCCAGAAAGACACTCGGAGGCCCCTCGCCCTCCCCGAAAGCCACTCGGAGGCCCCTCGCCCACCCCGAAAGCCACTCCGAGGCCCCTCGCCCTCCCCGAAAGACACTCGGAGGCCCCTCGCCCACCCGGAGCGCCACTCGGAGGCCCCTCGCCATCCCTGAAAGCCACTCCGAGGCCCCTCGCCCTCCCCGAAAGACACTCGGAGGCCCCTCGCTCTCCAAAAAAGCCACTCGGAGGCCCCTCGCCCTGCCCGAAAGCCACTCGGAGGCGCCTCGCCCTCCCCGAAAGACACTCCAAGGCCCCTCGCCCTCCCCGAAAGACACTCGGAGGCCCCTCGCCCTCCCCGAAAGCCACACGGAGGCCCCTCGCCCTGCCCAAAAGCCACTCGGAGGCCCCTCGCCCACCCCGAAACACACTCGGAGGCCCCTCGCCCTCCCCGAAAGACACTCGGAGGCCCCTCGCCCTCCCCGAAAGACACTCGGAGGCCCCTCGCCCTCCCCGAAAGCCACACGGAGGCCCCTCGCAAACCACGAAAGACACTCGGAGGCCCCTCGCCCTCCCCGAAAGCCACTCCGAGGCCCCTCGCCCTCCCCGAAAGACACTCCGAGGCCCCTCGCCCTCCCCGAAAGACACTCGGAGGCCCCTCGCCCTCCACAAAAGACACTCGGAGGCCCCTCGGCCTCCCTGAAAGCCACTCCGAGGCGCCTCGCCCTCCACAAAAGCCACTCGGAGGCCCCTCGCCCTCCCCGAAAGACACTCCGAGGCCCCTCGCCCTCCCCAAAAAACACTCGGAGGCCCCTCGCCCTCCACAAAAGCCACTCGCAGGCCCCTCGCCCACACCGAAAGCCACTCGGAGGCCCCTCGCCCTGCCCGAAAGCCACTCGGAGGCCCCTCGCCCTCCCCGAAAGACACTCGGAGGCCCCTCGCCCTCCCCGAAAGTCACTCGGAGGCCCCTCGCCCTCCACAAAAGCCACTCCGAGGCCCCTCGCCCACCCCGAAACACACTTGGAGGCCCCTTGCCCACCCCGAAAGACACTCGGAGGCCCCTCGCCCTCCCCAAAAGCCACTCGGAGGCCCCTCGCCCTCACCGAAAGACACTCGGAGGCCCCTCGCCCACCCCGAAAGACACTCGGAGGCCCCTCGCCCTCCCCGAAAGCCACTCGGAGGCCCCTCGCCCACCCCGAAAGACACTCGGAGGCCACTCGCCCTCCCCGAAAGCCACTCGGAGGCCCCTCGCCCTGCCCAAAAGACACTCGGAGGCCCCTCACACTCCCCGAAAGACACTTGGAGGCCCCTCGCCCTCCCCGAAAGCCACTCGGAGGCCCCTCGCCCACCCAGAAAGCCACTCGGAGGCCTTTCGCCCTCCACAAAAGCCACTCGGAGGCCCCTCCCACACCCCGAAAGCCACTTGGGGGCCCCTCGCTCTCCCCGAAAGACACTCGGAGGCCCCTCGCTCTCCCCAAAAGCCACTTGGAGGCCCCTCGCCCTCCCCGAAAGACACTCGGAGGCCCCTCGCCCTCCCCGAAAGACACACGGAGGCCCCTCGCCCTCCCCAAAAGCCACTCGGAGGCCCCTCGCCCACCCAGAAAGACACTCGGAGGCCCCTCGCCCTCCCCGAAAGCCACTCGGAGGCCCCTCGCCCTCCCCGAAAGACACTCCGAGGCCCCTCGCCCTCCCCGAAAGACACTCGGAGGCCCCTCGCCCTGCCCGAAAGACACTCGGAGGCCCCTCGCCCTCCCCGAAAGACACTCCGAGGCCCCTCGCCCTCCCCGAAAGACACTCGGAGGCCCCTCGCCCTCCCCGAAAGACACTCGGAGGCCCCTCGCCCTCCCCGAAAGACACTCGGAGGCCCCTCGCACACCACGAAAGACACTCGGAGGCCCCTCGCCCTCCCCGAAAGCGACTCCGAGGCCCCTCGCCCACCCCGAAAGCCACTCGGAGGCCCCTCGCCCTCCCCGAAAGCCACTCGGAGGCCCCTCGCCCACCCCGAATGCCACTCGGAGGCCCCTCGCCCACCCCGAAAGCCACTCGGAGGCCCCTCGCCCACCCCAAAAGCCACTCGGAGGCCCCTCGCCCACCCCGAAAGCCACTCCGAGGCCCCTCGCCCTCCCGGAAAGACACTCGGAGGCCCCTCGCCCACCCGGAGCGCCACTCGGAGGCCCCTCGCCATCCCCAAAAGCCACTCGGAGGCCCCTCGCCCTCCCCGAAAGCCACTCGGAGGCCCCTCGCTCTCCAAAAAAGCCACTCGGAGGCCCCTCGCCCTCCCCGAAAGCCACTTGGAGGCGCCTCGCCCTCCCCGAAAGACACTCGGAGGCCCCTCGCCCTCCCCGAAAGACACTCGGAGGCCCCTCGCCCTCCCCGAAAGCCACTCGGAGGCCCCTCGCCCTCCACAAAAGACACTCGGAGGCCCCTCGCCCTCCCTGAAAGCCACTCCGAGGCCCCTCGCCCTCCACAAAAGCCACTCGGAGGCCCCTCGCCCTCCCCGAAAGACACTCGGAGGCCCATCGCCCTCCCCGAAAGACACTCGGAGGCCCCTCGCCCTCCCCGAAAGACACTGGGAGGCCCCTCGCCCACCCCGAAAGCCACTCGGAGGCCCCTCGCCCACACCGAAAGACACTCGGAGGCCCCTCGCCCACCCCGAAAGACACTCGGAGGCCCCTGGCCCTCCCCGAAAAACACTCGGAGGCCCCTCGCCCACCCCGAAAGCCACTCGGAGGCCCGTCGCACACCCCGAAAGCCACTCGGAGGCCCCTCGCCCTCCCCGAAAGCCACTCGGAGGCCCCTCGCCCTCCCCGAAAGACACTCGGAGGCCCCTCGCCCTCCCCGAAAGCCACTCGGAGGCCCCTCGCCCTCCCCGAAAGCCACTCGGAGGCCCCTCGCCCTCCACAAAAGACACTCGGAGGCCCCTCGCCCTCCCCGAAAGCCACTCCGAGGCCCCTCGCCCTCCACAAAAGCCACTCGGAGGCCCCTCGCCCTCCCCGAAAGACACTCCGAGGCCCCTCGCCCTCCACAAAAGCCACTCGGAGGCCCCTCGCCCTCCCTGAAAGCCACTCAGAGGCCCCTCGCCCACCCCGAAAGCCACTCGGAGGCCCCTCGCCCTCCCCGAAAGACACTCGGAGGCCCCTCGCCCTCCCCGAAAGACACTCTGAGGCCCCTCGCCCTCCCCGAAAGACACTCGGAGGCCCCTCGCCCACCCCGAAAGCCACTCGGAGGCCCCTCGCCTTCCCCTAAAGTCACTCGGAGGCCCCTCGCCCTCCCCGAAAGAAACTCGGAGGCCCCTCGCCCTCCCCGAAAGACACTCGGAGGTCCCTCGCCCTCCCCGGAAGACACTCGGAGGCCCCTCGCCCTCCCCGAAAGCCACTCGGAGGCCCCTCGCCCACCCCGAAAGCCACTCGGAGGCCCCACGCCTTGACTGAAAGACACTCGGAGGCCCCTCGCTCTGCCCGAAAGCCACTCGGAGGCCCCTCGCCCTCCCCGAAACACACTCGGAGGCCTGTCGCCCTCCCCGAAAGCCACTCGGAGGCCCCTCGCCCACCCCGAAAGACACTCGGAGGCCCCTCGCTCTCCACAAAAGCCACTCGGAGGCCCATCGCCCTCACCGAAAGACACTCGGAGGCCCCTCGCACACCACGAAAGACACTCGGAGGCCCCTCGCCCTCCCCGAAAGACACTCGGAGGCCCCTCGCCCTCCCAGAAAGACACTCGGAGGCCCCTCGCCCTCCCTGAAAGCCACTCAGAGGCCCCTCGCCCACCCCGAAAGCCACTCGGAGGCCCCTCGCCCTCCCCGAAAGCCACTCGGAGGCCCCTCGCCCTCCCCGAAAGCCACTCGGAGGCCCCTCGCCCTCCCCGAAAGACACTCCGAGGCCCCTCGCCCTTCACAAAAGCCACTCGGAGGCCCCTCGCCTTCCCCGAAAGACACTCGGAGGCCCCTCGCCCTCCCTGAAAGCCACTCAGAGGCCCCTCGCCCTCCCCAAAAGCCACTCGGAGGCCCCACGCCTTGACTGAAAGACACTCGGAGGCCCCTCGCTCTGCCCGAAAGCCACTCGGAGGCCCCTCGCCCTCCCCGAAAGACACTCCGAGGCCTGTCGCCCTCCCCGAAAGACACTCGGAGGCCCCTCGCCCTCCCCGAAAGACACTCGGAGGCCCCTCGCTCTCCACAAAAGCCACTCGGAGGCCCATCGCCCTCACCGAAAGACACTCGGAGGCCCCTCGCAAACCACGAAAGCCACTCGGAGGCCCCTCGCCCTCCCCGAAAGACACTCGGAGGCCCCTCGCCCACCCCGAAAGACACTCTGAGGCCCCTCGCCCACCCCAGAAGCCACTCGGAGGCCCCTCGCCCTCCCCGAAAGACACTCCGAGGCCCCTCGCCCACCCCGAAAGCCACTCGGAGGCCCCTCGCCCACCCCGAAAGACACTCGGAGGCCCCTCGCCCTCCCCGAAAGACACTCGGAGGCCCCTCGCCCTCCACAAAAGACACTCGGAGGCCCCTCGGCCTCCCTGAAAGCCACTCGGAGGCCCCTCGCCCTCCACAAAAGCCACTCGGAGGCCCCTCGCCCTCCCCGAAAGACACTCGGAGGTCCCTCGCCCTCCCCGAAAGACACTCGGAGGCCCCTCGTCCACCCCAGAAGCCACTCAGAGGCCCCTCGCCCACCCCGAAAGACACTCGGAGGCCCCTCGCCCTCCCCGAAAGACACTCGGAGGCCCCTCGCCCTCCCCAAAAGACACTCGGAGGCCCCTCGCCCTCCCCGAAAGCCACTGGGAGGCCCCTCGCCCTCCCCAAAAGCCACTCGGAGGCCCCTCGCCTTCCCCGAAAGACACTCGGAGGCCCCTCACCCTCCCCAAAAGCCACTCGGAGGTCCCTCGCCCTCCCCGATAGCCACACGGAGGCCCCTCACCCTCCCCAAAAGCCACTCGGAGGCCCCTCGCCCTGCCCGAAAGCCACTCGGAGGCCCCTCACCCTCCCCGAAAGACACTCGGAGGCCCCTCGCCCTTCCCAAAAGACACTCGGAGGCCCCTCGCCCTCCCGGAAAGACACTCGGAGGCCCCTCGCCCACCCCGAAAGCCACTCGGAGGCCCCTCGCCCACCCCGAAAGCCACTCGGAGGCCCCTCGCCCACCCCGAAAGACACTCGGAGGCCCCTCGCCCTCCCCAAAAGACACTCGGAGGCCCCTCGCCCGCACCGAAAGACACTCGGAGGGCCCTCGCCCTCCCCGAAAGACTCTCCGAGGCCCCTCGCCCACCCCGAAAGCCACTCGGAGGCCCCTCACCCACCCCGAAAGCCACTCGGAGGCCCCTTGCCCACCCCGAAAGACACTCGGAGGCCCTTCCCACCCCGAAAGCCACTCGGAGGCCTTTCGCCCTGCCCGAAAGACACTCGGAGGCCCCTCGCCCACCCCGAAAGCCACTTGGAGGCCCCTCGCTCTCCACAAAAGCCACTCGGAGGCCCCTCGCCCTGCCCGAAAGACACTCGGAGGCCCCTCGCCCTCCCCGAAAGACACTCCGAGGCCCCTCGCCCACCCCGAAAGCCACTCGGAGGCCCCTCGCCCTCCCCGAAAGACACTCCGAGGCCCCTCGCCCTCCCCGAAAGACACACGGAGGCCCCTCGCCCACCCCGAAAGACACTCGGAGGCCCCTCGCCCACCCCGAAAGACACTCGGAGGCCCCTCGCCCTCCCCGAAAGACACTCGGAGGCCCCTCGCCCTCCCCGAAAGACACTCCGAGGCCCCTCGCCCTCCCCAAAAGACACTCGGAGGCCCCTCGCCCTCCCCGAAAGACACTCGGAGGCCCCTCGCCCTCCCCGAAAGACACTCAGAGGCCCCTAGCCCTCCCCGAAAGACACTCCGAGGCCCCTCGCCCTCCCCAAAAGCCACTCCGAGGCCCCTCGCCCACCCCGAATGCCACTCGGAGGCCCCTCGCCCACCCCGAAAGCCACTCGGAGGCCCCTCGCCCTCCCCGAAAGACACTCGGAGGCCCCTCACACTCCCCGAAAGACACTTGGAGGCCCCTCGCCCTCCCCGAAAGCCACTCGGAGGCCCCTCGCCCTCCCCGAAAGACACTCGGAGGCCCCTCGCCCTCCACAAAAGCCACTCGGAGGCCCCTCGCCCACCCCGAAAGCCACTCCGAGGCCCCTCGCCCACCCCGAAAGCCACTCGGAGGCCCCTCGCCCACCCCGAAAGACACTCGGAGGCCCCTCGCCCTCCCCGAAAGACACTCCGAGGCCCCTCGCCCTCCCCGAAAGCCACTCGGAGGCCCCTCGCCCTCCCCGAAAGCCACTCGGAGGTCCCTCGCCCTCCCCGAAAGCCAATCGGAGGCCGCTCGCCCTCCCCGAAAGCCACTCGGAGGCCCCTTGCCCACCCCGAAAGACACTCGGAGGCCCCTCGCCATCCCCAAAAGCCACTCGGAGGCCCCTCGCCCACCCCGAAAGACACTCGGAGGCCCCTCGCCCTCCCCGAAAGCCACTCGGAGGCCCCTCGCCCTCCCCGAAAGCCACTCGGAGGCCCCTCGCCCACCCCGAAAGCCACTCAGAGGCCCCTCGCCCACCCCGAAAGCCACTCGGAGGCCCCTCGCCCTCCCCAAAAGACACTCGGAGGCCCCTCGCCCTTCCCGAAAGACACTCGGAGGCCCCTCGCCCTCCCCGAAAGACACTCGGAGGCCCCTCGCCCCGCCCGAAAGACACTCGGAGGCCCCTCGCCCTCCACAAAAGCCACTCGGAGGCCCCTCGCCCACCCCGAATGCCACTCGGAGGCCCCTCGCCCACCCCGAAAGCCACTCGGAGGCCCCTCGCCCTCCCCAAAAGCCACTCGGAGGCCCCTCGCCCACCCCGAAAGCCACTCGGAGGCCCCTCGCCCTCCCCAAAAGCCACTCGGAGGCCCCTCGCCCTCCCCGAAAGACACTCGGAGGCCCCTCGCCCTCCACAAAAGCCACTCGGAGGCCCCTCGCCCACCCCGAAAGCCACTCGGAAGCCCCTCGCTCTCCACAAAAGCCACTCGGAGGCCCCTCGCCCACCCCGAAAGCCACTTGGAGGCGCCTCGCCCTCCCCGAAAGACACTCGGAGGCCCCTCGCCCTCCCCGAAAGACACTCCGAGGCCCCTCGCCCTCCCCGAAAGCCACACGGAGGCCCCTGGCCCTCCCCGAAAGACACTCGGAGGCCCCTCGCCCACCCCGAAAGACACTCGGAGGCCCCTCGCCCTCCCTGAAAGACACTCGGAGGCCCCTCGCCCTCCCTGAAAGCCACTCCGAGGCCCCTCGCCCTCCCTGAAAGCCACTCGGAGGCCCCTCGCCCTCCCCAAAAGACACTCGGAGGCCCCTCGCCCACCCCGAAAGCCACTCGGAGGCCCCTCGCCCTCCCCGAAAGCCACTCCGAGGCCCCTCGCCCACCCCGAAAGACACTTGGAGGCGCCTCGCTCTCCACAAAAGCCACTCGGAGGCCCCTGGCCCTCCCCGAAACACACTCGGAGGCCCCTCGCCCACCCCGAAAGACACTCGGAGGCCCCTCGCCCTCCCCGAAAGCCACTCGGAGGCCCCTCGCCCACCCCGAAAGCCACTCGGAGGCCCCTCGCCCTCCCCGAAAGCCACTCGGAGGCCCCTCGCCCTCCCCGAAAGACACTCGGAGGCCCCTCGCCCTCCCCGAAAGACACTCGGAGGCCCCTCGCCCTCCCCGAAAGCCACTCCGAGGCCCCTCGCCCTCCCCGAAAGACACTCGGAGGCCCCGAGCCCTCCCCGAAAGCCACTCGGAGGCCCCTCGCCCTCCCCGGAAGAAACTCGGAGGCCCCTCGGCCTCCCTGAAAGCCACTCCGAGGCGCCTCGCCCTCCACAAAAGCCACTCGGAGGCCCCTCGCCCTCCCCGAAAGACACTCCGAGGCCCCTCGCCCTCCCCAAAAAACACTCGGAGGCCCCTCGCCCTCCACAAAAGCCACTCACAGGCCCCTCGCCCACACCGAAAGCCACTCGGAGGCCCCTCGCCCTCCCCGAAAGCCACTCGGAGGCCCCTCGCCCTCCCCGAAAGACACTCGGAGGCCCCTCGCCCTCCCCGAAAGTCACTCGGAGGCCCCTCGCCCTCCACAAAAGCCACTCCGAGGCCCCTCGCCCACCCCGAAACACACTTGGAGGCCCCTTGCCCACCCCGAAAGACACTCGGAGGCCCCTCGCCCTCCCCAAAAGACACTCGGAGGCCCCTCGCCCTCCCCAAAAGCCACTCGGAGGCCCCTCGCCCTCCCCGAAAGACACTCGGAGGCCCCTCGCCCTCCCCGAAAGCCACTCGGAGGCCCCTCGCCCTCCCCGAAAGCCACTCGGAGGCCCCACGCCCTCCCCGAAAGACACTCGGAGGCCACTCGCCCTCCCCAAAAGACACTCGGAGGCCCCTCGCCCTTCCCGAAAGACACTCGGAGGCCCCTCGCCCTCCCCGAAAGACACTCCGAGGCCCCTCGCCCTCCCCGAAAGACACTCGGAGGCCCCTCGCCCTCCCAGAAAGACACTCGGAGGCCCCTCGCCCTCCCCGAAAGCGACTCCGAGGCCCCTCGCCCACCCCGAAAGCCACTCCGAGGCCCCTCGCCCTCCACAAAAGCCACTCGGAGGCCCCTCGCCCACCCCGAATGCCACTCGGAGGCCCCTCGCCCACCCCGAAAGCCACTCGGAGGCCCCTCGCCCTCCCCAAAAGCCACTCGGAGGCCCCTCGCCCACCCCGAAAGCCACTCCGAGGCCCCTCGCCCTCCCCGAAAGACACTCCGAGGCCCCTCGCCCACCCGGAGCGCCACTCGGAGGCCCCTCGCCATCCCCAAAAGCCACTCGGAGGCCCCTCACCCACCCCGAAAGCCACTTGGAGGCCCCTCGCTCTCCAAAAAAGCCACTCGGAGGCCCCTCGCCCTGCCCGAAAGCCACTTGGAGGCCCCTCGCCCTCCCCGAAAGACACTCGGAGGCCCCTCGCCCTCCCCGAAAGACACTCCGAGGCCCCTCGCCCTCCCCGAAAGCCACACGGAGGCCCCTCGCCCTCCCCGAAAGACACTCGGAGGCCCCTCGCCCTCCCCGAAAGCCACTCCGAGGCCCCTCGCCCTCCACAAAAGACACTCGGAGTCCCCTCGCCCTCCCTGAAAGCCACTCCGAGGCACCTCGCCCTCCACAAAAGACACTCGGAGGCCCCTCGCCCTCCCCGAAAGACACTCGGAGGCCCATCGCCCTCCCCGAAAGACACTCGGAGGCCCCTGGCCCTCCCCAAAAAACACTCGGAGGCCCCTCGCCCTCCCCGAAAGACACTCGGAGGCCCCTCGCCCACACCGAAAGACACTCGGAGGCCCCTCGCCCTGCCCGAAAGACACTCGGAGGCCCCTGGCCCTCCCCGAAACACACTCGGAGGCCCCTCGCCCTCCCCAAAAGCCACTCGGAGGCCCCTCGCACACCCCGAAAGCCACTCGGAGGCCCCTCGCCCTCCCCGAAAGCCACTCGGAGGCCCCTCGCCCTCCCCGAAAGACACTCGGAGGCCCCTCGCCCTCCCCGAAAGACACTCGGAGGCCCCTCGCCCTCCCCGAAAGCCACTCCGAGGCCCCTCGCCCTCCCCGAAAGCCACTCGGAGGCCCCTCGCCCTCCCCAAAAGCCACTCGGAGGCCCCTCGCCCTCCACAAAAGACACTCGGAGGCCCCTCGCCCTCCCCGAAAGCCACTCCGAGGCCCCTCGCCCTCCACAAAAGCCACTTGGAGGCCCCTCGCCCTCCCCGAAAGACATTCCGAGGCCCCTCGCCCTCCACAAAAGACACTCGGAGGCCCCTCGCCCTCCCTGAAAGACACTCGGAGGCCCCTCGCCCTCCACAAAAGACACTCGGAGGCCCCTGGCCCTCCCCGAAACACACTCCGAGGCCCCTCGCCCTCCCCGAAAGCCACTCGGAAGCCCCTCGCCCTCCCCGAAAGACACTCGGAGGCCCCTCACACTCCCCGAAAGACACTCGGAGGCCCCTCGCCCTCCCCGAAAGCCACTCCGAGGCCCCTCGCCCTCCCCGAAAGCCACTCGGAGGCCCCTCGCCCTCCCCAAAAGCCACTCGGAGGCCCCTCGCCCTCCACAAAAGACACTCGGAGGCCCCTCGCCCTCCCCGAAAGCCACTCCGAGGCCCCTCGCCCTCCACAAAAGCCACTCGGAGGCCCCTCGCCCTCCCCGAAAGACACTCCGAGGCCCCTCGCCCTCCACAAAAGACACTCGGAGGCCCCTCGCCCTCCCTGAAAGACACTCGGAGGCCCCTCGCCCACCCCGAAAGCCACTCGTAGGCCCCTCGCCCTCCCCGAAAGACACTCGGAGGCCCCTCGCCCTCCCCGAAAGACACTCCGAGGCCCCTCGCTCTCCCCGAAAGACACTCGGAGGCCCCTCGCCCTCCACAAAAGCCACTCGGAGGCCCCTCGCCTTCCCCTAAAGTCACTCGGAGGCCCCTCGCCCTCCCCGAAAGACACTCGGAGGCCCCTCGCCCTCCCCAAAAGCCACTCGGAGGTCCCTCGCCCTCCCCGGAAGACACTCGGAGGCCCCTCGCCCTCCCCGAAAGCCACTCGGAGGCCCCTCGCCCTCCACAAAAGCCACTCGGAGGCCCCACGCCTTGACTGAAAGACACTCGGAGGCCCCTCGCTCTGCCCGAAAGCCACTCGGAGGCCCCTCGCCCTCCCCGAAAGACACTCCGAGGCCTGTCGCCCTCCCCGAAAGACACTCGGAGGCCCCTCGCCCTCCCCGAAAGACACTCGGAGGCCCCTCGCTCTCCACAAAAGCCACTCGGAGGCCCATCGCCCTCACCGAAAGACACTCGGAGGCCCCTCGCACACCACGAAAGACACACGGAGGCCCCTCGCCCTCCCCGAAAGACACTCGGAGGCCCCTCGCCCACCCCGAAAGACACTCGGAGGCCCCTCGCCCACCCCAGAAGCCACTCGGAGGCCCCTCGCCCTCCCCGAAAGCCACTCGGAGGCCCCTCGCCCACCCCGAAAGACACTCGGAGGCCCCTCGCCCTCCCCGAAAGACACTCGGAGGCCCCTCGCCCACCCCGAAAGCCACTCAGAGGCCCCTCGCCCTCCCCAAAAGCCACTCGGAGGCCCCTCGCCCTCCACAAAAGCCACTCGGAGGCCCCTCGCCCTCCCCGAAAGCCACACGGAGGCCCCTCGCCCTCCACAAAAGCCACACGGAGGCCTTTCGCCCTCCCCGAAAGCCACTCGGAGGCCCCTCGCCCACCCTGAAAGCCACTCGGAGGCCCGTCGTCCACCCCGAAAGCCACACGGAGGCCCCTCGCCCACCCCGAAAGCCACTCGGAGGCCCCTCGCCCTCCCCGAAAGACACTCGGAGGCCCCTCGCCCTCCCCGAAAGACACTCGGAGGCACCTCGCCCTCACCGAAAGACACTCGGAGGCCCCTCGCCCTCCCCGAAAGACACTCGGAGGCCCCTCGCCCTCCCCAAAAGACACTCGGAGGCCCCTCACCCTCCCCAAAAGCCACTCGGAGGTCCCTCGCCCTCCCCGAAAGCCACACGGAGGCCCCTCACCCTCCCCAAAAGCCACTCGGAGGCCCCTCGCCCACCCCGAAAGACACTCGGAGGCCCCTCGCCATCCCCAAAAGCCACTCGGAGGCCCCTCGCCATCCCCGAAAGACACTCGGAGGCCCCTCGCTCTCCCCGAAAGACACTCGGAGGCCCCTCGCCCTCCCCGAAAGCCACTCGGAGGCCCCTCGCCCTTCCCGAAAGACACTCCAAGGCCCCTCGCCCTCCCCGAAAGCCACTCGGAGGCCCCTCGCCCTCCACAAAAGCCACTCGGAGGCCCCTCGCCCTCCCCGAAAGCCACACGGAGGCCCCTCGCCCTCCCCGAAAGTCACACGGGGGCCTTTCGCCCTGCCCGAAAGCCACTCGGAGGCCCCTCGCCCACCCTGAAAGCCACTCGGAGGCCCCTCGCCCTCCCCGAAAGACACTCGGAGGCCCCTCGCCCTCCCCAAAAGACACTCGGAGGCCCCTCGCCCTCCCCAAAAGCCACTCGGAGGCCCCTCGCCTTCCCCGAAAGACACTCGGAGGCCCCTCACCCTCCCCAAAAGCCACTCGGAGGTCCCTCGCCCACCCCGAAAGCCACTCGGAGGCCCCTAGCCCTCCCAGAAAGCCACTCGGAGGCCCCTCGCCCTCCCCGAAAGCCACTCGGAGGCCCCTCGCCCTCCCCGAAAGACACTCCGAGGCCCCTCGCCCTCCCCGAAAGACACTCGGAGGCCCCTCGCCCTCCCCGAAAGACACTCGGAGGCCCCTCGCCCTCCCAGAAAGCCACTCGGAGGCCCCTCGCCCTCCCCGAAAGACACTCGGAGGCCCCTCGCCCACCCCGAAAGCCACTCGGAGGCCCCTCGCCCTCCCCGAAAGACACTCGGAGGCCCCTCGCCCTCCCCGAAAGACACTCCGAGGCCCCTCGCCCTCCCCGAAAGACACTCGGAGGCCCCTCGCCCTCCCCGAAAGACACTCGGAGGCCCCTCGCCCTCCCCGAAAGCCACTGGGAGGCCCCTCGCCCACCCCGAAAGCCACTCCGAGGCCCCTCGCCCTCCCCGAAAGACACTCGGAGGCCCCTCGCCCTCCCCGAAAGCGACTCCGAGGCCCCTCGCCCACCCCGAAAGCCACTCGGAGGCCCCTCGCCCTCCCCAAAAGCCACTCGGAGGCCCCTCGCCCACCCCGAATGCCACTCGGAGGCCCCTCGCCCACCCAGAAAGACACTCGGAGGCCCCTCGCCCTCCCCAAAAGCCACTCGGAGGCCCCTCGCCCACCCCGAAAGCCACTCCGAGGCCCCTCGCCCTCCCCGAAAGACACTCGGAGGCCCCTCGCCCACCCGGAGCGCCACTCGGAGGCCCCTCGCCATCCCTGAAAGCCACTCGGAGGCCCCTCGCCCTCCCCGAAAGACACTCGGAGGCCCCTCGCTCTCCAAAAAAGCCACTCGGAGGCCCCTCGCCCTGCCCGAAAGCCACTCGGAGGCGCCTCGCCCTCCCCGAAAGACACTCCAAGGCCCCTCGCCCTCCCCGAAAGACACTCGGAGGCCCCTCGCCCTCCCCGAAAGCCACTCGGAGGCCCCTCGTCCACCCCGAAAGCCACTCAGAGGCCCCTCGCCCACCCCGAAACACACTCGGAGGCCCCTCGCCCTCCCCGAAAGACACTCGGAGGCCCCTCGCCCTCCCCGAAAGCCACTCGGAGGCCCCTCGCCCTCCCAGAAAGCCACACGGAGGCCCCTCGCAAACCACGAAAGACACTCGGAGGCCCCTCGCCCTCCCCGAAAGCCACTCCGAGGCCCCTCGCCCTCCCCGAAAGACACTCCGAGGCCCCTCGCCCTCCCCGAAAGACACTCGGAGGCCCCTCGCCCTCCACAAAAGACACTCGGAGGCCCCTCGGCCTCCCTGAAAGCCACTCCGAGGCGCCTCGCCCTCCACAAAAGCCACTCGGAGGCCCCTCGCCCTCCCCGAAAGACACTCCGAGGCCCCTCGCCCTCCCCAAAAAACACTCGGAGGCCCCTCGCCCTCCACAAAAGCCACTCGCAGGCCCCTCGCCCACACCGAAAGCCACTCGGAGGCCCCTCGCCCTCCCCGAAAGACACTCGGAGGCCCCTCGCCCTCCCCGAAAGACACTCGGAGGCCCCTCGCCCTCCCCGAAAGTCACTCGGAGGCCCCTCGCCCTCCACAAAAGCCACTCCGAGGCCCCTCGCCCACCCCGAAACACACTTGGAGGCCCCTTGCCCACCCCGAAAGACACTCGGAGGCCCCTCGCCCTCCCCGAAAGACACTCGGAGGCCCCTCGCCCTCCCCAAAAGCCACTCGGAGGCCCCTCGCCCTCACCGAAAGACACTCGGAGGCCCCTCGCCCACCCCGAAAGACACTCGGAGGCCCCTCGCCCTCCCCGAAAGCCACTCGGAGGCCCCTCGCCCACCCCGAAAGACACTCGGAGGCCACTCGCCCTCCCCGAAAGCCACTCGGAGGCCCCTCGCCCTGCCCAAAAGACACTCGGAGGCCCCTCACACTCCCCGAAAGACACTTGGAGGCCCCTCGCCCTCCCCGAAAGCCACTCGGAGGCCCCTCGCCCACCCAGAAAGCCACTCGGAGGCCTTTCGCCCTCCACAAAAGCCACTCGGAGGCCCCTCCCACACCCCGAAAGCCACTTGGAGACCCCTCGCTCTCCCCGAAAGACACTCGGAGGCCCCTCGCTCTCCCCAAAAGCCACTTGGAGGCCCCTCGCCCTCCCCGAAAGACACTCGGAGGCCCCTCGCCCTCCCCGAAAGACACACGGAGGCCCCTCGCCCTCCCCAAAAGCCACTTGGAGGCCCCTCGCCCACCCAGAAAGACACTCGGAGGCCCCTCGCCCTCCCCGAAAGCCACTCGGAGGCCCCTCGCCCTCCCCGAAAGACACTCCGAGGCCCCTCGCCCTCCCCGAAAGACACTCGGAGGCCCCTCGTCCACCCCAGAAGCCACTCAGAGGCCCCTCGCCCACCCCAAAAGACACTCGGAGGCCCCTCGCCCTCCCCGAAAGACACTCGGAGGCCCCTCGCCCTGCCCGAAAGACACTCCGAGGCCCCTCGCCCTCCCCGAAAGACACTCGGAGGCCCCTCGCCCTCCACAAAAGCCACTCGGAGGCCCCTCGCCTTCCCCTAAAGTCACTCGGAGGCCCCTCGCCCTCCCCGAAAGACACTCGGAGGCCCCTCGCCCTCCCCAAAAGCCACTCGGAGGTCCCTCGCCCTCCCAGAAAGACACTCGGAGGCCCCTCGCCCTCCCCGAAAGACACTCAGAGGCCCCTCGCCCTCCCCAAAAGCCACTCGGAGGCCCCACGCCTTGACTGAAAGACACTCGGAGGCCCCTCGCCCTGCCCGAAAGACACTCGGAGGCCCCTCGCCCTCCCCGAAAGACACTCGGAGGCCCCTCGCCCTCCCCGAAAGACACTCGGAGGCCCCTGGCCCTCCCCGAAACACACTCGGAGGCCCCTCGCCCACCCCGAAAGACACTCGGAGGCCCCTCGCACACCCCGAAAGCCACTCGGAGGCCCCTCGCCCTCCCCGAAAGCCACTCGGAGGCCCCTCGCCCTCCCCGAAAGCCACACGGAGGCCCCTCGCCCTCCCCGAAAGACACTCGGAGGCCCCTCGCCCTCCCCGAAAGCCACACGGAGGCCCCTCGCCCTCCCCGAAAGACACTCGGAGGCCCCTCGCCCTCCCCGAAAGCCACTCCGAGGCCCCTCGCCCTCCCCGAAAGCCACTCCGAGGCCCCTCGCCCTCCCCGAAAGACACTCGGAGGCCCCGAGCCCTCCCCGAAAGCCACTCGGAGGCCCCTCGCCCTCACCGAAAGACACTCGGAGGCCCCTCGGCCTCCCTGAAAGCCACTCCGAGGCGCCTCGCCCTCCACAAAAGCCACTCGGAGGCCCCTCGGCATCCCCAAAAGACACTCCGAGGCCCCTCGCCCTCCCCAAAAAACACTCGGAGGCCCCTCGCCCTCCACAAAAGCCACTCGCAGGCCCCTCGCCCACACCGAAAGCCACTCGGAGGCCCCTCGCCCTGCCCGAAAGCCACTCGGAGGCCCCTCGCCCTCCCCGAAAGACACTCGGAGGCCCCTCGCCCTCCCCGAAAGACACTCGGAGGCCCCTCGCCCTCCCCGAAAGTCACTCGGAGGCCCCTCGCCCTCCACAAAAGCCACTCCGAGGCCCCTCGCCCTCCCCGAAAGACACTCGGAGGCCCCTCGCCCACCCCGAAAGACACTCGGAGGCCCCTCGCCCTCCCCGAAAGACACTCGGAGGCCCCTCGCCCTCCCCGAAAGCCACACGGAGGCCCCTCGCCCTCCCCGAAAGACACTCGGAGGCCCCTCGCCCACCCCGAAAGACACTCGGAGGCCCCTCGCCCTCCCCGAAAGACACTCGGAGGCCCCTCGCCCACCCCGAAAGACACTCGGGGGCCACTCGCCCTCCCCGAAAGCCACTCGGAGGCCCCTCGCCCTGCCCAAAAGACACTCGGAGGCCCCTCACACTCCCCGAAAGACACTTGGAGGCCCCTCACCCTGCCCGAAAGCCACTCGGAGGCCCCTCGCCCACCCCGAAAGCCACTCGGAGGCCTTTCGCCCTGCCCGAAAGCCACTCGGAGGCCCCTCGCCCACCCCGAAAGCCACTTGGAGGCCCCTCGCTCTCCACAAAAGCCACTCGGAGGCCCCTCGCCCTCCCCGAAAGCCACTCGGAGGCCCCTCGCCCTCCCCGAAAGACACTCGGAGGCCCCTCGCCCTCCCCGAAAGACACTCGGAGGCCCCTCGCCCTCCCCGAAAGCCACACGGAGGCCCCTCGCCCTCCCCGAAACACACTCGGAGGCCCCTCGCCCACCCCGAATGCCACTCGGAGGCCCCTCGCCCTCCCCGAAAGCCACTCCGAGGCCCCTCGCCCTCCCCGAAAGCCACTCGGAGGCCCCTAGCCCTCCCAGAAAGCCACTCGGAGGCCCCTCGCCCTCCCCGAAAGCCACTCGGAGGCCCCTCGCCCTCCCCGAAAGACACTCCGAGGCCCCTCGCCCTCCCCGAAAGACACTCGGAGGCCCCTCGCCCTCCCAGAAAGCCACTCGGAGGCCCCTCGCCCTCCCCGAAAGACACTCGGAGGCCCCTCGCCCACCCCGAAAGCCACTCGGAGGCCCCTCGCCCTCCCCGAAAGACACTCGGAGGCCCCTCGCCCTCCCCGAAAGACACTCCGAGGCCCCTCGCCCTCCCCGAAAGACACTCGGAGGCCCCTCGCCCTCCCCGAAAGACACTCGGAGGCCCCTCGCCCTCCCCGAAAGCCACTGGGAGGCCCCTCGCCCACCCCGAAAGCCACTCCGAGGCCCCTCGCCCTCCCCGAAAGACACTCGGAGGCCCCTCGCCCTCCCCGAAAGCCACTCGGAGGCCCCTCGCCCACCCCGAAAGCCACTCGGAGGCCCCTCGCCCTCCCCAAAAGCCACTCGGAGGCCCCTCGCCCACCCCGAATGCCACTCGGAGGCCCCTCGCCCACCCAGAAAGACACTCGGAGGCCCCTCGCCCTCCCCGAAAGCCACTCGGAGGCCCCTCGCCCACCCCGAAAGCCACTCCGAGGCCCCTCGCCCTCCCCGAAAGACACTCGGAGGCCCCTCGCCCACCCGGAGCGCCACTCGGAGGCCCCTCGCCATCCCTGAAAGCCACTCCGAGGCCCCTCGCCCTCCCCGAAAGACACTCGGAGGCCCCTCGCTCTCCAAAAAAGCCACTCGGAGGCCCCTCGCCCTGCCCGAAAGCCACTCGGAGGCGCCTCGCCCTCCCCGAAAGACACTCCAAGGCCCCTCGCCCTCCCCGAAAGACACTCGGAGGCCCCTCGCCCTCCCCGAAAGCCACACGGAGGCCCCTCGCCCTGCCCAAAAGCCACTCGGAGGCCCCTCGCCCACCCCGAAACACACTCGGAGGCCCCTCGCCCTCCCCGAAAGACACTCGGAGGCCCCTCGCCCTCCCCGAAAGCCACTCGGAGGCCCCTCGCCCTCCCCGAAAGCCACACGGAGGCCCCTCGCAAACCACGAAAGACACTCGGAGGCCCCTCGCCCTCCCCGAAAGCCACTCCGAGGCCCCTCGCCCTCCCCGAAAGACACTCCGAGGCCCCTCGCCCTCCCCGAAAGACACTCGGAGGCCCCTCGCCCTCCACAAAAGACACTCGGAGGCCCCTCGGCCTCCCTGAAAGCCACTCCGAGGCGCCTCGCCCTCCACAAAAGCCACTCGGAGGCCCCTCGCCCTCCCCGAAAGACACTCCGAGGCCCCTCGCCCTCCCCAAAAAACACTCGGAGGCCCCTCGCCCTCCACAAAAGCCACTCGCAGGCCCCTCGCCCACACCGAAAGCCACTCGGAGGCCCCTCGCCCTGCCCGAAAGCCACTCGGAGGCCCCTCGCCCTCCCCGAAAGACACTCGGAGGCCCCTCGCCCTCCCCGAAAGTCACTCGGAGGCCCCTCGCCCTCCACAAAAGCCACTCCGAGGCCCCTCGCCCACCCCGAAACACACTTGGAGGCCCCTTGCCCACCCCGAAAGACACTCGGAGGCCCCTCGCCCTCCCCGAAAGACACTCGGAGGCCCCTCGCCCTCCCCAAAAGACACTCGGAGGCCCCTCGCCCTCACCGAAAGACACTCGGAGGCCCCTCGCCCACCCCGAAAGACACTCGGAGGCCCCTCGCCCTCCCCGAAAGCCACTCGGAGGCCCCTCGCCCACCCCGAAAGACACTCGGAGGCCACTCGCCCACCCCGAAAGCCACTCGGAGGCCCCTCGCCCTGCCCAAAAGACACTCGGAGGCCCCTCACACTCCCCGAAAGACACTCGGAGGCCCCTCGCCCTCCCTGAAAGCCACTCAGAGGCCCCTCGCCCACCCAGAAAGCCACTCGGAGGCCTTTCGCCCTCCACAAAAGCCACTCGGAGGCCCCTCCCACACCCCGAAAGCCACTTGGAGGCCCCTCGCTCTCCCCGAAAGACACTCGGAGGCCCCTCGCTCTCCCCAAAAGCCACTTGGAGGCCCCTCGCCCTCCCCGAAAGACACTCGGAGGCCCCTCGCCCTCCCCGAAAGACACACGGAGGCCCCTCGCCCTCCACAAAAGCCACTCGGAGGCCCCTCGCCCACCCAGAAAGACACTCGGAGGCCCCTCGCCCTCCCCGAAAGCCACTCGGAGGCCCCTCGCCCTCCCCGAAAGACACTCCGAGGCCCCTCGCCCTCCCCGAAAGACACTCGGAGGCCCCTCGCCCTGCCCGAAAGACACTCGGAGGCCCCTCGCCCTCCCCGAAAGACACTCCGAGGCCCCTCGCCCTCCCCGAAAGACACTCCGAGGCCCCTCGCCCTCCCCGAAAGACACTCGGAGGCCCCTCGCCCTCCCCGAAAGACACTCCGAGGCCCCTCGCCCTCCCCAAAAGACACTCGGAGGCCCCTCGCACACCACGAAAGACACTCGGAGGCCCCTCGCCCTCCCCGAAAGCGACTCCGAGGCCCCTCGCCCACCCCGAAAGCCACTCGGAGGCCCCTCGCCCTCCCCGAAAGCCACTCGGAGGCCCCTCGCCCACCCCGAATGCCACTCGGAGGCCCCTCGCCCACCCCGAAAGCCACTCGGAGGCCCCTCGCCCACCCCAAAAGCCACTCGGAGGCCCCTCGCCCACCCCGAAAGCCACTCCGAGGCCCCTCGCCCTCCCGGAAAGACACTCGGAGGCCCCTCGCCCACCCGGAGCGCCACTCGGAGGCCCCTCGCCATCCCCAAAAGCCACTCGGAGGCCCCTCGCCCACCCCGAAAGACACTCGGAGGCCCCTCGCTCTCCAAAAAAGCCACTCGGAGGCCCCTCGCCCTCCCCGAAAGCCACTTGGAGGCGCCTCGCCCTCCCCGAAAGACACTCGGAGGCCCCTCGCCCTCCCCGAAAGACACTCGGAGGCCCCTCGCCCTCCCCGAAAGCCACTCGGAGGCCCCTCGCCCTCCACAAAAGACACTCGGAGGCCCCTCGCCCTCCCTGAAAGCCACTCCGAGGCCCCTCGCCCTCCACAAAAGCCACTCGGAGGCCCCTCGTCCTCCCCGAAAGACACTCGGAGGCCCATCGCCCTCCCCGAAAGACACTCGGAGGCCCCTGGCCCTCCCCGAAAGACACTGGGAGGCCCCTCGCCCACCCCGAAAGCCACTCGGAGGCCCCTCGCCCACACCGAAAGACACTCGGAGGCCCCTCGCCCACCCCGAAAGACACTCGGAGGCCCCTGGCCCTCCCCGAAAAACACTCGGAGGCCCCTCGCCCACCCCGAAAGCCACTCGGAGGCCCCTCGCACACCCCGAAAGCCACTCGGAGGCCCCTCGCCCTCCCCGAAAGCCACTCGGAGGCCCCTCGCCCTCCCCGAAAGACACTCCGAGGCCCCTCGCCCACCCCGAAAGCCACTCGGAGGCCCCTCGCCCTCCCCGAAAGCCACTCGGAGGCCCCTCGCCCTCCACAAAAGACACTCGGAGGCCCCTCGCCCTCCCCGAAAGCCACTCCGAGGCCCCTCGCCCTCCACAAAAGCCACTCGGAGGCCCCTCGCCCTCCCCGAAAGACACTCCGAGGCCCCTCGCCCTCCACAAAAGCCACTCGGAGGCCCCTCGCCCTCCCTGAAAGCCACTCAGAGGCCCCTCGCCCACCCCGAAAGCCACTCGGAGGCCCCTCGCCCTCCCCGAAAGACACTCGGAGGCCCCTCGCCCTCCCCGAAAGACACTCGGAGGCCCCTCGCCCACCCCGAAAGCCACTCGGAGGCCCCTCGCCTTCCCCTAAAGTCACTCGGAGGCCCCTCGCCCTCCCCGAAAGACACTCGGAGGCCCCTCGCCCTCCCCGAAAGACACTCGGAGGTCCCTCGCCCTCCCCGGAAGACACTCGGAGGCCCCTCGCCCTCCCCGAAAGCCACTCGGAGGCCCCTCGCCCACCCCGAAAGCCACTCGGAGGCCCCACGCCTTGACTGAAAGACACTCGGAGGCCCCTCGCTCTGCCCGAAAGCCACTCGGAGGCCCCTCGCCCTCCCCGAAACACACTCGGAGGCCCCTCGCCCTCCCCGAAAGCCACTCGGAGGCCCCTCGCCCACCCCGAAAGACACTCGGAGGCCCCTCGCTCTCCACAAAAGCCACTTGGAGGCCCATCGCCCTCACCGAAAGACACTCGGAGGCCCCTCGCACACCACGAAAGACACTCGGAGGCCCCTCGCCCTCCCCGAAAGACACTCGGAGGCCCCTCGCCCTCCCAGAAAGACACTCGGAGGCCCCTCGCCCTCCCTGAAAGCCACTCAGAGGCCCCTCGCCCACCCCGAAAGCCACTCGGAGGCCCCTCGCCCTCCCCAAAAGCCACTCGGAGGCCCCTCGCCCTCCCCGAAAGACACTCCGAGGCCCCTCGCCCTTCACAAAAGCCACTCGGAGGCCCCTCGCCTTCCCCGAAAGACACTCGGAGGCCCCTCGCCCTCCCTGAAAGCCACTCAGAGGCCCCTCGCCCTCCCCAAAAGCCACTCGGAGGCCCCACGCCTTGACTGAAAGACACTCGGAGGCCCCTCGCTCTGCCCGAAAGCCACTCGGAGGCCCCTCGCCCTCCCCGAAAGACACTCCGAGGCCTGTCGCCCTCCCCGAAAGACACTCAGAGGCCCCTCGCCCTCCCCGAAAGACACTCGGAGGCCCCTCGCTCTCCACAAAAGCCACTCGGAGGCCCATCGCCCTCACCGAAAGACACTCGGAGGCCCCTCGCAAACCACGAAAGCCACTCGGAGGCCCCTCGCCCTCCCCGAAAGACACTCGGAGGCCCCTCGCCCACCCCGAAAGACACTCCGAGGCCCCTCGCCCACCCCAGAAGCCACTCGGAGGCCCCTCGCCCTCCCCGAAAGACACTCGGAGGCCCCTCGCCCACCCCGAAAGCCACTCGGAGGCCCCTCGCCCACCCCGAAAGACACTCGGAGGCCCCTCGCCCTCCCCGAAAGACACTCGGAGGCCCCTCGCCCTCCACAAAAGACACTCGGAGGCCCCTCGCCCACACCGAAAGACACTCGGAGGCCCCTCGCCCTCCACAAAAGCCACTCGGAGGCCCCTCGCCCTCCCCGAAAGACACTCCGAGGCCCCTCGCCCTCCCCGAAAGACACTCGGAGGCCCCTCGTCCACCCCAGAAGCCACTCAGAGGCCCCTCGCCCACCCCGAAAGACACTCGGAGGCCCCTCGCCCTCCCCGAAAGACACTCGGAGGCCCCTCGCCCTCCCCAAAAGACACTCGGAGGCCCCTCGCCCTCACCGAAAGACACTCGGAGGCCCCTCGCCCTCCCCAAAAGCCACTCGGAGGCCCCTCGCCTTCCCCGAAAGACACTCGGAGGCCCCTCGCCCACCCGGAGCGCCACTCGGAGGCCCCTCGCCCTCCCCAAAAGCCACACGGAGGCCCCTCACCCTCCCCAAAAGCCACTCGGAGGCCCCTCGCCCTGCCCGAAAGCCACTCGGAGGCCCCTCACCCTCCCCGAAAGACACTCGGAGGCCCCTCGCCCTTCCCAAAAGACACTCGGAGGCCCCTCGCCCTCCCGGAAAGACACTCGGAGGCCCCTCGCCCACCCAGAAAGACACTCGGAGGCCCCTCGCCCACCCCGAAAGCCACTCGGAGGCCCCTCGCCCACCCCGAAAGACACTCGGAGGCCCCTCGCCCTCCCCAAAAGACACTCGGAGGCCCCTCGCCCACCCCGAAAGACACTCGGAGGGCCCTCGCCCTCCCCGAAAGACTCTCCGAGGCCCCTCGCCCACCCCGAAAGCCACTCGGAGGCCCCTCACCCACCCCGAAAGCCACTCCGAGGCCCCTTGCCCACCCCGAAAGACACTCGGAGGCCCTTCCCACCCCGAAAGCCACTCGGAGGCCTTTCGCCCTGCCCGAAAGACACTCGGAGGCCCCTCGCCCACCCCGAAAGCCACTTGGAGGCCCCTCGCTCTCCACAAAAGCCACTCGGAGGCCCCTCGCCCTGCCCGAAAGCCACTCGGAGGCCCCTCGCCCTCCCCGAAAGACACTCCGAGGCCCCTCGCCCACCCCGAAAGCCACTCGGAGGCCCCTCGCCCTCCCCGAAAGACACTCCGAGGCCCCTCGCCCTCCCCGAAAGACACACGGAGGCACCTCGCCCACCCCGAAAGACACTCGGAGGCCCCTCGCCCACCCCGAAAGACACTCGGAGGCCCCTCGCCCTCCCCGAAAGACACTCGGAGGCCCCTCGCCCTCCCCGAAAGACACTCCGAGGCCCCTCGCCCTCCCCAAAAGACACTCGGAGGCCCCTCGCCCTCCCCGAAAGACACTCGGAGGCCCCTCGCCCTCCCCAAAAGCCACTCCGAGGCCCCTAGCCCTCCCCGAAAGCCACTCCGAGGCCCCTCGCCCTCCCCAAAAGCCACTCCGAGGCCCCTCGCCCACCCCGAATGCCACTCGGAGGCCCCTCGCCCACCCCGAAAGCCACTCGGAGGCCCCTCGCCCTCCCCGAAAGACACTCGGAGGCCCCTCACACTCCCCGAAAGACACTTGGAGGCCCCTCGCCCTCCCCGAAAGCCACTCGGAGGCCCCTCGCCCTCCCCGAAAGACACTCGGAGGCCCCTCGCCCTGCCCGAAAGCCACTCGGAGGCCCCTCGCCCACCCCGAAAGCCACTCCGAGGCCCCTCGCCCACCCCGAAAGCCACTCGGAGGCCCCTCGCCCTCCCCGAAAGACACTCGGAGGCCCCTCGCCCTGCCCGAAAGCCACTCGGAGGCCCCTCGCCCACCCCGAAAGCCACTCCGAGGCCCCTCGCCCACCCCGAAAGCCACTCGGAGGCCCCTCGCCCACCCCGAAAGACACTCGGAGGCCCCTCGCCCTCCCCGAAAGACACTCGGAGGCCCCTCGCCCTCCCCAAAAGACACTCGGAGGCCCCTCGCCCTCCCCAAAAGCCACTCGGAGGTCCCTCGCCCTCCCCGAAAGCCAATCGGAGGCCGCTCGCCCTCCCCGAAAGCCACTCCGAGGCCCCTTGCCCACCCCGAAAGACACTCGGAGGCCCCTCGCCATCCCCAAAAGCCACTCGGAGGCCCCTCGCCCACCCCGAAAGACACTCGGAGGCCCCTCGCCCTCCCCGAAAGCCACTCGGAGGCCCCTCGCCCTCCCCGAAAGACACTCGGAGGCCCCTCGCCCACCCCGAAAGCCACTCAGAGGCCCCTCGCCCACCCCGAAAGCCACTCGGAGGCCCCTCGCCCTCCCCAAAAGACACTCGGAGGCCCCTCGCCCTTCCCGAAAGACACTCGGAGGCCCCTCGCCCTCCCCGAAAGACACTCGGAGGCCCCTCGCCCCGCCCGAAAGACACTCCAAGGCCCCTCGCCCTCCACAAAAGCCACTCGGAGGCCCCTCGCCCACCCCGAATGCCACTCGGAGGCCCCTCGCCCACCCCGAAAGCCACTCGGAGGCCCCTCGCCCTCCCCAAAAGCCACTCGGAGGCCCCTCGCCCACCCCGAAAGCCACTCGGAGGCCCCTCGCCATCCCCAAAAGACACTCGGAGGCCCCTCGCCCACCCGGAGCGCCACTCGGAGGCCCCTCGCCCTCCACAAAAGCCACTCGGAGGCCCCTCGCCCACCCCGAAAGCCACTCGGAAGCCCCTCGCTCTCCACAAAAGCCACTCGGAGGCCCCTCGCCCACCCCGAAAGCCACTTGGAGGCCCCTCGCCCTCCCCGAAAGACACTCGGAGGCCCCTCGCCCTCCCCGAAAGCCACTCGGAGGCCCCTCGCCCTCCCCGAAAGCCACACGGAGGCCCCTGGCCCTCCCCGAAAGACACTCGGAGGCCCCTCGCCCACCCCGAAAGACACTCGGAGGCCCCTCGCCCTCCACAAAAGCCACTCGGAGGCCCCTCGCCCTCCCTGAAAGCCACTCCGAGGCCCCTCGCCCTCCCTGAAAGCCACTCGGAGGCCCCTCGCCCTCCCCGAAAGACACTCGGAGGCCCCTCGCCCTCCCCGAAAGCCACTCGGAGGCCCCTCGCCCACCCCGAAAGCCACTCCGAGGCCCCTCGCCCACCCCGAAAGACACTTGGAGGCGCCTCGCTCTCCACAAAAGCCACTCGGAGGCCCCTGGCCCTCCCCGAAACACACTCGGAGGCCCCTCGCCCACCCCGAAAGACACTCGGAGGCCCCTCGCCCTCCCCGAAAGCCACTCGGAGGCCCCTCGCCCACCCCGAAAGCCACTCGGAGGCCCCTCGCCCTCCCCGAAAGCCACTCGGAGGCCCCTCGCCCTCCCCGAAAGACACTCGGAGGCCCCTCGCCCTCCCCGAAAGACACTCGGAGGCCCCTCGCCCTCCCTGAAAGCCACTCCGAGGCCCCTCGCCCTCCCCGAAAGACACTCGGAGGCCCCGAGCCCTCCCCGAAAGCCACTCGGAGGCCCCTCGCCCTCCCCGGAAGAAACTCGGAGGCCCCTCGGCCTCCCTGAAAGCCACTCCGAGGCGCCTCGCCCTCCACAAAAGCCACTCGGAGGCCCCTCGCCCTCCCCGAAAGACACTCCGAGGCCCCTCGCCCTCCCCAAAAAACACTCGGAGGCCCCTCGCCCTCCACAAAAGCCACTCACAGGCCCCTCGCCCACACCGAAAGCCACTCGGAGGCCCCTCGCCCTCCCCGAAAGCCACTCGGAGGCCCCTCGCCCTCCCCGAAAGACACTCGGAGGCCCCTCGCCCTCCCCGAAAGTCACTCGGAGGCCCCTCGCCCTCCACAAAAGCCACTCCGAGGCCCCTCGCCCACCCCGAAACACACTTGGAGGCCCCTTGCCCACCCCGAAAGACACTCGGAGGCCCCTCGCCCTCCCCAAAAGACACTCGGAGGCCCCTCGCCCTCCCCAAAAGCCACTCGGAGGCCCCTCGCCCTCCCCGAAAGACACTCGGAGGCCCCTCGCCCACCCCGAAAGACACTCGGAGGCCCCTCGCCCTCCCCGAAAGCCACTCGGAGGCCCCACGCCCTCCCCGAAAGACACTCGGAGGCCACTCGCCCTCCCCAAAAGACACTCGGAGGCCCCTCGCCCTTCCCGAAAGACACTCGGAGGCCCCTCGCCCTCCCCGAAAGACACTCCGAGGCCCCTCGCCCTCCCCGAAAGACACTCGGAGGCCCCTCGCCCTCCCAGAAAGACACTCGGAGGCCCCTCGCCCTCCCCGAAAGCGACTCCGAGGCCCCTCGCCCACCCCGAAAGCCACTCGGAGGCCCCTCGCCCTCCACAAAAGCCACTCGGAGGCCCCTCGCCCACCCCGAATGCCACTCGGAGGCCCCTCGCCCACCCCGAAAGCCACTCGGAGGCCCCTCGCCCTCCCCAAAAGCCACTCGGAGGCCCCTCGCCCACCCCGAAAGCCACTCCGAGGCCCCTCGCCCTCCCCGAAAGACACTCGGAGGCCCCTCGCCCACCCAGAGCGCCACTCGGAGGCCCCTCGCCATCCCCAAAAGCCACTCGGAGGCCCCTCACCCACCCCGAAAGCCACTTGGAGGCCCCTCGCTCTCCAAAAAAGCCACTCGGAGGCCCCTCGCCCTGCCCGAAAGCCACTTGGAGGCGCCTCGCCCTCCCCGAAAGACACTCGGAGGCCCCTCGCCCTCCCCGAAAGACACTCCGAGGCCCCTCGCCCTCCCCGAAAGCCACACGGAGGCCCCTCGCCCTCCCCGAAAGACACTCGGAGGCCCCTCGCCCTCCCCGAAAGCCACTCCGAGGCCCCTCGCCCTCCACAAAAGACACTCGGAGGCCCCTCGCCCTCCCTGAAAGCCACTCCGAGGCACCTCGCCCTCCACAAAAGACACTCGGAGGCCCCTCGCCCTCCCCGAAAGACACTCGGAGGCCCATCGCCCTCCCCGAAAGACACTCGGAGGCCCCTCGCCCTCCCCAAAAAACACTCGGAGGCCCCTCGCCCTCCCCGAAAGACACTCGGAGGCCCCTCGCCCACACCGAAAGACACTCGGAGGCCCCTCGCCCTCCCCGAAAGACACTCGGAGGCCCCTGGCCCTCCCCGAAACACACTCGGAGGCCCCTCGCCCTCCCCAAAAGCCACTCGGAGGCCCCTCGCACACCCCGAAAGCCACTCGGAGGCCCCTCGCCCTCCCCGAAAGCCACTCGGAGGCCCCTCGCCCTCCCTGAAAGACACTCGGAGGCCCCTCGCCCTCCCCGAAAGACACTCGGAGGCCCCTCGCCCTCCCCGAAAGCCACTCGGAGGCCCCTCGCCCTCCCCAAAAGCCACTCGGAGGCCCCTCGCCCTCCACAAAAGACACTCGGAGGCCCCTCGCCCTCCCCGAAAGCCACTCCGAGGCCCCTCGCCCTCCACAAAAGCCACTCGGAGGCCCCTCGCCCACACCGAAAGACACTCGGAGGCCCCTCGCCCTGCCCGAAAGACACTCGGAGGCCCCTGGCCCTCCCCGAAACACACTCGGAGGCCCCTCGCCCACCCCGAAAGCCACTCGGAGGCCCCTCGCCCTCCCCGAAAGCCACTCGGAGGCCCCTCGCCCTCCCCGAAAGCCACTCGGAGGCCCCTCGCCCTCCCCGAAAGACACTCGGAGGCCCCTCACACTCCCCGAAAGACACTCGGAGGCCCCTCGCCCTCCCCGAAAGCCACTCCGAGGCCCCTCGCCCTCCCCGAAAGCCACTCGGAGGCCCCTCGCCCTCCCCAAAAGCCACTCGGAGGCCCCTCGCCCTCCACAAAAGACACTCGGAGGCCCCTCGCCCTCCCCGAAAGCCACTCCGAGGCCCCTCGCCCTCCACAAAAGCCACTCGGAGGCCCCTCGCCCTCCCCGAAAGACACTCCGAGGCCCCTCGCCCTCCCCGAAAGCCACTCCGAGGCCCCTCGCCCTCCCTGAAAGACACTCGGAGGCCCCTCGCCCTCCCCGAAAGACACTCGGAGGCCCCTCGCCCTCCCCGAAAGACACTCGGAGGCCCCTCGCCCTCCCCGAAAGACACTCCGAGGCCCCTCGCCCTCCCCGAAAGACACTCGGAGGCCCCTCGCCCTCCACAAAAGCCACTCGGAGGCCCCTCGCCTTCCCCTAAAGTCACTCGGAGGCCCCTCGCCCTCCCCGAAAGACACTCGGAGGCCCCTCGCCCTCCCCAAAAGCCACTCGGAGGTCCCTCGCCCTCCCCGGAAGACACTCGGAGGCCCCTCGCCCTCCCCGAAAGCCACTCGGAGGCCCCTCGCCCACCCCGAAAGCCACTCGGAGGCCCCACGCCTTGACTGAAAGACACTCGGAGGCCCCTCGCTCTGCCCGAAAGCCACTCGGAGGCCCCTCGCCCTCCCCGAAAGACACTCCGAGGCCTGTCGCCCTCCCCGAAAGACACTCGGAGGCCCCTCGCCCTCCCCGAAAGACACTCGGAGGCCCCTCGCTCTCCACAAAAGCCACTCGGAGGCCCATCGCCCTCACCGAAAGACACTCGGAGGCCCCTCGCACACCACGAAAGACACACGGAGGCCCCTCGCCCTCCCCGAAAGACACTCGGAGGCCCCTCGCCCACCCCGAAAGACACTCGGAGGCCCCTCGCCCACCCCAGAAGCCACTCGGAGGCCCCTCGCCCTCCCCGAAAGCCACTCGGAGGCCCCTCGC
This sequence comes from Struthio camelus, assembly GCF_040807025.1. Taxonomy (NCBI): domain Eukaryota; kingdom Metazoa; phylum Chordata; class Aves; order Struthioniformes; family Struthionidae; genus Struthio; species Struthio camelus. The sequence continues at coordinate 135,926,749 of NC_090944.1, read as the reverse complement.
CCTCCCCGAAAGACACTCGGAGGCCCCTCGCCCTCCCCGAAAGACACTCGGAGGCCCCTCGCCCACCCCGAAAGCCACTCAGAGGCCCCTCGCCCTCCCCAAAAGCCACTCGGAGGCCCCTCGCCCTCCACAAAAGCCACTCGGAGGCCCCTCGCCCTCCCCGAAAGCCACACGGAGGCCCCTCGCCCTCCCCGAAAGCCACACGGAGGCCTTTCGCCCTCCCCGAAAGCCACTCGGAGGCCCCTCGCCCACCCTGAAAGCCACTCGGAGGCCCGTCGTCCACCCCGAAAGCCACACGGAGGCCCCTCGCCCACCCCGAAAGCCACTCGGAGGCCCCTCGCCCTCCCCGAAAGACACTCGGAGGCCCCTCGCCCTCCCCGAAAGACACTCGGAGGCACCTCGCCCTCACCGAAAGACACTCGGAGGCCCCTCGCCCTCCCCGAAAGACACTCGGAGGCCCCTCGCCCTCCCCAAAAGACACTCGGAGGCCCCTCACCCTCCCCAAAAGCCACTCGGAGGTCCCTCGCCCTCCCCGAAAGCCACACGGAGGCCCCTCACCCTCCCCGAAAGCCACTCGGAGGCCCCTCGCCCACCCCGAAAGACACTCGGAGGCCCCTCGCCCTCCCCAAAAGCCACTCGGAGGCCCCTCGCCCACCCCGAAAGCCACTCGGAGGCCCCTCGCTCTCCCCGAAAGACACTCGGAGGCCCCTCGCCCTCCCCGAAAGACACTCCGAGGCCCCTCGCCCTCCCCGAAAGCCACTCCGAGGCCCCTCGCCCTCCACAAAAGCCACTCGGAGGCCCCTCGCCCTCCACAAAAGACACTCGGAGGCCCCTCGCCCTCCCCGAAAGCCACTCAGAGGCCCCTCGCCCACCCCGAAAGCCACTCGGAGGCCCCTCGCCCTGCCCAAAAGACACTCGGAGGCCCCTCGCCCTCCCCAAAAGCCACTCGGAGGCCCCTCGCCTTCCCCGAAAGACACTCGGAGGCCCCTCACCCTCCCCAAAAGCCACTCGGAGGTCCCTCGCCCACCCCGAAAGCCACACGGAGGCCCCTCACCCTCCCCAAAAGCCACTCGGAGGCCCCTCGCCCTGCCCGAAAGCCACTCGGAGGCCCCTCGCCCTCCCCGAAAGACACTCGGAGGCCCCTCGCCCTTCCCAAAAGACACTCGGAGGCCCCTCGCCCTCCCGGAAAGACACTCGGAGGCCCCTCGCCCACCCCGAAAGCCACTCGGAGGCCCCTCGCCCACCCCGAAAGCCACTCGGAGGCCCCTCGCCCACCCCGAAAGACACTCGGAGGCCCCTCGCCCTCCCCAAAAGACACTCGGAGGCCCCTCGCCCACCCCGAAAGACACTCGGAGTGCCCTCGCCCTCCCCGAAAGACTCTCCGAGGCCCCTCGCCCACCCCGAAAGCCACTCGGAGGCCCCTCGCCCTCCCCGAAAGCCACTCGGAGGCCCCTTGCCCACCCCGAAAGACACTCGGAGGCCCTTCCCACCCCGAAAGCCACTCGGAGGCCTTTCGCCCTGCCCGAAAGACACTCGGAGGCCCCTCGCCCACCCCGAAAGCCACTTGGAGGCCCCTCGCTCTCCACAAAAGCCACTCGGAGGCCCCTCGCCCTGCCCGAAAGCCACTCGGAGGCCCCTCGCCCTCCCCGAAAGACACTCCGAGGCCCCTCGCCCACCCCGAAAGCCACTCGGAGGCCCCTCGCCCTCCCCGAAAGACACTCCGAGGCCCCTCGCCCTCCCCGAAAGACACACGGAGGCCCCTCGCCCACCCCGAAAGCCACTCGGAGGCCCCTCGCCCACCCCGAAAGCCACTCGGAGGCCCCTCGCCCTCCCCAAAAGACACTCGGAGGCCCCTCGCCCTCCCCGAAAGACACTCCGAGGCCCCTCGCCCTCCCCGAAAGACACTCGGAGGCCCCTCGCCCTCCCCGAAAGACACTCGGAGGCCCCTCGCCCTCCCCAAAAGCCACTCCGAGGCCCCTAGCCCACCCCGAAAGCCACTCCGAGGCCCCTCGCCCTCCCCAAAAGCCACTCCGAGGCCCCTCGCCCACCCCGAATGCCACTCGGAGGCCCCTCGCCCACCCCGAAAGCCACTCGGAGGCCCCTCGCCCTCCCCAAAAGACACTCGGAGGCCCCTCACACTCCCCGAAAGACACTTGGAGGCCCCTCGCCCTCCCCGAAAGCCACTCGGAGGCCCCTCGCCCTCCCCGAAAGACACTCCGAGGCCCCTCGCCCTGCCCGAAAGCCACTCGGAGGCCCCTCGCCCACCCCGAAAGCCACTCCGAGGCCCGTCGTCCACCCCGAAAGCCACACGGAGGCCCCTCGCCCACCCCGAAAGACACTCGGAGGCCCCTCGCCCTCCCCGAAAGACACTCGGAGGCCCCTCGCCCTCCCCGAAAGCCACTCGGAGGCCCCTCGCCCTCCCCGAAAGCCACTCGGAGGTCCCTCGCCCTCACCGAAAGCCAATCGGAGGCCGCTCGCCCTCCCCGAAAGCCACTCGGAGGCCCCTTGCCCACCCCGAAAGACACTCGGAGGCCCCTCGCCATCCCCAAAAGCCACTCGGAGGCCCCTCGCCCACCCCGAAAGCCACTCAGAGGCCCCTCGCCCACCCCGAAAGACACTCGGAGGCCCCTCGCCCTCCCCAAAAGACACTCGGAGGCCCCTCGCCCTTCCCGAAAGACACTCGGAGGCCCCTCGCCCTCCCCGAAAGACACTCGGAGGCCCCTCGCCCTCACCGAAAGACACTCGGAGGCCCCTCGCCCTCCACAAAAGCCACTCGGAGGCCCCTCGCCCACCCCGAATGCCACTCGGAGGCCCCTCGCCCACCCCGAAAGCCACTCGGAGGCCCCTCGCCCTCCCCAAAAGCCACTCGGAGGCCCCTCGCCCACCCCGAAAGCCACTCGGAGGCCCCTCGCCATCCCCAAAAGACACTCGGAGGCCCCTCGCCCACCCGGAGCGCCACTCGGAGGCCCCTCGCCCTCCCCAAAAGCCACTCGGAGGCCCCTCGCCCACCCCGAAAGCCACTCGGAAGCCCCTCGCTCTCCACAAAAGCCACTCGGAGGCCCCTCGCCCACCCCGAAAGCCACTTGGAGGCTCCTCGCCCTCCCCGAAAGACACTCGGAGGCCCCTCGCCCTCCCCGAAAGCCACTCGGAGGCCCCTCGCCCTCCCCGAAAGCCACACGGAGGCCCCTGGCCCTCCCCGAAAGACACTCGGAGGCCCCTCGCCCTCCCCGAAAGACACTCGGAGGCCCCTCGCCCTCCACAAAAGCCACTCGGAGGCCCCTCGCCCTCCCTGAAAGCCACTCCGAGGCCCCTCGCCCTCCACAAAAGCCACTCGGAGGCCCCTCGCCCTCCCCGAAAGACACTCGGAGGCCCCTCGCCCTCCACAAAAGCCACTCGGAGGCCCCTCGCCCACCCCGAAAGCCACTCCGAGGCCCCTCGCCCACCCCGAAAGACACTTGGAGGCCCCTCGCTCTCCACAAAAGCCACTCGGAGGCCCCTCGCCCACCCCGAAACACACTCGGAGGCCCCTCGCCCACCCCGAAAGACACTCGGAGGCCCCTCGCACACCCCGAAAGCCACTCGGAGGCCCCTCGCCCACCCCGAAAGCCACTCGGAGGCCCCTCGCCCTCCCCGAAAGCCACTCGGAGGCCCCTCGCCCTCCCCGAAAGACACTCGGAGGCCCCTCGCCCTCCCCGAAAGACACTCGGAGGCCCCTCGCCCTCCCCGAAAGCCACTCCGAGGCCCCTCGCCCTCCCCGAAAGACACTCGGAGGCCCCGAGCCCTCCCCGAAAGCCACTCGGAGGCCCCTCGCCCTCCCCGGAAGACACTCGGAGGCCCCTCGGCCTCCCTGAAAGCCACTCCGAGGCGCCTCGCCCTCCACAAAAGCCACTCGGAGGCCCCTCGCCCTCCCCGAAAGACACTCCGAGGCCCCTTGCCCTCCCCAAAAAACACTCGGAGGCCCCTCGCCCTCCACAAAAGCCACTCACAGGCCCCTCGCCCACACCGAAAGCCACTCGGAGGCCCCTCGCCCTGCCCGAAAGCCACTCGGAGGCCCCTCGCCCTCCCCGAAAGACACTCGGAGGCCCCTCGCCCTCCCCGAAAGTCACTCGGAGGCCCCTCGCCCTCCACAAAAGCCATTCCGAGGCCCCTCGCCCACCCCGAAACACACTTGGAGGCCCCTTGCCCACCCCGAAAGACACTCGGAGGCCCCTCGCCCTCCCCAAAAGACACTCGGAGGCCCCTCGCCCTCCCCAAAAGCCACTCGGAGGCCCCTCGCCCTCCACAAAAGACACTCGGAGGCCCCTCGCCCACCCCGAAAGACACTCGGAGGCCCCACGCCCTGCCCAAAAGACACTCGGAGGCCACTCGCCCTCCCCGAAAGCCACTCGGAGGCCCCTCGCCCACCCCGAAAGCCACTCGGAGGCCCCTCGCCCACCCCGAAAGCCACTCAGAGGCCCCTCGCCCACCCTGAAAGACACTCGGAGGCCCCTCGCCCTCCCCAAAAGACACTCGGAGGCCCCTCGCCCTTCCCGAAAGACACTCGGAGGCCCCTCGCCCTCCCCGAAAGACACTCCGAGGCCCCTCGCCCTCCCCGAAAGACACTCGGAGGCCCCTCGCCCTCCCAGAAAGACACTCGGAGGCCCCTCGCCCTCCCCGAAAGCCACTCCGAGGCCCCTCGCCCACCCCGAAAGCCACTCGGAGGCCCCTCGCCCTCCACAAAAGCCACTCGGAGGCCCCTCGCCCACCCCGAATGCCACTCGGAGGCCCCTCGCCCACCCCGAAAGCCACTCGGAGGCCCCTCGCCCTCCCCAAAAGCCACTCGGAGGCCCCTCGCCCACCCCGAAAGCCACTCCGAGGCCCCTCGCCCTCCCCGAAAGACACTCGGAGGCCCCTCGCCCACCCGGAGCGCCACTCGGAGGCCCCTCGCCATCCCCAAAAGCCACTCGGAGGCCCCTCACCCACCCCGAAAGCCACTTGGAGGCCCCTCGCTCTCCAAAAAAGCCACTCGGAGGCCCCTCGCCCTGCCCGAAAGCCACTTGGAGGCGCCTCGCCCTCCCCGAAAGACACTCGGAGGCCCCTCGCCCTCCCCGAAAGACACTCCGAGGCCCCTCGCCCTCCCCGAAAGCCACACGGAGGCCCCTCGCCCTCCCCGAAAGACACTCGGAGGCCCCTCGCCCTCCCCGAAAGCCACTCCGAGGCCCCTCGCCCTCCACAAAAGACACTCGGAGGCCCCTCGCCCTCCCTGAAAGCCACTCCGAGGCACCTCGCCCTCCACAAAAGACACTCGGAGGCCCCTCGCCCTCCCCGAAAGACACTCGGAGGCCCATCGCCCTCCCCGAAAGACACTCGGAGGCCCCTGGCCCTCCCCGAAAGACACTGGGAGGCCCCTCGCCCTCCCCGAAAGACACTCGGAGGCCCCTCGCCCACACCGAAAGACACTCGGAGGCCCCTCGCCCACCCCGAAAGACACTCGGAGGCCCCTGGCCCTCCCCGAAACACACTCGGAGGCCCCTCGCCCTCCCCAAAAGCCACTCGGAGGCCCCTCGCACACCCCGAAAGCCACTCGGAGGCCCCTCGCCCTCCCCGAAAGACACTCCGAGGCCCCTCGCCCTCCCCGAAAGACACTCGGAGGCCCCTCGCCCTCCCCGAAAGACACTCGGAGGCACCTCGCCCTCACCGAAAGCCACTCGGAGGCCCCTCGCCCTCCCCGAAAGACACTCGGAGGCCCCTCGCCCTCCCCGAAAGACACTCCGAGGCCCCTCGCCCTCCCCGAAAGACACTCGGAGGCCCCTCGCCCTCCCCAAAAGCCACTCGGAGGTCCCTCGCCCTCCCCGGAAGACACTCCGAGGCCCCTCGCCCTCCCCGAAAGACACTCGGAGGCCCCTCGCCCACCCCGAAAGCCACTCGGAGGCCCCACGCCTTGACTGAAAGACACTCGGAGGCCCCTCGCTCTGCCCGAAAGCCACTCGGAGGCCCCTCGCCCTCCCCGAAAGACACTCCGAGGCCCCTCGCCCTCCCTGAAAGCCACTCGGAGGCCCCTCGCCCTCCCCGAAAGACACTCGGAGGCCCCTCGCTCTCCACAAAAGCCACTCGGAGGCCCATCGCCCTCACCGAAAGACACTCGGAGGCACCTCGCACACCACGAAAGACACACGGAGGCCCCTCGCCCTCCACAAAAGCCACTCGGAGGCCCCTCGCCTTCCCCTAAAGTCACTCGGAGGCCCCTCGCCCTCCCCGAAAGACACTCGGAGGCCCCTCGCCCTCCCCGAAAGCCACTCGGAGGCCCCTCGCCCACCCCGAAAGACACTCGGAGGCCCCTCGCCCTCCCCGAAAGACACTCGGAGGCCCCTCGCCCACCCCGAAAGCCACTCAGAGGCCCCTCGCCCTCCCCGAAAGCCACTCCGAGGCCCCTCGCCCTCCACAAAAGCCACTCGGAGGCCCCTCGCCCTCCCCGAAAGCCACACGGAGGCCCCTCGCCCTCCCCGAAAGCCACACGGAGGCCTTTCGCCCTGCCCGAAAGCCACTCGGAGGCCCCTCGCCCACCCTGAAAGCCACTCGGAGGCCCGTCGTCCACCCCGAAAGCCACACGGAGGCCCCTCGCCCACCCCGAAAGCCACTCGGAGGCCCCTCGCCCTCCCCGAAAGACACTCGGAGGCCCCTCGCCCTCCCCGAAAGACACTCGGAGGCACCTCGCCCTCCCCGAAAGACACTCGGAGGCCCCTCGCCCTCCCCGAAAGACACTCGGAGGCCCCTCGCCCTCCCCAAAAGACACTCGGAGGCCCCTCACCCTCCCCAAAAGCCACTCGGAGGTCCCTCGCCCTCCCCGAAAGCCACACGGAGGCCCCTCACCCTCCCCAAAAGCCACTCGGAGGCCCCTCGCCCACCCGGAGCGCCACTCGGAGGCCCCTCGCCATCCCCAAAAGCCACTCGGAGGCCCCTCGCCCACCCCGAAAGCCACTCGGAGGCCCCTCGCCCTCCCCGAAAGACACTCGGAGGCCCCTCGCCCTCCCCGAAAGACACTCGGAGGCCCCTCGCCCTCCCCGAAAGCCACTCCGAGGCCCCTCGCCCTCCCCGAAAGCCACTCGGAGGCCCCTCGCCCTCCCCGAAAGACACTCGGAGGCCCCTCACACTCCCCGAAAGACACTCGGAGGCCCCTCGCCCTCCCCAAAAGCCACTCCGAGGCCCCTCGCCCTCCCCGAAAGCCACTCGGAGGCCCCTCGCCCTCCCCAAAAGCCACTCGGAGGCCCCTCGCCCTCCACAAAAGACACTCGGAGGCCCCTCGCCCTCCCCGAAAGCCACTCCGAGGCCCCTCGCCCTCCACAAAAGACACTCGGAGGCCCCTCGCCCTCCCCGAAAGACACTCCGAGGCCCCTCGCCCTCCACAAAAGACACTCGGAGGCCCCTCGCCCTCCCTGAAAGACACTCGGAGGCCCCTCGCCCACCCCGAAAGCCACTCGGAGGCCCCTCGCCCTCCCCGAAAGACACTCGGAGGCCCCTCGCCCTCCCCGAAAGCCACTCGGAGGCCCCTCGCCCTCCCCGAAAGACACTCGGAGGCCCCTCGCTCTCCACAAAAGCCACTCGGAGGCCCATCGCCCTCACCGAAAGACACTCGGAGGCCCCTCGAACACCACGAAAGACACACGGAGGCCCCTCGCCCTCACCGAAAGACACTCGGAGGCCCCTCGAAAACCACGAAAGACACACGGAGGCCCCTCGCCCTCCCCGAAAGCCACTCGGAGGCCCCTCGCCCTCCCCAAAAGCCACTCGGAGGCCCCTCGCCCTCCACAAAAGACACTCGGAGGCCCCTCGCCCTCCCCGAAAGCCACTCCGAGGCCCCTCGCCCTCCACAAAAGCCACTCGGAGGCCCCTCGCCCTCCCCGAAAGACACTCCGAGGCCCCTCGCCCTCCACAAAAGACACTCGGAGGCCCCTCGCCCTCCCTGAAAGACACTCGGAGGCCCCTCGCCCACCCCGAAAGCCACTCGGAGGCCCCTCGCCCTCCCCGAAAGACACTCGGAGGCCCCTCGCCCTCCCCGAAAGCCACTCGGAGGCCCCTCGCCCTCCCCGAAAGACACTCGGAGGCCCCTCGCCGTCCACAAAAGCCACTCGGAGACCCCTCGCCTTCCCCTAAAGTCACTCGGAGGCCCCTCGCCCTCCCCGAAAGACACTCGGAGGCCCCTCGCCCTCCCCAAAAGCCACTCGGAGGTCCCTCGCCCTCCCCGGAAGACACTCGGAGGCCCCTCGCCCTCCCCGAAAGCCACTCGGAGGCCCCTCGCCCACCCCGAAAGCCACTCGGAGGCCCCACGCCTTGACTGAAAGACACTCGGAGGCCCCTCGCTCTGCCCGAAAGCCACTCGGAGGCCCCTCGCCCTCCCCGAAAGACACTCGGAGGCCTGTCGCCCTCCCCGAAAGACACTCGGAGGCCCCTCGCCCTCCCCGAAAGACACTCGGAGGCCCCTCGCTCTCCACAAAAGCCACTCGGAGGCCCATCGCCCTCACCGAAAGACACTCGGAGGCCCCTCGAACACCACGAAAGACACACGGAGGCCCCTCGCCCTCCCCGAAAGACACTCGGAGGCCCCTCGCCCTGCCCGAAAGACACTCGGAGGCCCCTCGCCCTCCACAAAAGCCACTCCGAGGCCCCTCGCCCTCCCCGAAAGCCACTCGGAGGCCCCTCGCCCACCCCGAAAGACACTCGGAGGCCCCTCGCCCTCCCCGAAAGACACTCCGAGGCCCCTCGCCCACCCCGAAAGCCACTCAGAGGCCCCTCGCCCTCCCCAAAAGCCACTCGGAGGCCCCTCGCCCTCCACAAAAGCCACTCGGAGGCCCCTCGCCCTCCCCGAAAGCCACTCCGAGGCCCCTCGCCCTCCCCGAAAGCCACACGGAGGCCTTTCGCCCTCCCCGAAAGCCACTCGGAGGCCCCTCGCCCACCCTGAAAGCCACTCGGAGGCCCGTCGTCCACCCCGAAAGCCACACGGAGGCCCCTCGCCCACCCCGAAAGCCACTCGGAGGCCCCTCGCCCTCCCCGAAAGACACTCGGAGGCCCCTCGCCCTCCCCGAAAGACACTCGGAGGCACCTCGCCCTCCCCGAAAGACACTCGGAGGCCCCTCGCCCTCCCCAAAAGACACTCGGAGGCCCCTCACCCTCCCCAAAAGCCACTCGGAGGTCCCTCGCCCTCCCCGAAAGCCACACGGAGGCCCCTCACCCTCCCCAAAAGCCACTCGGAGGCCCCTCGCCCACCCGGAGCGCCACTCGGAGGCCCCTTGCCATCCCCAAAAGCCACTCGGAGGCCCCTCGCCCACCCCGAAAGCCACTCGGAGGCCCCTCGCTCTCCCCGAAAGACACTCGGAGGCCCCTCGCCCTCCCCGAAAGCCACTCGGAGGCCCCTCGCCCTTCCCGAAAGAACTCCAAGGCCCCTCGCCCTCCCCGAAAGCCACTCGGAGGCCCCTCGCCCTCCCCGAAAGACACATGGAGGCCCCTCGCCCACCCCGAAAGCCACTCGGAGGCCCCTCGCCCTCCCTGAAAGACACTCGGAGGCCCCTCGCCCACCCAGAAAGACACTCGGAGGCCCCTCGCCCTCCCCGAAAGACACTCGGAGGCCCCTCGCCCTCCCCGAAAGACACTCCGAGGCCCCTCCCCCTCCCTGAAAGCCACTCCGAGGCACCTCGCCCTCCACAAAAGACACTCGGAGGCCGATAGCCCTCCCCGAAAGACACTCGGAGGCCCCTCGCCCTCCCCGAAAGCCACACGGAGGCCTTTCGCCCTCCCCGAAAGCCACTCGGAGGCCCCTCGCCCACCCTGAAAGCCACTCGGAGGCCCGTCGTCCACCCCGAAAGCCACACGGAGGCCCCTCGCCCACCCCGAAAGCCACTCGGAGGCCCCTCGCCCTCCCCGAAAGACACTCGGAGGCCCCTCGCCCTCCCCGAAAGACACTCGGAGGCACCTCGCCCTCACCGAAAGACACTCGGAGGCCCCTCGCCCTCCCCAAAAGACACTCGGAGGCCCCTCACCCTCCCCAAAAGCCACTCGGAGGTCCCTCGCCCTCCCCGAAAGCCACACGGAGGCCCCTCACCCTCCCCAAAAGCCACTCGGAGGCCCCTCGCCCACCGGGAGCGCCACTCGGAGGCCCCTCGCCATCCCCAAAAGCCACTCGGAGGCCCCTCGCCCACCCCGAAAGCCACTCGGAGGCCCCTCGCTCTCCCCGAAAGACACTCGGAGGCCCCTCGCCCTCCCCGAAAGCCACTCGGAGGCCCCTCGCCCTTCCCGAAAGACACTCCAAGGCCCCTCGCCCTCCCCGAAAGCCACTCGGAGGCCCCTCGCCCTCCCCGAAAGACACATGGAGGCCCCTCGCCCACCCCGAAAGCCACTCGGAGGCCCCTCGCCCTCCCTGAAAGATACTCGGAGGCCCCTCGCCCACCCAGAAAGACACTCGGAGGCCCCTCGCCCTCCCCGAAAGACACTCGGAGGCCCCTCGCCCTCCCCGAAAGACACTCCGAGGCCCCTCCCCCTCCCTGAAAGCCATTCCGAGGCACCTCGCCCTCCACAAAAGACACTCGGAGGCCGATAGCCCTCCCCGAAAGACACTCGCAGGCCGCTCGCCCACACCGAAAGACACTCGGAGGCCCCTCGCCCACCCCGAAAGCCACTCGGAGGCCCCTCGCCCTCCCCGAAAGACACTCGGAGGCCCCTCGCCCTCCCCGAAAGACACTCGGAGGCACCTCGCCCTCACCGAAAGACACTCGGAGGCCCCTCGCCCTCCCCGAAAGACACTCGGAGGCCCCTCGCCCTCCCCAAAAGACACTCGGAGGCCCCTCACCCTCCCCGAAAGCCACTCGGAGGTCCCTCGCCCTCCCCGAAAGCCACACGGAGGCCCCTCACCCTCCCCAAAAGCCACTCGGAGGCCCCTCGCCCATCCGGAGCGCCACTCGGAGGCCCCTCGCCATCCCCAAAAGCCACTCGGAGGCCCCTCGCCCACCCCGAAAGACACTCGGAGGCCCCTCACCCTCCCCGAAAGCCACTCGGAGGTCCCTCGCCCTCCCCGAAAGCCACACGGAGGCCCCTCACCCTCCCCAAAAGCCACTCGGAGGCCCCTCGCCCATCCGGAGCGCCACTCGGAGGCCCCTCGCCATCCCCAAAAGCCACTCGGAGGCCCCTCGCCCTCCCCGAAAGCCACTCGGAGGTGCCTCGCCCTTCCCGAAAGACACTCGGAGGCCCCTCGCCCTCCCCGAAAGACACTCGGAGGCCCCTCGCCCTCCCCGAAAGACACATGGAGGCCCATCGCCCTCCCCGAAAGCCACTCGGAGGCCCCTCGCCCTCCCTGAAAGACACTCGGAGGCCCCTCGCCCACCCAGAAAGACACTCAGAGGCCCCTCGCCCTCCACAAAAGCCACTCCGAGGCCCCTCCCCCTCCCCAAAAGCCACTCGGAGGCCCCTCGCCCTCCCTGAAAGCCACTCCGAGGCACCTCGCCCTCCACAAAAGCCACTCGGAGGCCGATCGCCCTCCCCGAAAGACACTCGGAGGCCCCTCGCCCTCCCCAAAAGCCACTGGGAGGCCCCTCGCCCTCCCCGAAAGACACTCGCAGGCCCCTCGCCCACACCGAAAGACACTCGGAGGCCCCTCGCCCACCCCGAAAGACACTCGGAGGCCCCTCGCCCTCCCCGAAACACACTCGGAGGCCCCTCGCCCACCCCGAAAGCCACTCGGAGGCCCCTCGCCCTCCCCGAAAGCCACTCGGAGGCCCCTCGCCCACCCCGAAAGACACTCGGAGGCCCCTCGCCCTCCCCGAAAGCCACTCGGAGGCCCCTCGCCCACCCCGAAAGCCACTCGGAGGCCCCTCGCCCACCCCGAAAGCCACTCGGAGGCCCCTCGCCCTCCCCGAAAGCCACTCGGAGGCCCCTCGCCCTCCCCGAAAGACACTCCGAGGCCCCTCGCCCACCCCGAAAGACACTTGGAGGCCCCTCGCTCTCCACAAAAGCCACTCGGAGGCCCCTCGCCCTCCCCGAAAGACACTCGGAGGCCCCTCGCCCACCCCGAAAGACACTCGGAGGCCCCTCGCCCTCCCCGAAAGACACTCGGAGGCCCCTCGCCCTCCCCGAAAGCCACTCGGAGGCCCCTCGCCCTCCCCGAAAGACACTCGGAGGCCCCTCGCCCTCCCCGAAAGACACTCGGAGGCCCCTCGCCCTCCCCAAAAGCCACTCCGAGGCCCCTCGCCCTCCCCGAAAGCCACTCCGAGGCCCCGAGCCCTCCCCGAAAGCCACTCGGAGGCCCCTCGCCCTCCCCGAAAGACACTCGGAGGCCCCTCGGCCTCCCTGAAAGCCACTCCGAGGCCCCTCGCCCTCCCCAAAAAACACTCGGAGGCCCCTCGCCCTCCACAAAAGCCACTCGCAGGCCCCTCGCCCACACCGAAAGCCACTCGGAGGCCCCTCGCCCTGCCCGAAAGCCACTCGGAGGCCCCTCGCCCTCCCCGAAAGCCACTCGGAGGCCCCTCACCCTCCCCGAAAGTCACTCGGAGGCCCCTCGCCCTCCACAAAAGCCACTCCGAGGCCCCTCGCCCACCCCGAAACACACTTGGAGGCCCCTTGCCCTCCCCGAAACACACTCGGAGGCCCCTCGCCCTCCCCGAAAGACACTCGGAGGCCCCTCGCCCTCCCCAAAAGCCACTCGGAGGCCCCTCGCCCTCCCCGAAAGACACTCGGAGGCCCCTCGCCCACCCCGAAAGACACTCGGAGGCCCCTCGCCCTCCCCAAAAGCCACTCGGAGGCCCCTCGCCCTCCCCGAAAGACACTCGGAGGCCACTCGCCCTCCCCGAAAGCCACTCGGAGGCCCCTCGCCCTGCCCAAAAGACACTCGGAGGCCCCTCACACTCCCCGAAAGACACTTGGAGGCCCCTCGCCCTGCCCGAAAGCCACTCGGAGGCCCCTCGCCCTCCCCAAAAGCCACTCGGAGGCCCCTCGCCCTCCCCGAAAGACACTCGGAGGCCACTCGCCCTCCCCGAAAGCCACTCGGAGGCCCCTCGCCCTGCCCAAAAGACACTCGGAGGCCCCTCACACTCCCCGAAAGACACTTGGAGGCCCCTCGCCCTGCCCGAAAGCCACTCGGAGGCCCCTCGCCCACCCCGAAAGCCACTCGGAGGCCTTTCGCCCTGCCCGAAAACCACTCGGAGGCCCCTCGCCCACCCCGAAAGCCACTTGGAGGCCCCTCGCTCTCCACAAAAGCCACTCGGAGGCCCCTCGCCCTCCCCGAAAGCCACTCCGAGGCCCCTCGCCCTCCACAAAAGACACTCGGAGGCCCCTCGCCCTCCCCGAAAGACACTCGGAGGCCCCTCGCCCTCCCCGAAAGCCACACGGAGGCCCCTCGCCCTCCCCGAAAGACACTCGGAGGCCCCTCGCCCACCCAGAAAGACACTCGGAGGCCCCTCGCCCTCCCCGAAAGCCACTCGGAGGCCCCTCGCCCTCCCCGAAAGCCACTCGGAGGCCCCTCGCCCACCCCGAAAGCCACTCAGAGGCCCCTCGCCCACCCCGAAAGACACTCGGAGGCCCCTCGCCCTCCCCAAAAGACACTCGGAGGCCCCTCGCCCTTCCCGAAAGACACTCGGAGGCCCCTCGCCCTCCCCGAAACACACTCAGAGGCCCCTCGCCCTCCCCGAAAGACACTCGGAGGCCCCTCGCCCTCCCAGAAAGACACTCGGAGGCCCCTCGCCCTCCCCGAAAGACACTCCGAGGCCCCTCGCACACCCCGAAAGCCACTCGGAGGCCCCTCGCCCTCCCCAAAAGCCACTCGGAGGCCCCTCGCCCACCCCGAATGCCACTCGGAGGCCCCTCGCCCACCCCGAAAGCCACTCGGAGGCCCCTCGCCCTCCCCGAAAGACACTCGGAGGCCCCTCGCTCTGCCCGAAAGCCACTCCGAGGCCCCTCGCCCTCCCCGAAAGACACTCGGAGGCCCCTCGCCCACCCGGAGCGCCACTCGGAGGCCCCTCGCCATCCCCAAAAGCCACTCGGAGGCCCCTCGCCCACACCGAAAGCCACTTGGAGGCCCCTCGCTCTCCAAAAAAGCCACTCGGAGGCCCCTCGCCCTGCCCGAAAGCCACTTGGAGGCGCCTCGCCCTCCCCGAAAGACACTCGGAGGCCCCTCGCCCTCCCCGAAAGACACTCCGAGGCCCCTCGCCCTCCCCGAAAGCCACTTGGAGGCCCCTCGCCCTCCCCGAAAGACACTCGGAGGCCCCTCGCCCTCCCCGAAAGACACTCCGAGGCCCCTCGCCCTCCACAAAAGACACTCGGAGGCCCCTCGCCCTCTCTGAAAGCCACTCCGAGGCCCCTCGCCCTCCACAAAAGCCACTCGGAGGCCCCTCGCCCTCCCCGAAAGACACTCGGAGGCCCCTCGCCCTCCCCGAAAGACACTCGGAGGCCCCTCGCCCTCCCCGAAAGCCACTCGGAGGCCCCTCGCCCACACCGAAAGACACTCGGAGGCCCCTCGCCCTGCCCGAAAGACACTCGGAGGCCCCTGGCCCTCCCCGAAACACACTCGGAGGCCCCTCGCCCACCCCGAAAGCCACTCGGAGGCCCCTCGCCCTCCCCGAAAGCCACTCGGAGGCCCCTCGCCCTCCCCGAAAGCCACTCGGAGGCCCCTCGCCCTCCCCGAAAGACACTCGGAGGCCCCTCGCCCTCCCCGAAAGCCACTCCGAGGCCCCTCGCCCTCCCCAAAAGCCACTCGGAGGCCCCTCGCCCTCCCCAAAAGCCACTCGGAGGCCCCTCGCCCTCCACAAAAGACACTCGGAGGCCCCTCGCCCTCCCCGAAAGCCACTCCGAGGCCCCTCGCCCTCCACAAAAGCCACTCGGAGGCCCCTCGCCCTCCCCGAAAGACACTCCGAGGCCCCTCGCCCTCCACAAAAGACACTCGGAGGCCCCTCGCCCTCCCTGAAAGACACTCGGAGGTCCCTCGCCCACCCCGAAAGCCACTCGGAGGCCCCTCGCCCTCCCCGAAAGACACTCGGAGGCCCCTCGCCCTCCCCGAAAGCCACTCCGAGGCACCTCGCCCTCCCCGAAAGCCACTCGGAGGCCCCTCGCCCTCCACAAAAGCCACTCGGAGGCCCCTCGCCTTCCCCTAAAGTCACTCGGAGGCCCCTCGCCCTCCCCGAAAGACACTCGGAGGCCCCTCGCCCTCCCCAAAAGCCACTCGGAGGTCCCTCGCCCTCCCCGGAAGACACTCGGAGGCCCCTCGCCCTCCCCGAAAGCCACTCGGAGGCCCCTCGCCCACCCCGAAAGCCACTCGGAGGCCCCACGCCTTCACTGAAAGACACTCGGAGGCCCCTCGCTCTGCCCGAAAGCCACTCGGAAGCCACTCGCCCTCCCCGAAAGACACTCGGAAGCCTGTCGCCCTCCCCGAAAGACACTCGGAGGCCCCTCGCCCTCCCCGAAAGACACTCGGAGGCCCCTCGCTCTCCACAAAAGCCACTCGGAGGCCCATCGCCCTCACCGAAAGACACTCGGAGGCCCCTCGCACACCACGAAAGACACTCGGAGGCCCCTCGCCCTCCCCGAAAGACACTCGGAGGCCCCTCGCCCTCCCAGAAAGACACTCGGAGGCCCCTCGCCCACCCCAGAAGCCACTCGGAGGCCCCTCGCCCTCCCCGAAAGCCACTCGGAGGCCCCTCGCCCACCCCGAAAGACACTCGGAGGCCCCTCGCCCTCCCCGAAAGACACTCCGAGGCCCCTCGCCCTCCCCGAAAAACACTCGGAGGCCCCTCGCCCTCCCCGAAAGCCACTCGGAGGCCCCTCGCCCTCCACAAAAGCCACTCGGAGGCCCCTCGCCCTCCCCGAAACACACTCGGAGGCCCCTCGCCCTCCCCGAAAGCCACACGGAGGCCTTTCGCCCTGCCCGAAAGCCACTCGGAGGCCCCTCGCCCACCCCGAAAGCCACTCGGAGGCCCGTCGTCAACCCCGAAAGCCACACGGAGGCCCCTCGCCCTCCCCGAAAGACACTCGGAGGCCCCTCGCCCTCCCCGAAAGACACTCGGAGGCCCCTCGCCCTTCCCGAAAGACACTCGGAGGCACCTCGCCCTCACCGAAAGACACTCGGAGGCCCCTCGCCCTCCCCAAAAGACACTCGGAGGCCCCTCGCCCTCCCCAAAAGCCACTCGGAGGTCCCTCGCCCTCCCCGAAAGCCACACGGAGGCCCCTCACCCTCCCCAAAAGCCACTCGGAGGCCCCTCGCCCACCCGGAGCGCCACTCGGAGGCCCCTCGCCATCCCCAAAAGCCACTCGGAGGCCCCTCGCCCACCCCGAAAGCCACTCGGAGGCCCCTCGCTCTCCACAAAAGCCACTCGGAGGCCCCTCGCCCTCCCCGAAAGCCACTCGGAGGCGCCTCGCCCACACCGAAAGACACTCGGAGGCCCCTCGCCCTCCCCGAAACACACTCGGAGGCCCCTCGCCCTCCCCGAAAGACACATGGAGGCCCCTCGCCCACCCCGAAAGCCACTCGGAGGCCCCTAACCCTCCCTGAAAGACACTCGGAGGCCCCTCGCCCACCCAGAAAGCCACTCGGAGGCCCCTCGCCCTCCCCGAAAGACACTCGGAGGCCCCTCGCCCTCCCCGAAAGACACTCGGAGGCACCTCGCCCTCCACAAAAGACACTCGGAGGCCGATCGCCCTCCCCGAAAGACACTCGGAGGCCCCTCGCCCTCCCCGAAAGCCACTGGGAGGCCCCTCGCCCTCCCCGAAAGACACTCGCAGGCCGCTCGCCCACACCGAAAGACACTCGGAGGCCCCTCGCCCACCCCGAAAGACACTCGGAGGCCCCTCGCCCTGCCCGAAACACACTCGGAGGCCCCTCGTCCACCCCGAAAGCCACACGGAGGCCCCTCGCCCTCCCCGAAAGCCACTCGGAGGCCCCTCGCCCTCCCCGAAAGACACTCGGAGGCCCCTCGCCCTGCCCGAAAGCCACTCGGAGGCACCTCGCCCTCACCGAAAGACACTCGGAGGCCCCTCGCCCTCCCCGAAAGACACTCGGAGGCCCCTCGCCCTCCCCAAAAGACACTCGGAGGCCCCTCGCCCTCCCCGAAAGCCACTCCGAGGCCCCTCGCCCTCCCCGAAAGCCACACGGAGGCCCCTCACCCTCCCCAAAAGCCACTCGGAGGCCCCTCGCCCATCCGGAGCGCCACTCGGAGGCCCCTCGCCATCCCCAAAAGCCACTCGGAGGCCCCTCGCCCACCCCGAAAGACACTCGGAGGCCCCTCGCTCTCCACAAAAGCCACTCGGAGGCCCCTCGCCCTCCCCGAAAGCCACTCGGAGGCGCCTCGCCCTTCCCGAAAGACACTCGGAGGCCCCTCGCCCTCCCCGAAAGACACTCGGAGGCCCCTCGCCCTCCCCGAAAGACACTCGGAGGCCCCTCGCCCACCCCGAAAGCCACTCGGAGGCCCCTCGCCCTCCCTGAAAGACACTCGGAGGCCCCTCGCCCACCCAGAAAGACACTCGGAGGCCCCTCGCCCTCACCGAAAGACACTCGGAGGCCCCTCGCCCTCCCCAAAAGCCACTCGGAGGCCCCTCGCCCTCCCTGAAAGCCACTCCGAGGCACCTCGCCCTCCACAAAAGCCACTCGGAGGCCGATCGCCCTCCCCGAAAGACACTCGGAGGCCCCTCGCCCTCCCCAAAAGCCACTGGGACGCCCCTCGCCCTCCCCGAAAGACACTCGCAGGCCCCTCGCCCACACCGAAAGACACTGGGAGGCCCCTCGCCCTCCCCGAAAGACACTCGGAGGCCCCTCGCCCTCCCCGAAACACACTCGGAGGCCCCTCGCCCACCCCGAAAGCCACTCGGAGGCCCCTCGCCCTCCCCGAAAGCCACTCGGAGGCCCCTCGCCCACCCCGAAAGACACTCGGAGGCCCCTCGCCCTCCCCGAAAGACACTCCGAGGCCCCTCGCCCTCCCCGAAAGACACTCGGAGGCCCCTCGCCCTCCACAAAAGCCACTCGGAGGCCCCTCGCCCTCCCCGAATGCCACTCGGAGGCCCCTCGCCCACCCCGAAAGCCACTCGGAGGCCCCTCGCCCTCCCCAAAAGCCACTCGGAGGCCCCTCGCCCTGCCCGAAAGCTACTCCGAGGCCCCTCGCCCTCCCCGAAAGACACTCGGAGGCCCCTCGCCCACCCGGAGCGCCACTCGGAGGCCCCTCGCCATCCCCAAAAGCGACTCGGAGGCCCCTCACCCACCCCGAAAGCCACTTGGAGGCCCCTCGCTCTCCAAAAATGCCACTCGGAGGCCCCTCGCCCTGCCCGAAAGCCACTTGGAGGCGCCTCGCCCTCCCCGAAAGACACTCGGAGGCCCCTCGCCCTCCCCGAAAGACACTCCGAGGCCCCTCGCCCTCCCCGAAAGCCACACGGAGGCCCATCGCCCTCCCCGAAAGACACTCGGAGGCCCCTCGCCCTCCCCGAAAGCCACTCCGAGGCCCCTCGCCCTCCACAAAAGACACTCGGAGGCCCCTCGCCCTCCCTGAAAGCCACTCCGAGGCACCTCGCCCTCCACAAAAGACACTCGGAGGCCCCTCGCCCTCCCCGAAAGACACTCGGAGGCCCATCGCCCTCCCCGAAAGACACTCGGAGGCCCCTCGCCCTCCCCGAAAGACACTGGGAGGCCCCTCGCCCACCCCGAAAGCCACTCGGAGGCCCCTCGCCCACACCGAAAGACACTCGGAGGCCCCTCGCCCTGCCCGAAAGACACTCGGAGGCCCCTGGCCCTCCCCGAAACACACTCGGAGGCCCCTCGCCCTCCCCAAAAGCCACTCGGAGGCCCCTCGCCCTCCCCGAAAGACACTCGGAGGCCCCTCGCCCTCCCCGAAAGCCACTCGGAGGCCCCTTGCCCTCCCCGAAAGACACTCGGAGGCCCCTCGCCCTCCCCGAAAGACACTCGGAGGCCCCTCGCCCTCCCCGAAAGCCACTCCGAGGCCCCTCGCCCTCCCCGAAAGCCACTCGGAGGCCCCTCGCCCTCCACAAAAGCCACTCGGAGGCCCCTCGCCCTCCACAAAAGACACTCGGAGGCCCCTCGCCCTCCCCGAAAGCCACTCCGAGGCCCCTCGCCCTCCACAAAAGCCACTCGGAGGCCCCTCGCCCTCCCCGAAAGACACTCCGAGGCCCCTCGCCCTCCACAAAAGACACTCGGAGGCCCCTCGCCCTCCCTGAAAGACACTCGGAGGCCCCTCGCCCACCCCGAAAGCCACTCGGAGGCCCCTCGCCCTCCCCGAAAGACACTCGGAGGCCCCTCGCCCTCCCCGAAAGACACTCCGAGGCCCCTCGCCCTCCCCGAAAGACACTCGGAGGCCCCTCGCCCTCCACAAAAGCCACTCGGAGGCCCCTCGCCTTCCCCTAAAGTCACTCGGAGGCCCCTCGCCCTCCCCGAAAGACACTCGGAGGCCCCTCGCCCTCCCCAAAAGCCACTCGGAGGTCCCTCGCCCTCCCCGGAAGACACTCGGAGGCCCCTCGCCCTCCCCGAAAGCCACTCGGAGGCCCCTCGCCCACCCCGAAAGCCACTCGGAGGCCCCACGCCTTGACTGAAAGACACTCGGAGGCCCCTCGCTCTGCCCGAAAGCCACTCGGAGGCCCCTCGCCCTCCCCGAAAGACACTCCGAGGCCTGTCGCCCTCCCCGAAAGACACTCGGAGGCCCCTCGCCCTCCCCGAAAGACACTCGGAGGCCCCTCGCTCTCCACAAAAGCCACTCCGAGGCCCATCGCCCTCACCGAAAGACACTCGGAGGCCCCTCGCACACCACGAAAGACACTCGGAGGCCCCTCGCCCTCCCCGAAACACACTCAGAGGCCCCTCGCCCACCCCGAAAGACACTCGGAGGCCCTTCGCCCACCCCAGAAGCCACTCGGAGGCCCCTCGCCCTCCCCGAAAGCCACTCGGAGGCCCCTCGCCCACACCGAAAGACACTCGGAGGCCCCTCGCCCTCCCCGAAAGCCACTCGGAGGCCCCTCGCCCTCCCCGAAAGACACTCGGAGGCCCCTCGCCCTCCCCGAAAGACACTCGGAGGCCCGTCGTCCACCCCGAAAGCCACTCAGAGGCCCCTCGTCCTCCCCAAAAGCCACTCGGAGGCCCCTCGCCCTCCCCGAAAGCCACTCGGAGGCCCCTCGCCCTCCCCAAAAGCCACTTGGAGGCCCCTCGCCCTCCCCGAAAGCCACACGGAGGCCTTTCGCCCTGCCCGAAAGCCACTCGGAGGCCCCTCGCCCACCCTGAAAGCCACTCGGAGGCCCGTCGTCCACCCCGAAAGCCACTCGGAGGCCCCTCGCCCTCCCCGAAAGCCACTCGGAGGCCCCTCACCCTCCCCGAAAGCCACTCGGAGGTCCCTCGCCCTCCCCGAAAGCCACACGGAGGCCCCTCACCCTCCCCAAAAGCCACTCGGAGGCCCCTCGCCCATCCGGAGCGCCACTCGGAGGCCCCTCGCCATCCCCAAAAGCCACTCGGAGGCCCCTCGCCCACCCCGAAAGACACTCGGAGGCCCCTCGACCTCCCCAAAAGCCACTCGGAGGCACCTCGCCCTCCCCGAAAGCCACTCGGAGGCGCCTCGCCCTTCCCGAAAGACACTCGGAGACCCCTCGCCCTCCCCGAAAGACACTCGGAGGCCCCTCGCCCTCCCCGAAAGACACATGGAGGCCCATCGCCCTCCCCGAAAGCCACTCGGAGGCCCCTCGCCCTGCCTGAAAGCCACTCGGAGGCCCCTCGCCCACCCAGAAAGACACTCGGAGGCCCCTCGCCCTCCACAAAAGCCACTCGGAGGCCCCTCCCCCTCCCCAAAAGCCACTCGGAGGCCCCTTGCCCTCCCTGAAAGCCACTCCGAGGCACCTCGCCCTCCACAAAAGCCACTCGGAGGCCGATCGCCCTCCCCGAAAGACACTCGGAGGCCCCTCGCCCTCCCCAAAAGCCACTGGGAGGCCCCTCGCCCTCCCCGAAAGACACTCGCAGGCCCCTCGCCCACACCGAAAGACACTCGGAGGCCCCTCGCCCACCCCGAAAGACACTCGGAGGCCCCTCGCCCTCCCCGAAACACACTCCGAGGCCCCTCGCCCACCCCGAAAGCCACTCGGAGGCCCCTCGCCCTCCCCGAAAGCCACTCCGAGGCCCCTCGCCCACCCCGAAAGACACTCGGAGGCCCCTCGCCCTCCCCGAAAGACACTCCGAGGCCCCTCGCCCTCCCCGAAAGACACTCGGAGGCCCCTCGCCCACACCGAAAGCCACTCGGAGGCCCCTCGCCCTCCCCGAAAGCCACTCGGAGGCCCCTCGCCCTCCCCGAAAAAAACTCGGAGGCCCCTCGCCCTCCCCGAAAGCCACTCGGAGGCCCCTCGCCCTCCCCAAAAGCCACTCGGAGGCCCCTGGCCCTCCCCGAAACACACTCGGAGGCCCCTCGCCCTCCCCGAAAGACACTCGGAGGCCCCTCGCCCTCCCCGAAAGACACTCCGAGGCCCCTCCCCCTCCCTGAAAGCCACTCCGAGGCACCTCGCCCTCCACAAAAGACACTCGGAGGCCGATAGCCCTCCCCGAAAGACACTCGGAGGCCCCTCGCCCTCCCCAAAAGCCACTGGGAGGCCCCTCGCCCTCCCCGAAAGACACTCGCAGGCCGCTCGCCCACACCGAAAGACACTCGGAGGCCCCTCGCCCACCCCGAAAGCCACTCGGAGGCACCTCGCCCTCCCCGAAAGACACTCGGAGGCCCCTCGCCCTCCCCGAAAGACACTCGGAGGCACCTCGCCCTCACCGAAAGCCACTCGGAGGCCCCTCGCCCTCCCCGAAAGACACTCGGAGGCCCCTCGCCCTCCCCAAAAGACACTCGGAGGCCCCTCACCCTCCCCGAAAGCCACTCGGAGGTCCCTCGCCCTCCCCGAAAGCCACACGGAGGCCCCTCACCCTCCCCAAAAGCCACTCGGAGGCCCCTCGCCCATCCGGAGCGCCACTCGGAGGCCCCTCGCCATCCCCAAAAGCCACTCGGAGGCCCCTCGCCCACCCCGAAAGACACTCGGAGGCCCCTCACCCTCCCCGAAAGCCACTCGGAGGTCCCTCGCCCTCCCCGAAAGCCACACGGAGGCCCCTCACCCTCCCCAAAAGCCACTCGGAGGCCCCTCGCCCATCCGGAGCGCCACTCGGAGGCCCCTCGCCATCCCCAAAAGCCACTCGGAGGCCCCTCGCCCTCCCCGAAAGCCACTCGGAGGCCCCTCGCCCTCCCCGAAAGACACTCCGAGGCCCCTCGCCCTCCCCGAAAGACACTCGGAGGCCCCTCGCCCTCCCC
This sequence comes from Struthio camelus, assembly GCF_040807025.1. Classification (NCBI taxonomy): domain Eukaryota; kingdom Metazoa; phylum Chordata; class Aves; order Struthioniformes; family Struthionidae; genus Struthio; species Struthio camelus. The sequence continues at coordinate 135,904,487 of NC_090944.1, read as the reverse complement.
GAAAGACACATGGAGGCCCATCGCCCTCCCCGAAAGCCACTCGGAGGCCCCTCGCCCTCCCTGAAAGACACTCGGAGGCCCCTCGCCCACCCAGAAAGACACTCAGAGGCCCCTCGCCCTCCACAAAAGCCACTCCGAGGCCCCTCCCCCTCCCCAAAAGCCACTCGGAGGCCCCTCGCCCTCCCTGAAAGCCACTCCGAGGCACCTCGCCCTCCACAAAAGCCACTCGGAGGCCGATCGCCCTCCCCGAAAGACACTCGGAGGCCCCTCGCCCTCCCCAAAAGCCACTGGGAGGCCCCTCGCCCTCCCCGAAAGACACTCGCAGGCCCCTCGCCCACACCGAAAGACACTCGGAGGCCCCTCGCCCACCCCGAAAGACACTCGGAGGCCCCTCGCCCTCCCCGAAACACACTCGGAGGCCCCTCGCCCACCCCGAAAGCCACTCGGAGGCCCCTCGCCCTCCCCGAAAGCCACTCCGAGGCCCCTCGCCCACCCCGAAAGACACTCGGAGGCCCCTCGCCCACCCCGAAAGCCACTCGGAGGCCCCTCGCCCACCCCGAAAGCCACTCGGAGGCCCCTCGCCCTCCCCGAAAGCCACTCGGAGGCCCCTCGCCCTCCCCGAAAGACACTCGGAGGCCCCTCGCCCACCCCGAAAGACACTTGGAGGCCCCTCGCTCTCCACAAAAGCCACTCGGAGGCCCCTCGCCCTCCCTGAAAGACACTCGGAGGCCCCTCGCCCACCCCGAAAGACACTCGGAGGCCCCTCGCCCTCCCCGAAAGACACTCGGAGGCCCCTCGCCCTCCCCGAAAGCCACTCGGAGGCCCCTCGCCCTCCCCGAAAGACACTCGGAGGCCCCTCGCCCTCCCCGAAAGACACTCGGAGGCCCCTCGCCCTCCCCAAAAGCCACTCCGAGGCCCCTCGCCCTCCCCGAAAGCCACTCCGAGGCCCCGAGCCCTCCCCGAAAGCCACTCGGAGGCCCCTCGCCCTCCCCGAAAGACACTCGGAGGCCCCTCGGCCTCCCTGAAAGCCACTCCGAGGCCCCTCGCCCTCCCCAAAAAACACTCGGAGGCCCCTCGCCCTCCACAAAAGCCACTCGCAGGCCCCTCGCCCACACCGAAAGACACTCGGAGGCCCCTCGCCCTGCCCGAAAGCCACTCGGAGGCCCCTCGCCCTCCCCGAAAGCCACTCGGAGGCCCCTCACCCTCCCCGAAAGTCACTCGGAGGCCCCTCGCCCTCCACAAAAGCCACTCCGAGGCCCCTCGCCCACCCCGAAACACACTTGGAGGCCCCTTGCCCTCCCCGAAACACACTCGGAGGCCCCTCGCCCTCCCCGAAAGACACTCGGAGGCCCCTCGCCCTCCCCAAAAGCCACTCGGAGGCCCCTCGCCCTCCCCGAAAGACACTCGGAGGCCCCTCGCCCACCCAGAAAGACACTCGGAGGCCCCTCGCCCTCCCCAAAAGCCACTCGGAGGCCCCTCGCCCTCCCCGAAAGACACTCGGAGGCCACTCGCCCTCCCCGAAAGCCACTCGGAGGCCCCTCGCCCTGCCCAAAAGACACTCGGAGGCCCCTCACACTCCCCGAAAGACACTTGGAGGCCCCTCGCCCTGCCCGAAAGCCACTCGGAGGCCCCTCGCCCACCCCGAAAGCCACTCGGAGGCCTTTCGCCCTCCCCAAAAGCCACTCGGAGGCCCCTCGCCCACCCCGAAAGCCACTTGGAGGCCCCTCGCTCTCCACAAAAGCCACTCGGAGGCCCCTCGCCCTCCCCGAAAGCCACTTGGAGGCCCCTCACCCTCCCCGAAAGACACTCGGAGGCCCCTCGCCCTCCCCGAAAGACACTCGGAGGCCCCTCGCCCTCCCCGAAAGCCACACGGAGGCCCCTCGCCCTCCCCGAAAGACACTCGGAGGCCCCTCGCCCACCCAGAAAGACACTCGGAGGCCCCTCGCCCTCCCCGAAAGCCACTCGGAGGCCCCTCGCCCTCCCCGAAAGACACTCGGAGGCCCCTCGCCCACCCCGAAAGCCACTCAGAGGCCCCTCGCCCACCCCGAAAGACACTCGGAGGCCCCTCGCCCTCCCCAAAAGACACTCGGAGGCCCCTCGCCCTTCCCGAAAGACACTCGGAGGCCCCTCGCCCTCCCCGAAACACACTCAGAGGCCCCTCGCCCTCCCCGAAAGACACTCGGAGGCCCCTCGCCCTCCCAGAAAGACACTCGGAGGCCCCTCGCCCTCCCCGAAAGCGACTCCGAGGCCCCTCGCCCACCCCGAAAGCCACTCGGAGGCCCCTCGCCCTCCCCAAAAGCCACTCGGAGGCCCCTCGCCCACCCCGAATGCCACTCGGAGGCCCCTCGCCCACCCCGAAAGCCACTCGGAGGCCCCTCGCCCTCCCCAAAAGCCACTCGGAGGCCCCTCGCTCTGCCCGAAAGCCACTCCGAGGCCCCTCGCCCTCCCCGAAAGACACTCGGAGGCCCCTCGCCCACCCGGAGCGCCACTCGGAGGCCCCTCGCCATCCCCAAAAGCCACTCGGAGGCCCCTCGCCCACCCCGAAAGCCACTTGGAGGCCCCTCGCTCTCCAAAAAAGCCACTCGGAGGCCCCTCGCCCTGCCCGAAAGCCACTTGGAGGCGCCTCGCCCTCCCCGAAAGACACTCGGAGGCCCCTCGCCCTCCCCGAAAGACACTCCGAGGCCCCTCGCCCTCCCCGAAAGCCACACGGAGGCCCCTCGCCCTCCCCGAAAGACACTCGGAGGCCCCTCGCCCTCCCCGAAAGACACTCCGAGGCCCCTCGCCCTCCACAAAAGACACTCGGAGGCCCCTCGCCCTCTCTGAAAGCCACTCCGAGGCCCCTCGCCCTCCACAAAAGCCACTCGGAGGCCCCTCGCCCTCCCCGAAAGACACTCGGAGGCCCCTCGCCCTCCCCGAAAGACACTCCGAGGCACCTCGCCCTCCACAAAAGCCACTGGGAGGCCCCTCGCCCACCCCGAAAGCCACTCGGAGGCCCCTCGCCCACACCGAAAGACACTCGGAGGCCCCTCGCCCTGCCCGAAAGACACTCGGAGGCCCCTCGCCCTCCCCGAAACACACTCGGAGGCCCCTCGCCCACCCCGAAAGCCACTCGGAGGCCCCTCGCCCTCCCCGAAAGCCACTCGGAGGCCCCTCGCCCTCCCCGAAAGCCACTCCGAGGCCCCTCGCCCTCCCCGAAAGACACTCGGAGGCCCCTCGCCCTCCCCGAAAGCCACTCCGAGGCCCCTCGCCCTCCCCGAAAGCCACTCGGAGGCCCCTCGCCCTCCCCAAAAGCCACTCGGAGGCCCCTCGCCCTCCACAAAAGACACTCGGAGGCCCCTCGCCCTCCCCGAAAGCCACTCGGAGGCCCCTCGCCCTCCACAAAAGCCACTCGGAGGCCCCTCGCCCTCCCCGAAAGACACTCCGAGGCCCCTCGCCCTCCACAAAAGACACTCGGAGGCCCCTCGCCCTCCCTGAAAGACACTCGGAGGTCCCTCGCCCACCCCGAAAGCCACTCGGAGGCCCCTCGCCCTCCCCGAAAGACACTCGGAGGCCCCTCGCCCTCCCCGAAAGCCACTCCGAGGCACCTCGCCCTCCCCGAAAGCCACTCGGAGGCCCCTCGCCCTCCACAAAAGCCACTCGGAGGCCCCTCGCCTTCCCCTAAAGTCACTCGGAGGCCCCTCGCCCTCCCCGAAAGACACTCGGAGGCCCCTCGCCCTCCCCAAAAGACACTCGGAGGTCCCTCGCCCTCCCCGGAAGACACTCGGAGGCCCCTCGCCCTCCCCGAAAGCCACTCGGAGGCCCCTCACCCACCCCGAAAGCCACTCGGAGGCCCCACGCCTTCACTGAAAGACACTCGGAAGCCCCTCGCTCTGCCCGAAAGCCACTCGGAGGCGCCTCGCCCACACCGAAAGACACTCGGAAGCCTGTCGCCCTCCCCGAAAGACACTCGGAGGCCCCTCGCCCTCCCCGAAAGACACTCGGAGGCCCCTCGCTCTCCACAAAAGCCACTCGGAGGCCCATCGCCCTCACCGAAAGACAGTCGGAGGCCCCTCGCACACCACGAAAGACACTCGGAGGCCCCTCGCCCTCCCCGAAAGACACTCGGAGGCCCCTCGCCCTCCCAGAAAGACACTCGGAGGCCCCTCGCCCACCCCAGAAGCCACTCGGAGGCCCCTCGCCCTCCCCGAAAGCCACTCGGAGGCCCCTCGCCCACCCCGAAAGACACTCGGAGGCCCCTCGCCCTCCCCGAAAGACACTCGGAGGCCCCTCGCCCTCCCCGAAAGACACTCGGAGGCCCCTCGCCCTCCCCGAAAGCCACTCGGAGGCCCCTCGCCCTCCACAAAAGCCACTCGGAGGCCCCTCGCCCTCCCCGAAAGCCACACGGAGGCCCCTCGCCCTCCCCGAAAGCCACACGGAGGCCTTTCGCCCTGCCCGAAAGCCACTCGGAGGCCCCTCGCCCACCCCGAAAGCCACTCCGAGGCCCGTCGTCAACCCCGAAAGCCACACGGAGGCCCCTCGCCCTCCCCGAAAGACACTCGGAGGCCCCTCGCCCTCCCCGAAAGACACTCGGAGGCCCCTCGCCCTCCCCGAAAGACACTCGGAGGCACCTCGCCCTCACCGAAAGACACTCGGAGGCCCCTCGCCCTCCCCAAAAGACACTCGGAGGCCCCTCGCCCTCCCCAAAAGACACTCGGAGGCCCCTCACCCTCCCCAAAATCCACTCGGAGGTCCCTCGCCCTCCCCGAAAGCCACACGGAGGCCCCTCACCCTCCCCAAAAGCCACTCGGAGGCCCCTCGCCCACCCGGAGCGCCACTCGGAGGCCCCTCGCCATCCCCAAAAGCCACTCGGAGGCCCCTCGCCCACCCCGAAAGCCACTCGGAGGCCCCTCGCTCTCCACAAAAGCCACTCGGAGGCCCCTCGCCCTCCCCGAAAGCCACTCGGAGGCGCCTCGCCCACACCGAAAGACACTCGGAGGCCCCTCGCCCTCCCCGAAACACACTCGGAGGCCCCTCGCCCTCCCCGAAAGACACATGGAGGCCCCTCGCCCACCCCGAAAGACACTCGGAGGCCCCTCGCCCTCCCTGAAAGACACTCGGAGGCCCCTCGCCCACCCAGAAAGCCACTCGGAGGCCCCTCGCCCTCCCCGAAAGACACTCGGAGGCCCCTCGCCCTCCCCGAAAGACACTCGGAGGCCCCTCGCCCTCCCCGAAAGCCACTCGGAGGCACCTCGCCCTCCACAAAAGACACTCGGAGGCCGATCGCCCTCCCCGAAAGACACTCGGAGGCCCCTCGCCCTCCCCAAAAGCCACTGGGAGGCCCCTCGCCCTCCCCGAAAGACACTCGCAGGCCGCTCGCCCACACCGAAAGACACTCGGAGGCCCCTCGCCCACCCCGAAAGACACTCGGAGGCCCCTCGCCCTTTCCCGAAACACACTCGGAGGCCCCTCGTCCACCCCGAAAGCCACACGGAGGCCCCTCGCCCTCCCCGAAAGCCACTCGGAGGCCCCTCGCCCTCCCCGAAAGACACTCGGAGGCCCCTCGCCCTGCCCGAAAGCCACTCGGAGGCACCTCGCCCTCACCGAAAGACACTCGGAGGCCCCTCGCCCTCCCCGAAAGACACTCGGAGGCCCCTCGCCCTCCCCAAAAGACACTCGGAGGCCCCTCGCCCTCCCCGAAAGCCACTCCGAGGCCCCTCGCCCTCCCCGAAAGCCACACGGAGGCCCCTCACCCTCCCCGAAAGACACTCCGAGGCCCCTCGCCCATCCGGAGCGCCACTCGGAGGCCCCTCGCCATCCCCAAAAGCCACTCGGAGGCCCCTCGCCCACCCCGAAAGACACTCGGAGGCCCCTCGCCCTCCCCGAAAGCCACTCGGAGGCCCCTCGCCCTCCCCGAAAGACACTCGGAAGCCGCTCGCTCTCCACAAAAGCCACGCGGAGGCCACTCGCGCTCCCCGAAAGACACTCGGAGGCCCCTCGCCCTCCCCGAAAGACACTCGGAGGCCCCTCGCCCACCCCGAAAGCCACTCGGAGGCCCCTCGCCCACCCTGAAAGACACTCGGAGGCCCCTCGCCCACCCAGAAAGCCACTCGGAGGCCCCTCGCCCTCCCCAAAAGCCACTCGGAGGCCCCTTGCCCTCCCAGAAACAAACTCGGAGGCCCCTCGCCCTGCCCGAAAGCCACTCGGAGGCCCCTCACCCTCCCCGAAAGCCACTCGGAGGCCCCTCGCCCTCCCAGAAACACACTCGGAGGCCCCTCGCCCTCCCCGAAAGCCACTCAGAGGACCCTCGCCCACCCCGAAAGCCAATCGGAGGCCCCTCGCCCTCCCCGAAAGACACTCGGAGGCCCCTCGCCCTGCCTGAAAGCCACTCGGAGGCCCCTCGCCCTCACCGAAAGACACTCGGAGGCCCCTCCCCCTCCCCAAAAGCCACTCGGAGGCCCCTCGCCCTCCCTGAAAGCCACTCCGAGGCACCTCGCCCTCCACAAAAGCCACTCGGAGGCCCCTCGCCCTCCCCGAAAGACACTCGGAGGCCCCTCGCCCTCCCCAAAAGCCACTGGGAGGCCCCTCGCCCTCCCCGAAAGACACTCGCAGGCCCCTCGCCCACACCGAAAGACACTCGGAGGCCCCTCGCCCTCCCCGAAAGACACTCGGAGGCCCCTCGCCCTCCCCGAAACACACTCGGAGGCCCCTCGCCCTCCACAAAAGCCACTCGGAGGCCCCTCGCCCACCCCGAATGCCACTCGGAGGCCCCTCGCCCACCCCGAAAGCCACTCGGAGGCCCCTCGCCCTCCCCAAAAGCCACTCGGAGGCCCCTCGCCCTGCCCGAAAGCCACTCCGAGGCCCCTCGCCCTCCCCGAAAGACACTCGGAGGCCCCTCGCCCACCCGGAGCGCCACTCGGAGGCCCCTCGCCATCCCCAAAAGCGACTCGGAGGCCCCTCACCCACCCCGAAAGCCACTTGGAGGCCCCTCGCTCTCCAAAAATGCCACTCGGAGGCCCCTCGCCCTGCCCGAAAGCCACTTGGAGGCGCCTCGCCCTCCCCGAAAGACACTCGGAGGCCCCTCGCCCTCCCCGAAAGACACTCCGAGGCCCCTCGCCCTCCCCGAAAGCCACACGGAGGCCCCTCGCCCTCCCCGAAAGACACTCGGAGGCCCCTCGCCCTCCCCGAAAGCCACTCCGAGGCCCCTCGCCCTCCACAAAAGACACTCGGAGGCCCCTCGCCCTCCCTGAAAGCCACTCCGAGGCACCTCGCCCTCCACAAAAGACACTCAGAGGCCCCTCGCCCTCCCCGAAAGACACTCGGAGGCCCATCGCCCTCCCCGAAAGACACTCGGAGGCCCCTCGCCCTCCCCGAAAGACACTGGGAGGCCCCTCGCCCACCCCGAAAGCCACTCGGAGGCCCCTCGCCCACACCGAAAGACACTCGGAGGCCCCTCGCCCTGCCCGAAAGACACTCGGAGGCCCCTGGCCCTCCCCGAAACACACTCGGAGGCCCCTCGCCCTCCCCAAAAGCCACTCGGAGGCCCCTCGCCCACCCCGAAAGCCACTCGGAGGCCCCTCGCCCTCCCCGAAAGCCACTCGGAGGCCCCTTGCCCTCCCCGAAAGACACTCGGAGGCCCCTCGCCCTCCCCGAAAGACACTCGGAGGCCCCTCGCCCTCCCCGAAAGCCACTCGGAGGCCCCTCGCCCTCCCCAAAAGCCACTCGGAGGCCCCTCACCCTCCACAAAAGACACTCGGAGGCCCCTCGCCCTCCCCGAAAGCCACTCCGAGGCCCCTCGCCCTCCACAAAAGCCACTCGGAGGCCCCTCGCCCTCCCCGAAAGACACTCCGAGGCCCCTCGCCCTCCACAAAAGACACTCGGAGGCCCCTCGCCCTCCCTGAAAGACACTCGGAGGCCCCTCGCCCACCCCGAAAGCCACTCGGAGGCCCCTCGCCCTCCCCGAAAGACACTCGGAGGCCCCTCGCCCTCCCCGAAAGACACTCCGAGGCCCCTCGCCCTCCCCGAAAGACACTCGGAGGCCCCTCGCCCTCCACAAAAGCCACTCGGAGGCCCCTCGCCTTCCCCTAAAGTCACTCGGAGGCCCCTCGCCCTCCCCGAAAGACACTCGGAGGCCCCTCGCCCTCCCCAAAAGCCACTCGGAGGTCCCTCGCCCTCCCCGGAAGACACTCGGAGGCCCCTCGCCCTCCCCGAAAGCCACTCGGAGGCCCCTCGCCCACCCCGAAAGCCACTCGGAGGCCCCACGCCTTGACTGAAAGACACTCGGAGGCCCCTCGCTCTGCCCGAAAGACACTCAGAGGCCCCTCGCCCTCCCCGAAAGACACTCGGAGGCACCTCGCCCTCCCCGAAAGCCACACGGAGGCCCCTCGCCCTCCCCGAAACACACTCGGAGGCCCCTCGCTCTCCACAAAAGCCACTCCGAGGCCCATCGCCCTCACCGAAAGACACTCGGAGGCCCCTCGCACACCACGAAAGACACTCGGAGGCCCCTCGCCCTCCCCGAAAGACACTCGGAGGCCCCTCGCCCTGCCCGAAAGACACTCGGAGGCCCCTCGCCCACCCCAGAAGCCACTCGGAGGCCCCTCGCCCTCCCCGAAAGCCACTCGGAGGCCCCTCGCCCACACCGAAAGACACTCGGAGGCCCCTCGCCCTCCCCGAAAGCCACTCGGAGGCCCCTCGCCCTCCCCGAAAGACACTCGGAGGCCCCTCGCCCTCCCCGAAAGCCACTCGGAGGCCCGTCGTCCACCCCGAAAGCCACTCAGAGGCCCCTCGCCCTCCCCAAAAGCCACTCGGAGACCCCTCGCCCTCCCCGAAAGCCACTCGGAGGCCCCTCGCCCTCCCCGAAAGCCACTTGGAGGCCCCTCGCCCTCCCCGAAAGCCACACGGAGGCCTTTCGCCCTGCCCGAAAGCCACTCGGAGGCCCCTCGCCCACCCTGAAAGCCACTCGGAGGCCCGTCGTCCACCCCGAAAGCCACACGGAGGCCCCTCGCCCACCCCGAAAGCCACTCGGAGGCCCCTCGCCCTCCCCGAAAGACACTCGGAGGCCCCTCGCCCTCCCCGAAAGACACTCGGAGGCACCTCGCCCTCACCGAAAGACACTCGGAGGCCCCTCGCCCTCCCCGAAAGACACTCGGAGGCCCCTCGCCCTCCCCAAAAGACACTCGGAGGCCCCTCACCCTCCCCAAAAGCCACTCGGAGGTCCCTCGCCCTCCCCGAAAGCCACACGGAGGCCCCTCACCCTCCCCAAAAGCCACTCGGAGGCCCCTCGCCCACACCGAAAGACACTCGGAGGCCCCTCGCCATCCCCAAAAGCCACTCGGAGGCCCCTCGCCCACCCCGAAAGCCACTCGGAGGCCCCTCGCTCTCCCCGAAAGACACTCGGAGGCCCCTCGCCCTCCCCGAAAGCCACTCGGAGGCCCCTCGCCCTTCCCGAAAGACACTCGGAGGCCCCTCGCCCTCCCCGAAAGCCACTCGGAGGCCCCTCGCCCTCCCCGAAAGACACATGGAGGCCCCTCGCCCACCCCGAAAGCCACTCGGAGGCCCCTCGCCCTCCCTGAAAGACACTCGGAGGCCCCTCGCCCACCCAGAAAGACACTCGGAGGCCCCTCGCCCTCCCCGAAAGACACTCGGAGGCCCCTCGCCCTCCCCGAAAGACACTCCGAGGCCCCTCGCCCTCCCTGAAAGCCACTCCGAGGCACCTCGCCCTCCACAAAAGACACTCGGAGGCCGATCGCCCTCCCCGAAAGACACTCGGAGGCCCCTCGCCCTCCCCGAAAGCCACTCGGAGGCCCCTCGCCCTCCCCGAAAGACACTCGCAGGCCGCTCGCCCACACCGAAAGACACTCGGAGGCCCCTCGCCCACCCCGAAAGCCACTCGGAGGCCCCTCGCCCTCCCCGAAAGACACTCGGAGGCCCCTCGCCCTCCCCGAAAGACACTCGGAGGCACCTCGCCCTCACCAAAAGCCACTCGGAGGCCCGTCGTCCACCCCGAAAGCCACTCGGAGGCCCCTCGCCCTCCCCAAAAGACACTCGGAGGCCCCTCACCCTCCCCGAAAGCCACTCGGAGGTCCCTCGCCCTCCCCGAAAGCCACACGGAGGCCCCTCACCCTCCCCAAAAGCCACTCGGAGGCCCCTCGCCCATCCGGAGCGCCACTCGGAGGCCCCTCGCCATCCCCAAAAGCCACTCGGAGGCCCCTCGCCCACCCCGAAAGACACTCGGAGGCCCCTCGACCTCCCCAAAAGCCACTCGGAGGCACCTCGCCCTCCCCGAAAGCCACTCGGAGGCGCCTCGCCCTTCCCGAAAGCCACTCGGAGGCCCCTCGCCCACCCCGAAAGACACTCGGAGGCCCCTCGCCCTCCCCGAAAGACACTCGGAGGCCCCTCGCCCTCCCCGAAAGCCACTCCGAGGCCCCTCGCCCTGCCTGAAAGCCACTCGGAGGCCCCTCGCCCACCCAGAAAGACACTCGGAGGCGCCTCGCCCTCCCCGAAAGCCACTCGGAGGCCCCTCCCCCTCCCCAAAAGCCACTCGGAGGCCCCTTGCCCTCCCTGAAAGCCACTCCGAGGCACCTCGCCCTCCACAAAAGCCACTCGGAGGCCGATCGCCCTCCCCAAAAGACACTCGGAGGCCCCTCGCCCTCCCCAAAAGCCACTGGGAGGCCCCTCGCCCTCCCCGAAAGACACTCGGAGGCCCCTCGCCCACACCGAAAGACACTCGGAGGCCCCTCGCCCACCCCGAAAGACACTCGGAGGCCCCTCGCCCTCCCCGAAGCACACTCCGAGGCCCCTCGCCCACCCCGAAAGCCACTCGGAGGCCCCTCGCCCTCCCCGAAAGCCACTCCGAGGCCCCTCGCCCACCCCGAAAGACACTCGGAGGCCCCTCGCCCTCCCCGAAAGACACTCCGAGGCCCCTCGCCCTCCCCGAAAGACACTCGGAGGCCCCTCGCCCACCCCGAAAGCCACTCGGAGGCCCCTCGCCCTCCCCGAAAGACACTCCGAGGCCCCTCGCCCTCCCCGAAAGACACTCGGAGGCCCCTCGCCCTCCCCGAAAGCCACTCGGAGGACCCTCGCTCTCCACAAAAGCCACTCGGAGGCCCCTGGCCCTCCCCGAAACACACTCGGAGGCCCCTCGCCCACCCCGAAAGACACTCGGAGGCCCCTCGCCCTCCCCGAAAGACACTCGGAGGCCCCTCGCCCTCCCCGAAAGCCACTCGGAGGCCCCTCGCCCTCCCCGAAAGACACTCGGAGGCCCCTAGCCCTCCCCGAAAGACACTCGGAGGCCCCTCGCCCTCCCCGAAAGCCACTCCGAGGCCCCTCGCCCTCCCCGAAAGCCACTCCGAGGCCCCGAGCCCTCCCCGAAAGACACTCGGAGGCCCCTCGCCCTCCACAAAAGACACTCGGAGGCCCCTCGGCCTCCCTGAAAGCCACTCCGAGGCCCCTCGCCCTCCCCAAAAAACACTCGGAGGCCCCTCGCCCTCCACAAAAGCCACTCGCAGGCCCCTCGCCCACACCGAAAGCCACTCGGAGGCCCCTCGCCCTCCCCGAAAGACACTCCGAGGCCCCTCGCCCTCCCCTAAAGCCACTCGGAGGCCCCTCGCCCTCCCCGAAAGTCACTCGGAGGCCCCTCGCCCTCCACAAAAGCCACTCCGAGGCCCCTCGCCCACCCCGAAAGACACTCGGAGGCCCCTCGCCCTCCCCGAAAGACACTCGGAGGCCCCTCGCCCTCCCCGAAAGACACTCGGAGGCCACTCGCCCTCCCCGAAAGCCACTCGGAGGCCCCTCGCCCTGCCCAAAAGACACTCGGAGGCCCCTCACACTCCCCGAAAGACACTTGGAGGCCCCTCGCCCTGCCCGAAAGCCACTCGGAGGCCCTTCGCCCACCCCGAAAGCCACTCGGAGGCCTTTCGCCCTCCCCGAAAGACACTCGGAGGCCCCTCGCCCTCCCCGAAAGACACTCGGAGGCCCCTCGCCCTCCCCGAAAGCCACACGGAGGCCCCTCGCCCTCCCCAAAAGCCACTCGGAGGCCCCTCGCCCACCCAGAAAGACACTCGGAGGCCCCTCGCCCTCCCCGAAAGACACTCGGAGGCCCCTCACCCTCCCCGAAAGCCACTCGGAGGCCCCTCGCCCACCCCGAAAGCCACTCGGAGGCCCCTCGCCCTCCCCGAAAGACACTCGGAGGCCCCTCGCCCTCCCCAAAAGACACTCGGAGGCCCCTCGCCCTTCCCGAAAGACACTCGGAGGCCCCTCGCCCTCCCCGAAAGACACTCCGAGGCCCCTCGCCCTCCCCGAAAGACACTCGGAGGCCCCTCACACTACCCGAAAGACACTCGGAGGCCCCTCGCCCTCCCCGAAAGCGACTCCGAGGCCCCTCGCCCACCCCGAAAGCCACTCGGAGGCCCCTCGCCCTCCCCAAAAGCCACTCGGAGGCCCCTCGCCCTCCACAAAAGCCACTCGGAGGCCCCTCGCCCTCCCCGAAAGACACTCCGAGGCCCCTCGCCCTCCCCAAAAGCCACTCGGAGGCCCCTCGACGTCCCCGAAAGCCACTCGGAGGCCCCTCGCCCTCCCCGAAAGCCACTCGGAGGCCCCTCGCCCACCCGGAGCGCCACTCGGAGGCCCCTCGCCATCCCCAAAAGCCACTCGGAGGCCCCTCGCCCACCCCGAAAGCCACTTGGAGGCCCCTCGCTCTCCAAAAAAGCCACTCGGAGGCCCCTCGCCCTGCCCGAAAGCCACTTGGAGGCGCCTCGCCCTCCCCGAAAGACACTCGGAGGCCCCTCGCCCTCCCCGAAAGACACTCCGAGGCCCCTCGCCCTCCCCGAAAGCCACACGGAGGCCCCTCGCCCTCCCCGAAAGACACTCGGAGGCCCCTCGCCCACCCCGAAAGCCACTCCGAGGCCCCTCGCCCTCCCCAAAAGCCACTCGGAGGCCCCTCGCCCTCTCTGAAAGCCACTCCGAGGCCCCTCGCCCTCCACAAAAGCCACTCGGAGGCCCCTCGCCCTCCCCGAAAGACACTCGGAGGCCCATCGCCCTCCCCGAAAGACACTCGGAGGCCCCTGGCCCTCCCCGAAAGACACTGGGAGGCCCCTCGCCCACCCCGAAAGCCACTCGGAGGCCCCTCGCCCACACCGAAAGACACTCGGAGGCCCCTCGCCCTCCCCGAAAGACACTCGGAGGCCCCTGGCCCTCCCCGAAACACACTCGGAGGCCCCTCGCCCACCCCGAAAGCCACTCGGAGGCCCCTCGCCCTCCCCGAAAGACACTCCGAGGCCCCTCGCCCTCCCCGAAAGCCACTCGGAGGACCCTCGCCCTCCCCGAAAGACACTCGGAGGCCCCTCGCCCTCCCCGAAAGCCACTCCGAGGCCCCTCGCCCTCCCCGAAAGCCACTCGGAGGCCCCTCGCCCTCCCCGAAAGCCACTCGGAGGCCCCTCGCCCTCCACAAAAGACACTCGGAGGCCCCTCGCCCTCCCCGAAAGCCACTCCGAGGCCCCTCGCCCTCCACAAAAGCCACTCGGAGGCCCCTCGCCCTCCCCGAAAGACACTCCGAGGCCCCTCGCCCACCCCGAAAGCCACTCGGAGGCCCCTCGCCCTCCCCGAAAGACACTCGGAGGCCCCTCGCCCTCCCCGAAAGCCACTCGGAGGCCCCTCGCCCTCCCCGAAAGACACTCGCAGGCCCCTCGCCCTCCACAAAAGCCACTCGGAGGCCCCTCGCCTTCCCCTAAAGTCACTCGGAGGCCCCTCGCCCTCCCCGAAAGACACTCGGAGGCCCCTCGCCCTCCCCAAAAGCCACTCGGAGGTCCCTCGCCCTCCCCGGAAGACACTCGGAGGCCCCTCGCCCTCCCCGAAAGCCACTCCGAGGCCCCTCGCCCACCCCGAAAGCCACTCGGAGGCCCCACGCCTTGACTGAAAGACACTCGGAGGCCCCTCGCTCTGCCCGAAAGCCACTCGGAGGCCACTCGCCCTCCCCGAAAGACACTCGGAGGCCCCTCGCCCTCCCCGAAAGACACTCGGAGGCCCCTCGCCCTCCCAGAAAGACACTCGGAGGCCCCTCGCCCACCCCAGAAGCCACTCGGAGGCCCCTCGCCCTCCCCGAAAGCCACTCGGAGGCCCCTCGCCCACCCCGAAAGACACTCGGAGGCCCCTCGCCCTCCCCGAAAGACACTCCGAGGCCCCTCGCCCTCCCCGAAAGACACTCGGAGGCCCCTCGCCCTCCCCGAAACACACTCGGAGGCCCGTCGTCCACCCCGAAAGCCACTCAGAGGCCCCTCGCCCTCCCCAAAAAGCCACTCGGAGGCCCCTCGCCCTCCACAAAAGCCACTCGGAGGCCCCTCGCCCTCCCCGAAAGCCACACGGAGGCCCCTCGCCCTCCCCGAAAGCCACACGGAGGCCTTTCGCCCTGCCCGAAAGCCACTCGGAGGCCCCTCGCCCACCCTGAAAGCCACTCGGAGGCCCGTCGTCAACCCCGAAAGCCACACGGAGGCCCCTCGCCCACCCCGAAAGCCACTCGGAGGCCCCTCGCCCTCCCCGAAAGACACTCGGAGGCCCCTCGCCCTCCCCGAAAGACACTCGGAGGCACCTCGCCCTCACCGAAAGACACTCGGAGGCCCCTCGCCCTCCCCGAAAGACACTCGGAGGCCCCTCGCCCTCCCCAAAAGACACTCGGAGGCCCCTCGCCATCCCCAAAAGCCACTCGGAGGCCCCTCGCCCACCCCGAAAGCCACTCGGAGGCACCTCACCCTCCCCAAAAGCCACTCGGAGGCCCCTCGCCCTCCCCGAAAGCCACTCGGAGGCGCCTCGCCCTTCCCGAAAGACACTCGGAGGCCCCTCGCCCTCCCCGAAACACACTCGGAGGCCCCTCGCCCTCCCCGAAAGACACATGGAGGCCCCTCGCCCACCCCGAAAGCCACTCGGAGGCCCCTCGCCCTCCCTGAAAGACACTCGGAGGCCCCTCGCCCACCCAGAAAGACACTCGGAGGCCCCTCGCCCTCCCCGAAAGACACTCGGAGGCCCCTCGCCCTCCCCGAAAGACACTCCGAGGCCTCTCGCCCTCCCCGAAAGCCACTCGGAGGCACCTCGCCCTCCACAAAAGACACTCGGAGGCCCCTCGCCCTCCCCGAAAGACACTCGGAGGCCCCTCGCCCTCCCCAAAAGCCACTGGGAGGCCCCTCGCCCTCCCCGAAAGACACTCGCAGGCCGCTCGCCCACACCGAAAGACACTCGGAGGCCCCTCGCCCACCCCGAAAGACACTCGGAGGCCCCTCGCCCACCCCGAAAGCCACTCGGAGGCCCCTCGCCCACACCGAAAGACACTCGGAGGCCCCTCGCCCTCCCCGAAAGACACTCGGAGGCCCCTGGCCCTCCCCGAAACACACTCGGAGGCCCCTCGCCCACCCCGAAAGCCACTCGGAGGCCCCTCGCCCTCCCCGAAAGACACTCCGAGGCCCCTCGCCCTCCCCGAAAGCCACTCGGAGGACCCTCGCCCTCCCCGAAAGACACTCGGAGGCCCCTCGCCCTCCCCGAAAGCCACTCCGAGGCCCCTCGCCCTCCCCGAAAGCCACTCGGAGGCCCCTCGCCCTCCCCGAAAGCCACTCGGAGGCCCCTCGCCCTCCACAAAAGACACTCGGAGGCCCCTCGCCCTCCCCGAAAGCCACTCCGAGGCCCCTCGCCCTCCACAAAAGCCACTCGGAGGCCCCTCGCCCTCCCCGAAAGACACTCCGAGGCCCCTCGCCCTCCACAAAAGACACTCGGAGGCCCCTCGCCCTCCCTGAAAGACACTCGGAGGCCCCTCGCCCTCCCCGAAAGCCACTCGGAGGCCCCTCGCCCTCCCCGAAAGACACTCGGAGGCCCCTCGCCCTCCCCGAAAGCCACTCGGAGGCCCCTCGCCCTCCCCGAAAGACACTCGGAGGCCCCTCGCCCTCCACAAAAGCCACTCGGAGGCCCCTCGCCTTCCCCGAAAGACACTCGGAGGCCCCTCGCTCTCCACAAAAGCCACTCGGAGGCCCATCGCCCTCACCGAAAGACACTCGGAGGCCCCTCGCACACCACGAAAGACACTCGGAGGCCCCTCGCCCTCCCCGAAAGACACTCGGAGGCCCCTCGCCCTCCCAGAAAGACACTCGGAGGCCCCTCGCCCACCCCAGAAGCCACTCGGAGGCCCCTCGCCCTCCCCGAAAGCCACTCGGAGGCCCCTCGCCCACCCCGAAAGACACTCGGAGGCCCCTCGCCCTCCCCGAAAGACACTCGGAGGCCCCTCGCCCTCCCCGAAAGACACTCGGAGGCCCCTCGCCCTCCCCGAAACACACTCGGAGGCCCGTCGTCCACCCCGAAAGCCACTCAGAGGCCCCTCGCCCTCCCCAAAAAGCCACTCGGAGGCCCCTCGCCCTCCACAAAAGCCACTCGGAGGCCCCTCGCCCTCCCCGAAAGCCACACGGAGGCCCCTCGCCCTCCCCGAAAGCCACACGGAGGCCTTTCGCCCTGCCCGAAAGCCACTCGGAGGCCCCTCGCCCACCCTGAAAGCCACTCGGAGGCCCGTCGTCAACCCCGAAAGCCACACGGAGGCCCCTCGCCCACCCCGAAAGCCACTCGGAGGCCCCTCGCCCTCCCCGAAAGACACTCGGAGGCCCCTCGCCCTCCCCGAAAGACACTCGGAGGCACCTCGCCCTCCCCGAAAGACACTCGGAGGCCCCTCGCCCTCCCCGAAAGACACTCGGAGGCCCCTCGCCCTCCCAGAAAGACACTCGGAGGCCCCTCGCCATCCCCAAAAGCCACTCGGAGGCCCCTCGCCCACCCCGAAAGCCACTCGGAGGCACCTCACCCTCCCCAAAAGCCACTCGGAGGCCCCTCGCCCTCCCCGAAAGCCACTCGGAGGCGCCTCGCCCTTCCCGAAAGACACTCGGAGGCCCCTCGCCCTCCCCGAAAGACACATGGAGGCCCCTCGCCCACCCCGAAAGCCACTCGGAGGCCCCTCGCCCTCCCTGAAAGACACTCGGAGGCCCCTCGCCCACCCAGAAAGACACTCGGAGGCCCCTCGCCCTCCCCGAAAGACACTCGGAGGCCCCTCGCCCTCCCCGAAAGCGACTCCGAGGCCTCTCGCCCTCCCCGAAAGCCACTCGGAGGCACCTCGCCCTCCACAAAAGACACTCGGAGGCCGATCGCCCTCCCCGAAAGACACTCGGAGGCCCCTCGCCCTCCCCGAAAGACACTCCGAGGCCCCTCGCCCTCCCCGAAAGACACTCGCAGGCCGCTCGCCCACACCGAAAGACACTCGGAGGCCCCTCGCCCACCCCGAAAGACACTCGGAGGCCCCTCGCCCTGCCCGAAACACACTCGGAGGCCCCTCGCCCACCCCGAAAGACACTTGGAGGCCCCTCGCCCTCCCCGAAAGCCACTCGGAGGCCCCTCGCCCTCCCCGAAAGACACTCGGAGGCCCCTCGCCCTCCCCGAAAGACACTCGGAGGCACCTCGCCCTCACCGAAAGACACTCGGAGGCCCCTCGCCCTCCCCGAAAGACACTCGGAGGCCCCTCGCCCTCCCCAAAAGACACTCGGAGGCCCCTCACCCTCCCCGAAAGCCACTCGGAGGTCCCTCGCCCTCCCCGAAAGCCACACGGAGGCCCCTCACCCTCCCCAAAAGCCACTCGGAGGCCCCTCGCCCATCCGGAGCGCCACTCGGAGGCCCCTCGCCATCCCCAAAAGCCACTCGGAGGCCCCTCGCCCACCCCGAAAGACACTCGGAGGCCCCTCGCTCTCCACAAAAGCCACTCGGAGGCCCCTCGCCCACCCCGAAAGACACTCGGAGGCCCCTCGCCCTTCCCGAAAGACACTCGGAGGCCCCTCGCCCTCCCCGAAAGACACTCGGAGGCCCCTCGCCCTCCCCAAAAGCCACTCGGAGGCCCCTCGCCCACCCCGAAAGCCACTCGGAGGCCCCTCGCCCTCCCTGAAAGACACTCGGAGGCCCCTCGCCCTCCCCGAAAGCCACACGGAGGCCTTTCGCCCTGCCCGAAAGCCACTCGGAGGCCCCTCGCCCACCCTGAAAGCCACTCGGAGGCCCGTCGTCAACCCCGAAAGCCACACGGAGGCCCCTCGCCCACCCCGAAAGCCACTCGGAGGCCCCTCGCCCTCCCCGAAAGACACTCGGAGGCCCCTCGCCCTCCCCGAAAGACACTCGGAGGCACCTCGCCCTCACCGAAAGACACTCGGAGGCCCCTCGCCCTCCCCGAAAGACACTCGGAGGCCCCTCGCCCTCCCCAAAAGACACTCGGAGGCCCCTCACCCTCCCCAAAAGCCACTCGGAGGTCCCTCGCCCTCCCCGAAAGCCACACGGAGGCCCCTCACCCTCCCCAAAAGCCACACGGAGGCCCCTCGCCCTCCCCGAAAGACACACGGAGGCCCCTCACCCTCCCCAAAAGCCACTCGGAGGCCCCTCGCCCACCCCGAAAGCCACTCGGAGGCCCCTCGCTCTCCACAAAAGCCACTCGGAGGCCCCTCGCCCTCCCCGAAAGCCACTCGGAGGCGCCTCGCCCACACCGAAAGACACTCGGAGGCCCCTCGCCCTCCCCGAAACACACTCGGAGGCCCCTCGCCCTCCCCGAAAGACACATGGAGGCCCCTCGCCCACCCCGAAAGCCACTCGGAGGCCCCTCGCCCTCCCTGAAAGCCACTCGGAGGCCCCTCGCCCTCCCTGAAAGACACTCGGAGGCCCCTCGCCCTCCCCGAAAGACACTCGGAGGCCCCTCGCCCTCCCCGAAAGACACTCCGAGGCCTCTCGCCCTCCCCGAAAGCCACTCGGAGGCACCTCGCCCTCCACAAAAGACACTCGGAGGCCGATCGCCCTCCCCGAAAGACACTCGGAGGCCCCTCGCCCTTCCCAAAAGCCACTGGGAGGCCCCTCGCCCTCCCCGAAAGACACTCGCAGGCCGCTCGCCCACACCGAAAGACACTCGGAGGCCCCTCGCCCACCCCGAAAGACACTCGGAGGCCCCTCGCCCTGCCCGAAACACACTCGGAGGCCCCTCGTCCACCCCGAAAGCCACACGGAGGCCCCTCGCCCTCCCCGAAAGCCACTCGGAGGCCCCTCGCCCTCCCCGAAAGACACTCGGAGGCCCCTCGCCCTCCCCGAAAGACACTCGGAGGCACCTCGCCCTCACCGAAAGACACTCGGAGGCCCCTCGCCCTCCCCGAAAGACACTCGGAGGCCCCTCGCCCTCCCCGAAAGACACTCGGAGGCCCCTCACCCTCCCCGAAAGGCACTCGGAGGTCCCTCGCCCTCCCCGAAAGCCACACGGAGGCCCCTCACCCTCCCCAAAAGCCACTCGGAGGCCCCTCGCCCATCCGGAGCGCCACTCGGAGGCCCCTCGCCATCCCCAAAAGCCACTCGGAGGCCCCTCGCCCACCCCGAAAGCCACTCGGAGGCCCCTCGCTCTCCACAAAAGCCACTCGGAGGCCCCTCGCCCTGCCCGAAAGACACTCGGAGGCCCCTCGCCCTTCCCGAAAGACACTCGGAGGCCCCTCGCCCTCCCCGAAAGACACTCGGAGGCCCCTCGCCCACCCCGAAAGACACTCGGAGGCCCCTCGCCCACGCCAAAAGCCACTCGTAGGCCCCTCGCCCTCCCTGAAAGACACTCGGAGGCCCCTCGCCCACCCAGAAAGACACTCGGAGGCCCCTCGCCCTCACCGAAAGACACTCGGAGGCCCCTCCCCCTCCCCAAAAGCCACTCGGAGGCCCCTCGCCCTCCCTGAAAGCCACTCCGAGGCACCTCGCCCTCCACAAAAGCCACTCGGAGGCCGATCGCCCTCCCCGAAAGACACTCGGAGGCCCCTCGCCCTCCCCAAAAGCCACTGGGAGGCCCCTCGCCCTCCCCGAAAGACACTCGCAGGCCCCTCGCCCACACCGAAAGACACTCGGAGGCCCCTCGCCCTCCCCGAAAGCCACTCGGAGGCCCCTCGCCCTCCCCGAAACACACTCGGAGGCCCCTCACCCACCCCGAAAGACACTCGGAGGCCCCTCGCCCACCCCGAAAGACACTCGGAGGCCCCTCGCCCACCCCGAAAGACACTCGGAGGCCCCTCGCCCTCCCCGAAAGCCACTCGGAGGCCCCTCGCCCTCCCCGAAAGACACTCGGAGGCCCCTCGCCCACCCCGAAAGCCACTCGGACGCCCCTCGCCCTCCCCGAAAGCCACTCGGAGGCCCCTCGCCCTCCCCGAAAGACACTCGGAGGCCCCTCGCCCTCCACAAAAGACACTCAGAGGCCCCTCGCCCTCCCCGAAAGCCACACGGAGGCCCCTCGCCCACCCCGAAAGACACTCGGAGGCCCCTCGCCCTCCCCGAAAGACACTCCGAGGCCCCTCGCCCACCCCAAAAGCCACTCGGAGGCCACTCGCCCTCCTCAAAAACCACTCGGAGGCCCCTCGCCCTCCCCGAAAGACACTCGGAGGCCCCGGGCCCACCCCGAAAGCCACTCGGAGGCCCCTCGCCCTCCCCGAAAGACACTCGGAGGCCCCTCGCCCTCCCCGAAAGCCACTCGGAGGCCCCTCGCCCTCCCCGAAAGACACTCGGAGGCCCCTCGCCCTCCCCGAAAGCCACTCGGAGGCCCCTCGCCCTCCCCGAAAGACACTCGGAGGCCCCGAGCCCTCCCCGAAAGCCACTCGGAGGCCCCTCGCCCTCCACAAAAGACACTCGGAGGCCCCTCGGCCTCCCTGAAAGCCATTCCGAGGCGCCTCGCCCTCCACAAAAGCCACTCGGAGGCCCCTCGCCGTCCCCGAAAGACACTCCGAGGCCCCTCGCCCTCCCCAAAAAACACTCGGAGGCCCCTCGCCCTCCACAAAAGCCACTCGGAGGCCCCTCGCCCACACCGAAAGCCACTCGGAGGCCCCTCGCCCTCCCCGAAAGACACTCGGAGGCCCCTCGCCCTCCCCGAAAGACACTCGGAGGCCCCTCGCCCTCCCCGAAAGCCACTCGGAGGCCCCTCGCCCTCCCCGAAAGCCACTCCGAGGCCCCTCGCCCACCCCGAAAGCCACTCGAAGGCCCCTTGCCCACCCCGAAAGCCACTCGGAGGCCCCTCGCCCTCCCCGAAAGCCACTCGGAGGCCCCTCGCCCACCCCGAAAGACACTCGGAGGCCAATCGCCCTCCCCGAAAGCCACTCGGAGGCCCCTCGCCCACCCCGAAAGACACTCGGAGGCCACTCGCCCACCCCGAAAGACACTCGGAGGCCACTCGCCCTCCCCGAAAGCCACTCGGAGGCCCCTCACACTCCCCGAAAGACACTTGGAGGCCCCTCGCCCTCCCCGAAAGCCACTCGGAGGCCCCTCGCCCACCCCGAAAGCCACTCGGAGGCCTTTCGCCCTGCCCGAAAGCCACTCGGAGGCCCCTCGCCCACCCCGAAAGCCACTTGGAGGCCCTTCGCTCTCCACAAAAGCCACTCGGAGGCCCCTCGCCCTCCCCGAAAGCCACTTGGAGGCGCCTCGCCCTCCCCGAAAGACACTCGGAGGCCCCTCGCCCTCCCCGAAAGCCACTCGGAGGCCCCTCGCCCTCCCTGAAAGCCACTCCGAGGCCCCTCGCCCTCCCCGAAAGCCACTCGGAGGACCCTCGCCCTCCCCGAAAGACACTCGGAGGCCCCTCGCCCTCCCCGAAAGACACTCGGAGGCCCCTCGCCCACCCAGAAAGACACTCGGAGGCCCCTCGCCCTCCCCGAAAGCCACTCGGAGGCCCCTCGCCCTCCCCGAAAGCCACTCGGAGGCCCCTCGCCCACCCCGAAAGCCACTCGGAGGCCCCTCGCCCACCCCGAAAGACACTCGGAGGCCCCTCGCCCTCCCCAAAAGACACTCGGAGGCCCCTCGCCCTTCCCGAAAGACACTCGGAGGCCCCTCGCCCTCCCCGAAAGACACTCCGAGGCCCCTCGCCCTCCCCGAAAGACACTCGGAGGCCCCTCGCCCTCCCAGAAAGACACTCGGAGGCCCCTCGCCCTCCCCGAAAGCGACTCCGAGGCCCCTCGCCCACCCCGAAAGCCACTCGGAGGCCCCTCGCCCTCCCCAAAAGCCACTCGGAGGCCCCTCGCCCACCCCGAATGCCACTCGGAGGCCCCTCGCCCACCCCGAAAGCCACTCGGAGGCCCCTCGCCCACCCCGAAAGCCACTTGGAGGCCCCTCGCTCTCCAAAAAAGCCACTCGGAGGCCCCTCGCCCTGCCCGAAAGCCACTTGGAGGCGCCTCGCCCTCCCCGAAAGACACTCGGAGGCCCCTCGCCCACCCCAAAAGACACTCCGAGGCCCCTCGCCCTCCCCGAAAGCCACACGGAGGCCCCTCGCCCTCCCCGAAAGACACTCGGAGGCCCCTCGCCCTCCCCGAAAGCCACTCCGAGGCCCCTCGCCCTCCACAAAAGACACTCGGAGGCCCCTCGCCCTCTCTGAAAGCCACTCCGAGGCCCCTCGCCCTCCACAAAAGCCACTCGGAGGCCCCTCGCCCTCCCCGAAAGACACTCGGAGGCCCATCGCCCTCCCCGAAAGCCACTCGGAGGCCCCTGGCCCTCCCCGAAAGACACTGGGAGGCCCCTCGCCCACCCCGAAAGCCACTCGGAGGCCCCTCACCCACACCGAAAGACACTCGGAGGCCCCTCGCCCTCCCCGAAAGACACTCGGAGGCCCCTGGCCCTCCCCGAAACACACTCGGAGGCCCCTCGCCCACCCCGAAAGCCACTCCGAGGCCCCTCGCCCTCCCCGAAAGACACTCGGAGGCCCCTCGCCCTCCCCGAAAGCCACTCGGAGGCCCCTCGCCCTCCCCGAAAGACACTCGGAGGCCCCTCGCCCTCCCCGAAAGCCACTCCGAGGCCCCTCGCCCTCCCCGAAAGCCACTCGGAGGCCCCTCGCCCTCCCCAAAAGCCACTCGGAGGCCCCTCGCCCTCCACAAAAGACACTCGGAGGCCCCTCGCCCTCCCCGAAAGCCACTCCGAGGCGCCTCGCCCTCCACAAAAGCCACTCGGAGGCCCCTCGCCCTCCCCGAAAGACACTCCGAGGCCCCTCGCCCTCCACAAAAGACACTCGGAGGCCCCTCGCCCTCCCTGAAAGACACTCGGAGGCCCCTCGCCCACCCCGAAAGCCACTCGGAGGCCCCTCGCCCTCCCCAAAAGACACTCGGAGGCCCCTCGCCCTCCCCGAAAGCCACTCGGAGGCCCCTCGCCCTCCCCGAAAGACACTCGGAGGCCCCTCGCCCTCCACAAAAGCCACTCGGAGGCCCCTCGCCTTCCCCTAAAGTCACTCGGAGGCCCCTCGCCCTCCCCGAAAGACACTCGGAGGCCCCTCGCCCTCCCCAAAAGCCACTCGGAGGTCCCTCGCCCTCCCCGGAAGACACTCGGAGGCCCCTCGCCCTCCCCGAAAGCCACTCGGAGGCCCCTCGCCCACCCCGAAAGCCACTCGGAGGCCCCACGCCTTCACTGAAAGACACTCGGAGGCCCCTCGCTCTGCCCGAAAGCCACTCGGAGGCCCCTCGCCCTCCCCGAAAGACACTCGGAGGCCTGTCGCCCTCCCCGAAAGACACTCGGAGGCCCCTCGCCCTCCCCGAAAGACACTCGGAGGCCCCTCGCCCTCCCCAAAAGACACTCGGAGGCCCCTCGCCCACCCCGAAAGACACTCGGAGGCCCCTCGCCCTCCCCGAAAGACTCTCCGAGGCCCCTCGCCCACCCCGAAAGCCACTCGGAGGCCCCTCACCCACCCCGAAAGCCACTCGGAGGCCCCTTGCCCACCCCGAAAGCCACTCGGAGGCCCTTCCCACCCCGAAAGCCACTCGGAGGCCTTTCGCCCTGCCCGAAAGACACTCGGAGGCCCCTCGCCCACCCCGAAAGCCACTTGGAGGCCCCTCGCTCTCCACAAAAGCCACTCGGAGGCCCCTCGCCCACCCCGAAAGCCACTCGGAGGCCCCTCGCCCTCCCCGAAAGACACTCCGAGGCCCCTCGCCCACCCCGAAAGCCACTCGGAGGCCCCTCGCCCTCCCCGAAAGACACTCCGAGGCCCCTCGCCCTCCCCGAAAGACACACGGAGGCCCCTCGCCCACCCCGAAAGACACTCGGAGGCCCCTCGCCCACCCCGAAAGCCACTCGGAGGCCCCTTGCCCTCCCCAAAAGACACTCGGAGGCCCCTCGCCCTCCCCGAAAGACACTCCGAGGCCCCTCGCCCTCCCCGAAAGACACTCGGAGGCCCCTCGCCCTCCCCGAAAGACACTCGGAGGCCCCTCACCCTCCCCAAAAGCCACTCCGAGGCCCCTAGCCCACCCCGAAAGCCACTCCGAGGCCCCTCGCCCTCCCCAAAAGCCACTCGGAGGCCCCTCGCCCACCCCAAATGCCACTCGGAGGCCCCTCGCCCGCCCCGAAAGCCACTCGGAGGCCCCTCGCCCTCCCCGAAAGACACTCGGAGGCCCCTCACACTCCCCGAAAGACACTCGGAGGCCCCTCGCCCTCCCCGAAAGCCACTCGGAGGCCCCTCGCCCTCCCCGAAAGACACTCCGAGGCGCCTCGCCCTGCCCGAAAGCCACTCGGAGGCCCCTCGCCCACCCCGAAAGCCACTCCGAGGCACGTCGTCCACCCCGAAAGCCACACGGAGGCCCCTCGCCCACCCCGAAAGACACTCGGAGGCCCCTCGCCCTCCCCGAAAGACACTCGGAGGCCCCTCGCCCTCCCCGAAAGCCACTCGGAGGCCCCTCGCCCTCCCTGAAAGCCACTCCGAGGCACCTCGCCCTCCCCGAAAGCCAATCGGAGGCCGCTCGCCCTCCCCGAAAGCCACTCGGAGGCCCCTTGCCCACCCCGAAAGACACTCGGAGGCCCCTCGCCATCCCCAAAAGCCACTCGGAGGCCCCTCGCCCACCCCGAAAGACACTCGGAGGCCCCTCGCCCTCCCCGAAAGCCACACGGAGGCCCCTCGCCCTCCCCGAAAGCCACTCGGAGGCCCCTCGCCCACCCCGAAAGCCACTCAGAGGCCCCTCGCCCACCCCGAAAGCCACTCGGAGGCCCCTCGCCCTCCCCAAAAGACACTCGGAGGCCCCTCGCCCTTCCCGAAAGACACTCGGAGGCCCCTCGCCCTCCCCGAAAGACACTCGGAGGCCCCTCGCCCACCCCGAAAGCCACTCGGAGGCCCCTCGCCCTCCACAAAAGCCACTCGGAGGCCCCTCGCCCACCCCGAATGCCACTCGGAGGCCCCTCGCCCACCCCGAAAGCCACTCGGAGGCCCCTCACCCTCCCCAAAAGCCACTCGGAGGCCCCTCGCCCACCCCGAAAGCCACTCGGAGGCCCCTCGCCATCCCCAAAAGACACTCGGAGGCCCCTCGCCCACCCGGAGCGCCACTCGGAGGCCCCTCGCCCTCCCCAAAAGCCACTCGGAGGCCCCTCGCCCACCCCGAAAGCCACTCGGAAGCCCCTCGCTCTCCACAAAAGCCACTTGGAGGCCCCTCGCCCACCCCGAAAGCCACTTGGAGGCGCCTCGCCCTCCCCGAAAGACACTCGGAGGCCCCTCGCCCTCCCCGAAAGCCACTCGGAGGCCCCTCGCCCACCCCGAAAGCCACACGGAGGCCCCTCACCCTCCCCGAAAGCCACTCGGAGGCCCCTCGCCCTCCCCGAAAGACACTCGGAGGCCCCTCGCCCTCCACAAAAGCCACTCGGAGGCCCCTCGCCCTCCCTGAAAGCCACTCCGAGGCCCCTCGCCCTCCACAAAAGCCACTCGGAGGCCCCTCGCCCTCCCCGAAAGACACTCGGAGGCCCCTCGCCCTCCCCGAAAGCCACTCGGAGGCCCCTCGCCCACCCCGAAAGCCACTCGGAGGCCCCTCGCCCTCCCCAAAAGACACTCGGAGGCCCCTCGCTCTCCACAAAAGCCACTCGGAGGCCCATCGCCCTCACCGAAAGACACTCGGAGGCCCCTCGCACACCACGAAAGACACTCGGAGGCCCCTCGCCCTCCCCGAAAGACACTCGGAGGCCCCTCGCCCTCCCAGAAAGACACTCGGAGGCCCCTCGCCCTCCCCGAAAGCCACTCGGAGGCCCCTCGCCCTCCCCGAAAGACACTCGGAGGCCCCTCGCCCTCCCCGAAAGACACTCGGAGGCCCCTCGCCCTCCCCGAAAGCCACTCCGAGGCCCCTCGCCCTCCCCGAAAGACACTCGGAGGCCCCGAGCCCTCCCCGAAAGCCACTCGGAGGCCCCTCGCCCTCCACAAAAGACACTCGGAGGCCCCTCGGCCTCCCTGAAAGCCACTCCGAGGCGCCTCGCCCTCCACAAAAGCCACTCGGAGGCCCCTCGCCCTCCCCGAAAGACACTCCGAGGCCCCTCGCCCTCCCCAAAAAACACTCGGAGGCCCCTCGCCCTCCACAAAAGCCACTCACAGGCCCCTCGCCCACACCGAAAGCCACTCGGAGGCCCCTCGCCCTGCCCGAAAGCCACTCGGAGGCCCCTCGCCCTCCCCGAAAGACACTCGGAGGCCCCTCGCCCTCCCCGAAAGTCACTCGGAGGCCCCTCGCCCTCCACAAAAGCCACTCCGAGGCCCCTCGCCCACCCCGAAACACACTTGGAGGCCCCTTGCCCACCCCGAAAGACACTCGGAGGCCCCTCGCCCTCCCCAAAAGACACTCGGAGGCCCCTCGCCCTCCCCAAAAGCCACTCGGAGGCCCCTCGCCCTCCCCGAAAGACACTCGGAGGCCCCTCGCCCACCCCGAAAGACACTCGGAGGCCCCTCGCCCTCCCCGAAAGCCACTCGAAGGCCCCTCGCCCTCCCCGAAAGACACTCGGAGGCCACTCGCCCTCCCCGAAAGACACTCGGAGGCCCCTCGCCCTCCCCAAAAGACACTCGGAGGCCTTTCGCCCTGCCCGAAAGCCACTCGGAGGCCCCTCGCCCACCCCGAAAGCCACTTGGAGGCCCCTCGCTCTCCACAAAAGCCACTCGGAGGCCCTTCGCCCACCCCGAATGCCACTCGGAGGCCCCTCGCCCACCCCGAAAGCCACTCGGAGGCCCCTCGCCCTCCCCGAAAGACACTCGGAGGCCCCTCACACTCCCCGAAAGACACTTGGAGGCCCCTCGCTCTCCACAAAAGCCACTCGGAGGCCCCTCGCCCTCCCCGAAAGACACTCCGAGGCCCCTCGCCCTGCCCGAAAGCCACTCGGAGGCCCCTCGCCCACCCCGAAAGCCACTCCGAGGCCCGTCGTCCACCCCGAAAGCCACACGGAGGCCCCTCGCCCACCCCGAAAGACACTCGGAGGCCCCTCGCCCTCCCCGAAAGACACTCGGAGGCCCCTCGCCCTCCCCAAAAGCCACTCGGAGGCCCCTCGCCCTCCCTGAAAGCCACTCCGAGGCACCTCGCCCTCCCCGAAAGCCAATCGGAGGCCGCTCGCCCTCCCCGAAAGCCACTCGGAGGCCCCTTGCCCACCCCGAAAGACACTCGGAGGCCCCTCGCCATCCCCAAAAGCCACTCGGAGGCCCCTCGCCCACCCCGAAAGACACTCGGAGGCCCCTCGCCCTCCCCGAAAGCCACTCGGAGGCCCCTCGCCCTCCCCGAAAGCCACTCGGAGGCCCCTCGCCCACCCCGAAAGCCACTCAGAGGCCCCTCGCCCACCCCGAAAGACACTCGGAGGCCCCTCGCCCTCCCCAAAAGACACTCGGAGGCCCCTCGCCCTTCCCGAAAGACACTCGGAGGCCCCTCGCCCTCCCCGAAAGACACTCGGAGGCCCCTCGCCCACCCCGAAAGCCACTCGGAGGCCCCTCGCCCTCCACAAAAGCCACTCGGAGGCCCCTCGCCCACCCCGAATGCCACTCGGAGGCCCCTCGCCATCCCCAAAAGCCACTCGGAGGCCCCTCGCCCTCCCCAAAAGCCACTCGGAGGCCCCTCGCCCACCCCGAAAGACACTCGGAGGCCCCTCGCCCACCCCGAAAGCCACTCGGAAGCCCCTCGCTCTCCACAAAAGCCACTCGGAGGCCCCTCGCCCACCCCGAAAGCCACTTGGAGGCGCCTCGCCCTCCCCGAAAGACACTCGGAGGCCCATCGCCCTCCCCGAAAGCCACTCGGAGGCCCCTCGCCCACCCCGAAAGCCACACGGAGGCCCCTGGCCCTCCCCGAAAGACACTGGGAGGCCCCTCGCCCTCCCCGAAAGACACTCGGAGGCCCCTCGCCCTCCACAAAAGACACTCGGAGGCCCCTCGCCCTCCCTGAAAGCCACTCCGAGGCCCCTCGCCCTCCACAAAAGCCACTCGGAGGCCCCTCGCCCTCCCCGAAAGACACTCCGAGGCCCCTCGCCCTCCCCGAAAGCCACTCGGAGGCCCCTCGCCCACCCCGAAAGACACTTGGAGGCCCCTCGCTCTCCACAAAAGCCACTCGGAGGCCCCTGGCCCTCCCCGAAACACACTCGGAGGCCCCTCGCCCACCCCGAAAGACACTCGGAGGCCCCTCGCCCTCCCCGAAAGACACTCGGAGGCCCCTCGCCCTCCACAAAAGACACTCGGAGGCCCCTCGCCCTCCCTGAAAGCCACTCCGAGGCCCCTCGCCCTCCACAAAAGCCACTCGGAGGCCCCTCGCCCTCCCCGAAAGACACTCCGAGGCCCCTCGCCCTCCCCGAAAGCCACTCGGAGGCCCCTCGCCCACCCCGAAAGACACTTGGAGGCCCCTCGCTCTCCACAAAAGCCACTCGGAGGCCCCTGGCCCTCCCCGAAACACACTCGGAGGCCCCTCGCCCACCCCGAAAGACACTCGGAGGCCCCTCGCCCTCCCCGAAAGCCACTCGGAGGCCCCTCGCCCTCCCCGAAAGCCACTCGGAGGCCCCTCGCCCACCCCGAATGCCACTCGGAGGCCCCTCGCCATCCCCAAAAGCCACTCGGAGGCCCCTCGCCCTCCCCAAAAGCCACTCGGAGGCCCCTCGCCCACCCCGAAAGACACTCGGAGGCCCCTCGCCCACCCCGAAAGCCACTCGGAAGCCCCTCGCTCTCCACAAAAGCCACTCGGAGGCCCCTCGCCCACCCCGAAAGCCACTTGGAGGCGCCTCGCCCTCCCCGAAAGACACTCGGAGGCCCATCGCCCTCCCCGAAAGCCACTCGGAGGCCCCTCGCCCACCCCGAAAGCCACACGGAGGCCCCTGGCCCTCCCCGAAAGACACTGGGAGGCCCCTCGCCCTCCCCGAAAGACACTCGGAGGCCCCTCGCCCTCCACAAAAGACACTCGGAGGCCCCTCGCCCTCCCTGAAAGCCACTCCGAGGCCCCTCGCCCTCCACAAAAGCCACTCGGAGGCCCCTCGCCCTCCCCGAAAGACACTCCGAGGCCCCTCGCCCTCCCCGAAAGCCACTCGGAGGCCCCTCGCCCACCCCGAAAGACACTTGGAGGCCCCTCGCTCTCCACAAAAGCCACTCGGAGGCCCCTGGCCCTCCCCGAAACACACTCGGAGGCCCCTCGCCCACCCCGAAAGACACTCGGAGGCCCCTCGCCCTCCCCGAAAGCCACTCGGAGGCCCCTCGCCCTCCCCGAAAGCCACTCGGAGGCCCCTCGCCCTCCCCGAAAGCCACTCGGAGGCCCCTCGCCCTCCCCGAAAGACACTCGGAGGCCCCTCGCCCTCCCCGAAAGACACTCGGAGGCCCCTCGCCCACCCCGAAAGCCACACGGAGGCCCCTCACCCTCCCCGAAAGCCACTCGGAGGCCCCTCGCCCTCCCCGAAAGACACTCGGAGGCCCCTCGCCCTCCACAAAAGCCACTCGGAGGCCCCTCGCCCTCCCTGAAAGCCACTCCGAGGCCCCTCGCCCTCCACAAAAGCCACTCGGAGGCCCCTCGCCCTCCCCGAAAGACACTCGGAGGCCCCTCGCCCTCCCCGAAAGCCACTCGGAGGCCCCTCGCCCACCCCGAAAGCCACTCGGAGGCCCCTCGCCCTCCCCAAAAGACACTCGGAGGCCCCTCGCTCTCCACAAAAGCCACTCGGAGGCCCATCGCCCTCACCGAAAGACACTCGGAGGCCCCTCGCACACCACGAAAGACACTCGGAGGCCCCTCGCCCTCCCCGAAAGACACTCGGAGGCCCCTCGCCCTCCCAGAAAGACACTCGGAGGCCCCTCGCCCTCCCCGAAAGCCACTCGGAGGCCCCTCGCCCTCCCCGAAAGACACTCGGAGGCCCCTCGCCCTCCCCGAAAGACACTCGGAGGCCCCTCGCCCTCCCCGAAAGCCACTCCGAGGCCCCTCGCCCTCCCCGAAAGACACTCGGAGGCCCCGAGCCCTCCCCGAAAGCCACTCGGAGGCCCCTCGCCCTCCACAAAAGACACTCGGAGGCCCCTCGGCCTCCCTGAAAGCCACTCCGAGGCGCCTCGCCCTCCACAAAAGCCACTCGGAGGCCCCTCGCCCTCCCCGAAAGACACTCCGAGGCCCCTCGCCCTCCCCAAAAAACACTCGGAGGCCCCTCGCCCTCCACAAAAGCCACTCACAGGCCCCTCGCCCACACCGAAAGCCACTCGGAGGCCCCTCGCCCTGCCCGAAAGCCACTCGGAGGCCCCTCGCCCTCCCCGAAAGACACTCGGAGGCCCCTCGCCCTCCCCGAAAGTCACTCGGAGGCCCCTCGCCCTCCACAAAAGCCACTCCGAGGCCCCTCGCCCACCCCGAAACACACTTGGAGGCCCCTTGCCCACCCCGAAAGACACTCGGAGGCCCCTCGCCCTCCCCAAAAGACACTCGGAGGCCCCTCGCCCTCCCCAAAAGCCACTCGGAGGCCCCTCGCCCTCCCCGAAAGACACTCGGAGGCCCCTCGCCCACCCCGAAAGACACTCGGAGGCCTCTCGCCCTCCCCGAAAGCCACTCGAAGGCCCCTCGCCCTCCCCGAAAGACACTCGGAGGCCACTCGCCCTCCCCGAAAGACACTCGGAGGCCCCTCGCCCTCCCCAAAAGACACTCGGAGGCCTTTCGCCCTGCCCGAAAGCCACTCGGAGGCCCCTCGCCCACCCCGAAAGCCACTTGGAGGCCCCTCGCTCTCCACAAAAGCCACTCGGAGGCCCTTCGCCCACCCCGAATGCCACTCGGAGGCCCCTCGCCCACCCCGAAAGCCACTCGGAGGCCCCTCGCCCTCCCCGAAAGCCACTCGGAGGCCCCTCACACTCCCCGAAAGACACTTGGAGGCCCCTCGCTCTCCACAAAAGCCACTCGGAGGCCCCTCGCCCTCCCCGAAAGACACTCCGAGGCCCCTCGCCCTGCCCGAAAGCCACTCGGAGGCCCCTCGCCCACCCCGAAAGCCACTCCGAGGCCCGTCGTCCACCCCGAAAGCCACACGGAGGCCCCTCGCCCACCCCGAAAGACACTCGGAGGCCCCTCGCCCTCCCCGAAAGACACTCGGAGGCCCCTCGCCCTCCCCAAAAGCCACTCGGAGGCCCCTCGCCCTCCCTGAAAGCCACTCCGAGGCACCTCGCCCTCCCCGAAAGCCAATCGGAGGCCGCTCGCCCTCCCCGAAAGCCACTCGGAGGCCCCTTGCCCACCCCGAAAGACACTCGGAGGCCCCTCGCCATCCCCAAAAGCCACTCGGAGGCCCCTCGCCCACCCCAGAAGCCACTCGGAGGCCCCTCGCCCTCCCCGAAAGCCACTCGGAGGCCCCTCGCCCTCCCCGAAAGCCACTCGGAGGCCCCTCGCCCACCCCGAAAGCCACTCAGAGGCCCCTCGCCCACCCCGAAAGACACTCGGAGGCCCCTCGCCCTCCCCAAAAGACACTCGGAGGCCCCTCGCCCTTCCCGAAAGACACTCGGAGGCCCCTCGCCCTCCCCGAAAGACACTCGGAGGCCCCTCGCCCACCCCGAAAGCCACTCGGAGGCCCCTCGCCCTCCACAAAAGCCACTCGGAGGCCCCTCGCCCACCCCGAATGCCACTCGGAGGCCCCTCGCCATCCCCAAAAGCCACTCGGAGGCCCCTCGCCCTCCCCAAAAGCCACTCGGAGGCCCCTCGCCCACCCCGAAAGACACTCGGAGGCCCCTCGCCCACCCCGAAAGCCACTCGGAAGCCCCTCGCTCTCCACAAAAGCCACTCGGAGGCCCCTCGCCCACCCCGAAAGCCACTTGGAGGCGCCTCGCCCTCCCCGAAAGACACTCGGAGGCCCATCGCCCTCCCCGAAAGCCACTCGGAGGCCCCTCGCCCACCCCGAAAGCCACACGGAGGCCCCTGGCCCTCCCCGAAAGACACTGGGAGGCCCCTCGCCCTCCCCGAAAGACACTCGGAAGCCCCTCGCCCTCCACAAAAGACACTCGGAGGCCCCTCGCCCTCCACAAAAGCCACTCCGAGGCCCCTCGCCCTCCACAAAAGCCACTCGGAGGCCCCTCGCCCTCCCCGAAAGACACTCCGAGGCCCCTCGCCCTCCCCGAAAGCCACTCGGAGGCCCCTCGCCCACCCCGAAAGACACTTGGAGGCCCCTCGCTCTCCACAAAAGCCACTCGGAGGCCCCTGGCCCTCCCCGAAACACACTCGGAGGCCCCTCGCCCACCCCGAAAGACACTCGGAGGCCCCTCGCCCTCCCCGAAAGCCACTCGGAGGCCCCTCGCCCTCCCCGAAAGCCACTCGGAGGCCCCTCGCCCTCCCCGAAAGCCACTCGGAGGCCCCTCGCCCTCCCCGAAAGACACTCGGAGGCCCCTCGCCCTCCCCGAAAGCCACTCGGAGGCCCCTCGCCCTCCCCGAAAGCCACTCCGAGGCCCCTCGCCCTCCCCGAAAGACACTCGGAGGCCCCGAGCCCTCCCCGAAAGCCACTCGGAGGCCCCTCGCCCTCCACAAAAGACACTCGGAGGCCCCTCGGCCTCCCTGAAAGCCACTCCGAGGCGCCTCGCCCTCCACAAAAGCCACTCGGAGGCCCCTCGCCCTCCCCGAAAGACACTCCGAGGCCCCTCGCCCTCCCCAAAAAAACACTCGGAGGCCCCTCGCCCTCCACAAAAGCCACTCACAGGCCCCTCGCCCACACCGAAAGCCACTCGGAGGCCCCTCGCCCTGCCCGAAAGCCACTCGGAGGCCCCTCGCCCTCCCCGAAAGACACTCGGAGGCCCCTCGCCCTGCCCGAAAGACACTCGGAGGCCCCTCGCCCTCCACAAAAGCCACTCCGAGGCCCCTCGCCCACCCCGAAACACACTTGGAGGCCCCTTGCCCACCCCGAAAGACACTCGGAGGCCCCTCGCCCTCCCCAAAAGACACTCGGAGGCCCCTCGCCCTCCCCAAAAGCCACTCGGAGGCCCCTCGCCCTCCCCGAAAGACACTCGGAGGCCCCTCGCCCTCCCCGAAAGACACTCGGAGGCCCCTCGCCCTCCCCGAAAGCCACTCGGAGGCCCCTCGCCCTCCCCGAAAGACACTCGGAGGCCACTCGCCCTCCCCGAAAGCCACTCGGAGGCCCCTCGCCCTGCCCAAAAGACACTCGGAGGCCCCTCACACTCCCCGAAAGACACTTGGAGGCCCCTCGCCCTCCCCGAAAGCCACTCGGAGGCCCCTCGCCCTCCCCGAAAGCCACTCGGAGGCCCCTCGCCCTGCCCGAAAGCCACTCGGAGGCCCCTCGCCCACCCCGAAAGCCACTTGGAGGCCCCTCGCTCTCCACAAAAGCCACTCGGAGGCCCCTCGCCCTCCCCGAAAGCCACTTGGAGGCCCCTCACCCTCCCCGAAAGACACTCGGAGGCCCCTCGCCCTCCCCGAAAGACACTCGGAGGCCCCTCGCCCTCTCCGAAAGCCACACGGAGGCCCCTCGCCCTCCCCAAAAGCCACTCGGAGGCCCCTCGCCCACCCAGAAAGACACTCGGAGGCCCCTCGCCCTCCCCGAAAGCCACTCGGAGGCCCCTCGCCCTCCCCGAAAGACACTCGGAGGCCCCTCGCCCTCCCCGAAAGCCACTCGGAGGCCCCTCGCCCACCCCGAAAGCCACTCAGAGGCCCCTCGCCCACCCCGAAAGACACTCGGAGGCCCCTCGCCCTCCCCAAAAGACACTCGGAGGCCCCTCGCCCTTCCCGAAAGACACTCGGAGGCCCCTCGCCCTCCCCGAAACACACTCCGAGGCCCCTCGCCCTCCCCGAAAGACACTCGGAGGCCCCTCGCCCTCCCAGAAAGACACTCGGAGGCCCCTCGCCCTCCCCGAAAGCGACTCCGAGGCCCCTCGCCCACCCCGAAAGCCACTCGGAGGCCCCTCGCCCTCCCCGAAAGCCACTCGGAGGCCCCTCGCCCACCCCGAATGCCACTCGGAGGCCCCTCGCCCACCCCGAAAGCCACTCGGAGGCCCCTCGCCCTCCCCAAAAGCCACTCGGAGGCCCCTCGCCCACCCCGAAAGCCACTCCGAGGCCCCTCGCCCTCCCCGAAAGACACTCGGAGGCCCCTCGCCCACCCGGAGCGCCACTCGGAGGCCCCTCGCCATCCCCAAAAGCCAATCGGAGGCCCCTCACCCACCCAGAAAGCCACTTGGAGGCCCCTCGCTCTCCAAAAAAGCCACTCGGAGGCCCCTCGCCCTGCCCGAAAGCCACTTGGAGGCGCCTCGCCCTCCCCGAAAGACACTCGGAGGCCCCTCGCCCTCCCCGAAAGACACTCCGAGGCCCCTCGCCCTCCCCGAAAGCCACACGGAGGCCCCTTGCCCTCCCCGAAAGACACTCGGAGGCCCCTCGCCCTCCCCGAAAGCCACTCCGAGGCCCCTCGCCCTCCACAAAAGACACTCGGAGGCCCCTCGCCCTCCCTGAAAGCCACTCCGAGGCACCTCGCCCTCCACAAAAGACACTCGGAGGCCCCTCGCCCTCCCCGAAAGACACTCGGAGGCCCATCGCCCTCCCCGAAAGACACTCGGAGGCCCCTGGCCCTCCCCGAAAGACACTGGGAGGCCCCTCGCCCACCCCGAAAGCCACTCGGAGGCCCCTCGCCCACACCGAAAGACACTCGGAGGCCCCTCGCCCTGCCCGAAAGACACTCGGAGGCCCCTGGCCCTCCCCGAAACACACTCGGAGGCCCCTCGCCCTCCCCAAAAGCCACTCGGAGGCCCCTCGCACACCCCAAAAGCCACTTGGAGGCCCCTCGCCCTCCCCGAAAGCCACTCGGAGGCCCCTCGCCCTCCCCGAAAGACACTCGGAGGCCCCTCGCCCTCCCCGAAAGACACTCGGAGGCCCCTCGCCCTCCCCGAAAGACACTCCGAGGCCCCTCGCCCTCCCCGAAAGCCACTCGGAGGCCCCTCGCCCTCCCCAAAAGCCACTCGGAGGCCCCTCGCCCTCCACAAAAGACACTCGGAGGCCCCTCGCCCTCCCCGAAAGCCACTCCGAGGCCCCTCGGCCACCCCGAAAGCCACTCGGAGGCCCCTCGCCCTCCCCGAAAGACACTCCGAGGCCCCTCGCCCTCCACAAAAGACACTCGGAGGCCCCTCGCCCTCCCTGAAAGACACTCGGAGGCCCCTCGCCCACCCCGAAAGCCACTCGGAGGCCCCTCGCCCTGCCCAAAAGACACTCGGAGGCCCCTCGCCCTCCCCGAAAGACACTCCGAGGCCCCTCGCCCTCCCCGAAAGACACTCGGAGGCCCCTCGCCCGCCACAAAAGCCACTCGGAGGCCCCTCGCCTTCCCCTAAAGTCACTCGGAGGCCCCTCGCCCTCCCCGAAAGACACTCGGAGGCCCCTCGCCCTCCCCAAAAGCCACTCGGAGGTCCCTCGCCCTCCCCGGAAGACACTCGGAGGCCCCTCGCCCTCCCCGAAAGCCACTCGGAGGCCCCTCGCCCACCCCGAAAGCCACTCGGAGGCCCCACGCCTTGACTGAAAGACACTCGGAGGCCCCTCGCTCTGCCCGAAAGCCACTCGGAGGCCCCTCGCCCTCCCCGAAAGACACTCCGAGGCCTGTCGCCCTCCCCGAAAGACACTCGGAGGCCCCTCGCCCTCCCCGAAAGACACTCGGAGGCCCCTCGCTCTCCACAAAAGCCACTCGGAGGCCCATCGCCCTCACCGAAAGACACTCGGAGGCCCCTCGCACACCACGAAAGACACTCGGAGGCCCCTCGCCCTCCCCGAAAGACACTCGGAGGCCCCTCGCCCTGCCCGAAAGACACTCGGAGGCCCCTCGCCCACCCCAGAAGCCACTCGGAGGCCCCTCGCCCTCCCCGAAAGACACTCGGAGGCCCCTCGCCCACCCCGAAAGACACTCGGAGGCCCCTCGCCCTCCCCGAAAGACACTCGGAGGCCTGTCGCCCTCCCCGAAAGACACTCGGAGGCCCCTCGCCCTCCCCGAAAGCCACTCGGAGGCCCGTCGTCCACCCCGAAAGCCACTCAGAGGCCCCTCGCCCTCCCCAAAAGCCACTCGGAGGCCCCTCGCCCTCCACAAAAGCCACTCGGAGGCCCCTCGCCCTCCCCGAAAGCCACACGGAGGCCCCTCGCCCTCCCCGACAGCCACACGGAGGCCTTTCGCCCTGCCCGAAAGCCACTCGGAGGCCCCTCGCCCACCCTGAAAGCCACTCGGAGGCCCCACGCCTTCCCCTAAAGTCACTCGGAGGCCCCTCGCCCTCCCCGAAAGACACTCGGAGGCCCCTCGCCCTCCCCAAAAGCCACTCGGAGGTCCCTCGCCCTCCCCGGAAGACACTCGGAGGCCCCTCGCCTTCCCCTAAAGTCACTCGGAGGCCCCTCGCCCACCCCGAAAGCCACTCGGAGGCCCCACGCCTTGACTGAAAGACACTCGGAGGCCCCTCGCTCTGCCCGAAAGCCACTCAGAGGCCCCTCGCCCTCCCCGAAAGACACTCGGAGGCCTGTCGCCCTCCCCGAAAGACACTCGGAGGCCCCTCGCCCTCCCCGAAAGACACTCGGAGGCCCCTCGCCCTCCCCAAAAGACACTCGGAGGCCCCTCGCCCACCCCGAAAGACACTCGGAGGGCCCTCGCCCTCCCCGAAAGACTCTCCGAGGCCCCTCGCCCACCCCGAAAGCCACTCGGAGGCCCCTCACCCACCCCGAAAGCCACTCGGAGGCCCCTTGCCCACCCCGAAAGCCACTCGGAGGCCCTTCCCACCCCGAAAGCCACTCGGAGGCCTTTCGCCCTGCCCGAAAGACACTCGGAGGCCCCTCGCCCACCCCGAAAGCCACTTGGAGGCCCCTCGCTCTCCACAAAAGCCACTCGGAGGCCCCTCGCCCTGCCCGAAAGCCACTCGGAGGCCCCTCGCCCTCCCCGAAAGACACTCCGAGGCCCCTCGCCCACCCCGAAAGCCACTCGGAGGCCCCTCGCCCTCCCCGAAAGAAACTCCGAGGCCCCTCGCCCTCCCCGAAAGACACACGGAGGCCCCTCGCCCACCCCGAAAGACACTCGGAGGCCCCTCGCCCACCCCGAAAGCCACTCGGAGGCCCCTCGCCCTCCCCAAAAGACACTCGGAGGCCCCTCGCCCTCCCCGAAAGACACACGGAGGCCCCTCGCCCTCCCGAAAAGACACTCGGAGGCCCCTCGCCCTCCCCGAAAGACACTCGGAGGCCCCTCGCCCTCCCCAAAAGCCACTCCGAGGCCCCTAGCCCACCCCGAAAGCCATTCCGAGGCCCCTCGCCCTCCCCAAAAGCCACTCGGAGGCCCCTCGCCCACCCCGAATGCCACTCGGAGGCCCCTCGCCCACCCCGAAAGCCACTCGGAGGCCCCTCGCC
Source organism: Struthio camelus (assembly GCF_040807025.1). Taxonomy (NCBI): domain Eukaryota; kingdom Metazoa; phylum Chordata; class Aves; order Struthioniformes; family Struthionidae; genus Struthio; species Struthio camelus. The sequence continues at coordinate 135,866,952 of NC_090944.1, read as the reverse complement.
CTCCCCGAAAGACACTCGGAGGCCCCTCGCCCTCCCCGAAAGACACTCGGAGGCCCCTCGCCCTCCCCAAAAGACACTCGGAGGCCCCTCGCCCTCCCCGAAAGACACTCCGAGGCCCCTCGCCCTGCCCGAAAGCCACTCGGAGGCCCCTCGCCCACCCCGAAAGCCACTCCGAGGCCCGTCGTCCACCCCGAAAGCCACACGGAGGCCCCTCGCCCACCCCGAAAGACACTCGGAGGCCCCTCGCCCTCCCCGAAAGACACTCGGAGGCCCCTCGCCCTCCCCGAAAGCCACTCGGAGGCCCATCGCCCTCCACAAAAGCCACTCCGAGGCACCTCGCCCTCCCCGAAAACCAATCGGAGGCCGCTCGCCCTCCCCGAAAGCCACTCGGAGGCCCCTTGCCCACCCCGAAAGACACTCGGAGGCCCCTCGCCATCCCCAAAAGCCACTCGGAGGCCCCTCGCCCACCCCGAAAGACACTCGGAGGCCCCTCGCCCTCCCCGAAAGCCACTCGGAGGCCCCTCGCCCTCCCCAAAAGCCACTCGGAGGCCCCTCGCCCACCCCGAAAGCCACTCAGAGGCCCCTCGCCCTCCCCGAAAGACACTCGGAGGCCCCTCGCCCTCCCCAAAAGACACTCGGAGGCCCCTCGCCCTTCCCGAAAGACACTCGGAGGCCCCTCGCCCTCCCCGAAAGACACTCGGAGGCCCCTCGCCCTCCCCGAAAGACACTCGGAGGCCCCTCGCCCACCCCGAAAGCCACTCGGAGGCCCCTCGCCCTCCCCAAAAGCCTTTCGGAGGCCCCTCGCCCACCCCGAATGCCACTCGGAGGCCCCTCGCCCACCCCGAAAGGCACTCGGAGGCCCCTCGACCTCCCCAAAAGCCACTCGGAGGCCCCTCGCCCACCCCGAAAGCCACTCGGAGGCCCCTCGCCATCCCCAAAAGCCACTCGGAGGCCCCTCGCCCACCCGGAGCGCCACACGGAGGCCCCTCGCCCTCCCCAAAAGCCACTCGGAGGCCCCTCGCCCACCCCGAAAGCCACTCGGAAGCCCCTCGCTCTCCACAAAAGCCACTCGGAGGCCCCTCGCCCACCCCGAAAGCCACTTGGAGGCGCCTCGCCCTCCCCGAAAGACACTCGGAGGCCCCTCGCCCTCCCCGAAAGCCACTCGGAGGCCCCTCGCCCACCCCGAAAGCCACACGGAGGCCCCTGGCCCTCCCCGAAAGACACTCGGAGGCCCCTCGCCCTCCCCGAAAGACACTCGGAGGCCCCTCGCCCTCCACAAAAGCCACTCGGAGGCCCCTCGCCCTCCCTGAAAGACACTCGGAGGCCCCTCGCCCTCCCCGAAAGCCACTCGGAGGCCCCTCGCCCTCCCCAAAAGCCACTCGGAGGCCCCTCGCCCACCCCGAAAGACACTTGGAGGCCCCTCGCTCTCCACAAAAGCCACTCGGAGGCCCCTCGCCCTCCCCGAAACACACTCGGAGGCCCCTCGCCCACCCCGAAAGACACTCGGAGGCCCCTCGCCCTCCCCGAAAGACACTCGGAGGCCCCTCGCCCTCCCCGAAAGCCACTCGGAGGCCCCTCGCCCTCCCCGAAAGACACTCGGAGGCCCCTCGCCCACCCCGAAAGACACTCGGAGGCCCCTCGCCCTCCCCGAAAGCCACTCCGAGGCCCCTCGCCCTCCCCGAAAGCCACTCCGAGGCCCCGAGCCCTCCCCGAAAGCCACTCGGAGGCCCCTCGCCCTCCACAAAAGACACTCGGAGGCCCCTCGGCCTCCCTGAAAGCCACTCCGAGGCCCCTCGCCCTCCCCAAAAAACACTCGGAGGCCCCTCGCCCTCCACAAAAGCCACTCGCAGGCCCCTCGCCCACACCGAAAGCCACTCCGAGGCCCCTCGCCCTGCCCGAAAGCCACTCGGAGGCCCCTCGCCCTCCCCGAAAGCCACTCGGAGGCCCCTCGCCCTCCCCGAAAGTCACTCGGAGGCCCCTCGCCCTCCACAAAAGCCACTCCGAGGCCCCTCGCCCACCCCGAAACACACTTGGAGGCCCCTTGCCCACCCCGAAAGACACTCGGAGGCCCCTCGCCCTCCCCGAAAGACACTCCGAGGCCCCTCGCCCTCCCCAAAAGCCACTCGGAGGCCCCTCGCCCTCCCCGAAAGACACTCGGAGGCCCCTCGCCCACCCCGAAAGCCACTCGGAGGCCCCTCGCCCTCCCCGAAAGCCACTCGGAGGCCCCTCGCCCTCCCCGAAAGACACTCGGAGGCCCCTCGCCCTCCCCGAAAGCCACTCGGAGGCCCCTCGCCCTGCCCAAAAGACACTCGGAGGCCCCTCACACTCCCCGAAAGACACTTGGAGGCCCCTCGCCCTGCCCGAAAGCCACTCGGAGGCCCCTCGCCCACCCCGAAAGCCACTCGGAGGCCTTTCGCCCTGCCCGAAAGCCACTCGGAGGCCCCTCGCCCACCCCGAAAGCCACTTGGAGGCCCCTCGCTCTCCACAAAAGCCACTCGGAGGCCCCTCGCCCTCCCCGAAAGCCACTTGGAGGCCCCTCACCCTCCCCGAAAGACACTCGGAGGCCCCTCGCCCTCCCCGAAAGACACTCGGAGGCCCCTCGCCCACCCAGAAAGACACTCGGAGGCCCCTCGCCCTCCCCAAAAGCCACTCGGAGGCCCCTCGCCCACCCAGAAAGACACTCGGAGGCCCCTCGCCCTCCCCGAAAGCCACTCGGAGGCCCCTCGCCCTCCCCGAAAGCCACTCGGAGGCCCCTCGCCCACCCCGAAAGCCACTCAGAGGCCCCTCGCCCACCCCGAAAGACACTCGGAGGCCCCTCGCCCTCCCCAAAAGACACTCGGAGGCCCCTCGCCCTTCCCGAAAGACACTCGGAGGCCCCTCGCCCTCCCCGAAAGACACTCCGAGGCCCCTCGCCCTCCCCGAAAGACACTCGGAGGCCCCTCGCCCTCCCAGAAAGACACTCGGAGGCCCCTCGCCCTCCCCGAAAGCGACTCCGAGGCCCCTCGCCCACCCCGAAAGCCACTCGGAGGCCCCTCGCCCTCCCCAAAAGCCACTCGGAGGCCCCTCGCCCACCCCGAATGCCACTCGGAGGCCCCTCGCCCACCCCGAAAACCACTCGGAGGCCCCTCGCCCTCCCCAAAAGCCACTCGGAGGCCCCTCGCCCACCCCGAAAGCCACTCCGAGGCCCCTCGCCCTCCCCGAAAGACACTCGGAGGCCCCTCGCCCACCCGGAGCGCCACTCGGAGGCCCCTCGCCATCCCCAAAAGCCACTCGGAGGCCCCTCGCCCACCCCGAAAGCCACTTGGAGGCCCCTCGCTCTCCAAAAAAGCCACTCGGAGGCCCCTCGCCCTGCCCGAAAGCCACTTGGAGGCGCCTCGCCCTCCCCGAAAGACACTCGGAGGCCCCTCGCCCTCCCCGAAAGACACTCCGAGGCCCCTCGCCCTCCCTGAAAGCCACACGGAGGCCCCTCGCCCTCCCCGAAAGACACTCGGAGGCCCCTCGCCCTCCCCGAAAGCCACTCCGAGGCCCCTCGCCCTCCACAAAAGACACTCGGAGGCCCCTCGCCCTCTCTGAAAGCCACTCCGAGGCCCCTCGCCCTCCACAAAAGCCACTCGGAGGCCCCTCGCCCACCCCGAAAGACACTCGGAGGCCCATCGCCCTCCCCGAAAGACACTCGGAGGCCCCTGGCCCTCCCCGAAAGACACTGGGAGGCCCCTCGCCCACCCCGAAAGCCACTCGGAGGCCCCTCGCCCACACCGAAAGACACTCCGAGGCCCCTCGCCCTCCACAAAAGACACTCGGAGGCCCCTCGCCCTCCCTGAAAGACACTCGGAGGCCCCTCGCCCACCCCGAAAGCCACTCGGAGGCCCCTCGCCCTCCCCGAAAGACACTCGGAGGCCCCTCGCCCTCCCCGAAAGCCACTCCGAGGCCCCTCGCCCTCCCCGAAAGACACTCGGAGGCCCCTCGCCCTCCACAAAAGCGACTCGGAGGCCCCTCGCCTTCCCCTAAAGTCACTCGGAGGCCCCTCGCCCTCCCCGAAAGACACTCGGAGGCCCCTCGCCCTCCCCAAAAGCCACTCGGAGGTCCCTCGCCCTCCCCGGAAGACACTCGGAGGCCCCTCGCCCTCCCCGAAAGCCACTCGGAGGCCCCTCGCCCACCCCGAAAGCCACTCGGAGGCCCCACGCCTTGACTGAAAGACACTCGGAGGCCCCTCGCTCTGCCCGAAAGCCACTCGGAGGCCCCTCGCCCTCCCCGAAAGACACTCGGAGGCCTGTCGCCCTCCCCGAAAGACACTCGGAGGCCCCTCGCCCTCCCCGAAAGACACTCGGAGGCCCCTCGCTCTCCACAAAAGCCACTCGGAGGCCGATCGCCCTCCCCGAAAAACACTCGGAGGCCCCTCGCACACCACGAAAGACACTCGGAGGCCCCTCGCCCTCCCCGAAAGACACTCGGAGGCCCCTCGCCCTCCCAGAAAGACACTCGGAGGCCCCTCGCCCACCCCAGAAGCCACTCGGAGGCCCCTCGCCCTCCCCGAAAGCCACTCGGAGGCCCCTTGCCCACCCCGAAAGACACTCGGAGGCCCCTCGCCCTCCCCGAAAGACACTCCGAGGCCCCTCGCCCTCCCCGAAAGACACTCGGAGGCCCCTCGCCCTCCCCCAAAGCCACTCGGAGGCCCGTCGTCCACCCCGAAAGCCACTCAGAGGCCCCTCGCCCTCCCCAAAAGCCACTCGGAGGCCCCTCGCCCTCCACAAAAGCCACTCGGAGGCCCCTCGCCCTCCCCGAAAGCCACACGGAGGCCCCTCGCCCTCCCCGAAAGCCACACGGAGGCTTTTCGCCCTGCCCGAAAGCCACTCGGAGGCCCCTCGCCCACCCTGAAAGCCACTCGGAGGCCCGTCGTCAACCCCGAAAGCCACACGGAGGCCCCTCGCCCACCCCGAAAGCCACTCGGAGGCCCCTCGCCCTCCCCGAAAGACACTCGGAGGCCCCTCGCCCTCCCCGAAAGACACTCGGAGGCACCTCGCCCTCACCGAAAGACACTCGGAGGCCCCTCGCCCTCCCCGAAAGACACTCGGAGGCCCCTCGCCCTCCCCAAAAGACACTCGGAGGCCCCTCACCCTCCCCAAAAGCCACTCGGAGGTCCCTCGCCCTCCCCGAAAGCCACACGGAGGCCCCTCACCCTCCCCAAAAGCCACTCGGAGGCCCCTCGCCCACCCGGAGCGCCACTCGGAGGCCCCTCGCCATCCCCAAAAGCCACTCGGAGGCCCCTCGCCCACCCCGAAAGCCACTCGGAGGCCCCTCGCTCTCCACAAAAGCCACTCGGAGGCCCCTCGCCCTCCCCAAAAGACACTCGGAGGCGCCTCGCCCTCCCCAAAAGACACTCGGAGGCCCCTCGCCCTCCCCGAAACACACTCGGAGGCCCCTCGCCCTCCCCGAAAGACACATGGAGGCCCCTCGCCCACCCCGAAAGCCACTCGGAGGCCCCTCGCCCTCCCTGAAAGACACTCGGAGGCCCCTCGCCCACCCAGAAAGACACTCGGAGGCCCCTCGCCCTCCCCGAAAGACACTCGGAGGCCCCTCGCCCTCCCCGAAAGACACTCCGAGGCCCCTCGCCCTCCCCGAAAGCCACTCGGGGGCACCTCGCCCTCCACAAAAGACACTCGGAGGCCGATCGCCCTCCCCGAAAGCCACTCGGAGGCCCCTCGCCCTCCCCAAAAGCCACTGGGAGGCCCCTCGCCCTCCCCGAAAGACACTCGCAGGCCGCTCGCCCACACCGAAAGACACTCGGAGGCCCCTCGCCCTCCCCGAAAGACACTCGGAGGCCCCTCGCCCTGCCCGAAACACACTCGGAGGCCCCTCGTCCACCCCGAAAGCCACACGGAGGACCCTCGCCCTCCCCGAAAGCCACTCGGAGGCCCCTCGCCCTCCCCGAAAGACACTCCGAGGCCCCTCGCCCTCCACAAAAGACACTCGGAGGCCCCTCGCCCTCCCTGAAAGACACTCGGAGGCCCCTCGCCCTCACCAAAAGACACTCGGAGGCCCCTCGCCCTCCCCGAAAGACACTCGGAGGCCCCTCGCCCTCCCCGAAAGCCACTCGGAGGCCCCTCGCCCTCCCCGAAAGCCACTCGGAGGCCCCTGGTCCTCCACAAAAGCCACTCGGAGGCCCCTCGCCTTCCCCTAAAGTCACTCGGAGGCCCCTCGCCCTCCCCGAAAGACACTCGGAGGCCCCTCGCCCTCCCCAAAAGCCACTCGGAGGTCCCTCGCCCTCCCCGGAAGACACTCGGAGGCCCCTCGCCCTCCCCGAAAGACACTCGGAGGCCCCTCGCCCACCCCGAAAGCCACTCGGAGGCCCCACGCCTTGACTGAAAGACACTCGGAGGCCCCTCGCTCTGCCCGAAAGCCACTCGGAGGCCCCTCGCCCTCCCCGAAAGACACTCGGAGGCCTGTCGCCCTCCCCGAAAGACACTCGGAGGCCCCTCGCCCTCCCCGAAAGACACTCGGAGGCCCCTCGCCCTCCCCAAAAGACACTCGGAGGCCCCTCGCCCACCCCGAAAGACACTCGGAGGGCCCTCGCCCTCCCCGAAAGACTCTCCGAGGCCCCTCGCCCACCCCGAAAGCCACTCGGAGGCCCCTCACCCACCCCGAAAGCCACTCGGAGGCCCCTTGCCCACCCCGAAAGACACTCGGAGGCCCTTCCCACCCCGAAAGCCACTCGGAGGCCTTTCGCCCTGCCCGAAAGACACTCGGAGGCCCCTCGCCCACCCCGAAAGCCACTTGGAGGCCCCTCGCTCTCCACAAAAGCCACTCGGAGGCCCCTCGCCCTCCCCGAAAGACACTCGGAGGCCCCTCGCCCTCCCCGAAAGACACTCCGAGGCCCCACGCCCACCCCGAAAGCCACTCGGAGGCCCCTCGCCCTCCCCGAAAGACACTCCGAGGCCCCTCGCCCTCCCCGAAAGACACACGGAGGCCCCTCGCCCACCCCGAAAGACACTCGGAGGCCCCTCGCCCACCCCGAAAGCCACTCGGAGGCCCCTCGCCCTCCCCAAAAGACACTCGGAGGCCCCTCGCCCTCCCCGAAAGACACTCCGAGGCCCCTCGCCCTCCCCGAAAGACACTCGGAGGCCCCTCGCTCTCCCCGAAAGACACTCGGAGGCCCCTCGCCCTCCCCAAAAGCCACTCCGAGGCCCCTAGCCCACCCCGAAAGCCACTCCGAGGCCCCTCGCCCTCCCCAAAAGCCACTCGGAGGCCCCTCGCCCACCCCGAATGCCACTCGGAGGCCCCTCGCCCACCCCGAAAGCCACTCGGAGGCCCCTCGCCCTCCCCGAAAGACACTCGGAGGCCCCTCACACTCCCCGAAAGACACTTGGAGGCCCCTCGCCCTCCCCGAAAGCCACTCGGAGGCCCCTCGCCCTCCCCGAAAGACACTCCGAGGCCCCTCGCCCTGCCCGAAAGCCACTCGGAGGCCCCTCGCCCACCCCGAAAGCCACTCCGAGGCCCGTCGTCCACCCCGAAAGCCACACGGAGGCCCCTCGCCCACCCCGAAAGACACTCGGAGGCCCCTCGCCCTCCCCGAAAGACACTCGGAGGCCCCTCGCCCTCCCCGAAAGCCACTCGGAGGCCCCTCGCCCTCCCTGAAAGCCACTCCGAGGCACCTCGCCCTCCCCGAAAGCCAATCGGAGGCCGCTCGCCCTCCCCGAAAGACACTCGGAGGCCCCTTGCCCACCCCGAAAGACACTCGGAGGCCCCTCGCCATCCCCAAAAGCCACTCGGAGGCCCCTCGCCCACCCCGAAAGACACTCGGAGGCCCCTCGCCCTCCCCGAAAGCCACTCGGAGGCCCCTCGCCCTCCCCGAAAGCCACTCGGAGGCCCCTCGCCCACCCCGAAAGCCACTCAGAGGCCCCTCGCCCTCCCCGAAAGACACTCGGAGGCCCCTCGCCCTCCCCAAAAGACACTCGGAGGCCCCTCGCCCTTCCCGAAAGACACTCGGAGGCCCCTCGCCCTCCCCGAAAGACACTCGGAGGCCCCTCGCCCTCCCCGAAAGACACTCGGAGGCCCCTCGCCCACCCCGAAAGCCACTCGGAGGCCCCTCGCCCTCCACAAAAGACACTCGGAGGCCCCTCGCCCACCCCGAATGCCACTCGGAGGCCCCTCGCCCACCCCGAAAGCCACTCGGAGGCCCCTCGCCCTCCCCAAAAGCCACTCGGAGGCCCCTCGCCCACCTCGAAAGCCACTCGGAGGCCCCTCGCCATCCCCAAAAGCCACTCGGAGGCCCCTCGCCCACCCGGAGCGCCACTCGGAGGCCCCTCGCCCTCCCCAAAAGCCACTCGGAGGCCCCTCGCCCACCCCGAAAGCCACTCGGAAGCCCCTCGCTCTCCACAAAAGCCACTCGGAGGCCCCTCGCCCACCCCGAAAGCCACTCCGAGGCCCCTCGCCCTCCCCGAAAGACACTCGGAGGCCCCTCGCCCTCCCCGAAAGCCACTCGGAGGCCCCTCGCCCTCCCCGAAAGCCACACGGAGGCCCCTGGCCCTCCCCGAAAGCCACTCGGAGGCCCCTCGCCCTCCCCAAAAGACACTCGGAGGCCCCTCGCCCTCCACAAAAGCCACTCGGAGGCCCCTCGCCCTCCCTGAAAGCCACTCCGAGGCCCCTCGCCCTCCACAAAAGCCACTCGGAGGCCCCTCGCCCTCCCCGAAAGACACTCGGAGGCCCCTCGCCCTCCCCGAAAGCCACTCGTGGCCCCTCGCCCACCCCGAAAGCCACTCGGAGGCCCCTCGCCCACCCCGAAAGACACTTGGAGGCCCCTCGCTCTCCACAAAAGCCACTCGGAGGCCCCTGGCCCTCCCCGAAACACACTCGGAGGCCCCTCGCCCACCCCGAAAGACACTCGGAGGCCCCTCGCACACCCCGAAAGCCACTCGGAGGCCCCTCGCCCTCCCCGAAAGCCACTCCGAGGCCCCTCGCCCTCGCCGAAAGCCACTCGGAGGCCCCTCGCCCTCCCCGAAAGACACTCGGAGGCCCCTCGCCCTCCCCGAAAGCCACTCCGAGGCCCCTCGCCCTCCCCGAAAGACACTCGGAGGCCCCGAGCCCTCCCCGAAAGCCACTCGGAGGCCCCTCGCCCTCCACAAAAGACACTCGGAGGCCCCTCGGCCTCCCTGAAAGCCACTCCGAGGCGCCTCGCCCTCCACAAAAGCCACTCGGAGGCCCCTCGCCCTCCCCGAAAGACACTCCGAGGCCCCTCGCCCTCCCCGAAAGACACTCCGAGGCCCCTCGCCCTCCACAAAAGCCACTCACAGGCCCCTCGCCCACACCGAAAGCCACTCGGAGGCCCCTCGCCCTGCCCGAAAGCCACTCGGAGGCCCCTCGCCCTCCCCGAAAGACACTCGGAGGCCCCTCGCCCTCCCCGAAAGTCACTCGGAGGCCCCTCGCCCTCCACAAAAGCCACTCCGAGGCCCCTCGCCCACCCCGAAACACACTTGGAGGCCCCTTGCCCACCCCGAAAGACACTCGGAGGCCCCTCGCCCTCCCCAAAAGACACTCGGAGGCCCCTCGCCCTCCCCAAAAGCCACTCGGAGGCCCCTCGCCCTCCCCGAAAGCCACTCGGAGGCCCCTCGCCCACCCCGAAAGACACTCGGAGGCCCCTCGCCCTCCCCGAAAGCCACTCGGAGGCCCCTCGCCCTCCCCGAAAGACACTCGGAGGCCACTCGCCCTCCCCGAAAGCCACTCGGAGGCCCCTCGCCCTGCCCAAAAGACACTCGGAGGCCCCTCACACTCCCCGAAAGACACTTGGAGGCCCCTCGCCCTCCCCGAAAGCCACTCGGAGGCCCCTCGCCCTCCCCAAAAGACACTCGGAGGCCTTTCGCCCTGCCCGAAAGCCACTCGGAGGCCCCTCGCCCACCCCGAAAGCCACTTGGAGGCCCCTCGCTCTCCACAAAAGCCACTCGGAGGCCCCTCGCCCACCCCGAAAGCCACTCGGAGGCCCCTCGCCCTCCCCGAAAGACACTCCGAGGCCCCTCGCCCTGCCCGAAAGCCACTCGGAGGCCACCCGCCCACCCCGAAAGCCACTCCGAGGCCCGTCGTCCACCCCGAAAGCCACACGGAGGCCCCTCGCCCACCCCGAAAGACACTCGGAGGCCCCTCGCCCTCCCCGAAAGACACTCGGAGGCCCCTCGCCCTCCCCGAAAGCCACTCGGAGGCCCCTCGCCCTCCCTGAAAGCCACTCCGAGGCACCTCGCCCTCCCCGAAAGCCAATCGGAGGCCGCTCGCCCTCCCCGAAAGCCACTCGGAGGCCCCTTGCCCACCCCGAAAGACACTCGGAGGCCCCTCGCCATCCCCAAAAGCCACTCGGAGGCCCCTCGCCCACCCCGAAAGACACTCGGAGGCCCCTCGCCCTCCCCGAAAGCCACTCGGAGGCCCCTCGCCCTCCCCAAAAGCCACTCGGAGGCCCCTCGCCCACCCCGAAAGCCACTCAGAGGCCCCTCGCCCACACCGAAAGACACTCGGAGGCCCCTCGCCCACCCCGAAAGACACTCGGAGGCCCCTGGCCCTCCCCGAAACACACTCGGAGGCCCCTCGCCCTCCCCAAAAGCCACTCGGAGGCCCCTCGCCCACCCCGAAAGCCACTTGGAGGCCCCTCGCTCTCCAAAAAAGCCACTCGGAGGCCCCTCGCCCTCCCCGAAAGACACTCGGAGGACCCTCGCCCTCCCCGAAAGACACTCGGAGGCCCCTCGCCCTCCCCGAAAGCCACTCCGAGGCCCCTCGCCCTCCCCGAAAGCCACTCGGAGGCCCCTCGCCCTCCCCAAAAGCCACTCGGAGGCCCCTCGCCCTCCACAAAAGACACTCGGAGGCCCCTCGCCCTCCCCGAAAGCCACTCCGAGGCCCCTCGCCCTCCACAAAAGCCACTCGGAGGCCCCTCGCCCTCCCCGAAAAACACTCGCAGGCCCCTCGCCCTCCCCGAAAGACACTCGGAGGCCCCTCGCCCACCCCGAAAGCCACTCGGAAGCCCCTCGCTCTCCACAAAAGCCACTCGGAGGCCCCTCGCCCACCCCGAAAGCCACTTGGAGGCGCCTCGCCCTCCCCGAAAGCCACTCTGAGGCCCCTCGCCCTCCCCGAAAGCCACTCGGAGGCCCCTCGCCCACCCCGAAAGCCACACGGAGGCCCCTGGCCCTCCCCGAAAGACACTCGGAGGCCCCTCGCCCTCCCCGAAAGACACTCGGAGGCCCCTCGCCCTCCACAAAAGCCACTCGGAGGCCCCTCGCCCTCCCTGAAAGACACTCCGAGGCCCCTCGCCCTCCACAAAAGCCACTCGGAGGCCCCTCGCCCTGCCCAAAAGACACTCGGAGGCCCCACACCCTCCCCGAAAGCCACTCGTGGCCCCTCGCCCACCCCGAAAGCCACTCGGAGGCCCCTCGCCCACCCCGAAAGACACTTGGAGGCCCCTCGCTCTCCACAAAAGCCACTCGGAGGCCCCTGGCCCTCCCCGAAACACACTCGGAGGCCCCTCGCCCACCCCGAAAGACACTCGGAGGCCCCTCGCACACCCCGAAAGCCACTCCGAGGCCCCTCGCCCTCCCCGAAAGCCACTCGGAGGCCCCTCGCCCTCCCCGAAAGCCACTCGGAGGCCCCTCGCCCTCCCCGAAAGACACTCGGAGGCCCCTCACCCTCCCCGAAAGACACTCGGAGGCCCCTCGCCCTCCCCGAAAGCCACTCCGAGGCCCCTCGCCCTCCCCGAAAGACACTCGGAGGCCCCGAGCCCTCCCCGAAAGCCACTCGGAGGCCCCTCGCCCTCCACAAAAGACACTCGGAGGCCCCTCGGTCTCCCTGAAAGCCACTCCGAGGCGCCTCGCCCTCCACAAAAGCCACTCGGAGGCCCCTCGCCCTCCCCGAAAGACACTCCGAGGCCCCTCGCCCTCCCCAAAAAACACTCGGAGGCCCCTCGCCCTCCACAAAAGCCACTCACAGGCCCCTCGCCCACACCGAAAGCCACTCGGAGGCCCCTCGCCCTGCCCGAAAGCCACTCGGAGGCCCCTCGCCCTCCCCGAAAGACACTCGGAGGCCCCTCGCCCTCCCCGAAAGTCACTCGGAGGCCCCTCGCCCTCCACAAAAGCCACTCCGAGGCCCCTCGCCCACCCCGAAACACACTTGGAGGCCCCTTGCCCACCCCGAAAGACACTCGGAGGCCCCTCGCCCTCCCCAAAAGACACTCGGAGGCCCCTCGCCCTCCCCAAAAGCCACTCGGAGGCCCCTCGCCCTCCCTGAAAGACACTCGGAGGCCCCTCGCCCACCCCGAAAGACACTCGGAGGCCCCTGGCCCTCCCCGAAAGCCACTCGGAGGCCCCTCGCCCTCCCCGAAAGACACTCGGAGGCCACTCGCCCTCCCCGAAAGCCACTCGGAGGCCCCTCGCCCTGCCCAAAAGACACTCGGAGGCCCCTCACACTCCCCGAAAGACACTTGGAGGCCCCTCGCCCTCCCCGAAAGCCACTCGGAGGCCCCTCGCCCTCCCCAAAAGACACTTCGAGGCCCCTCGCCCTCCCCGAAAGACACTCGGAGGCCCCTCGCCCACCCCGAAAGCCACTTGGAGGCCCCTCGCTCTCCACAAAAGCCACTCGGAGGCCCCTCGCCCACCCCGAATGCCACTCGGAGGCCCCTCGCCCACCCCGAAAGCCACTCGGAGGCCCCTCGCCCTCCCCGAAAGACACTCGGAGGCCCCTCACACTCCCCGAAAGACACTTGGAGGCCCCTCGCCCTCCCCGAAAGCCACTCGGAGGCCCCTCGCCCTCCCCGAAAGACACTCCGAGGCCCCTCGCCCTGCCCGAAAGCCACTCGGAGGCCCCTCGCCCACCCCGAAAGCCACTCCGAGGCCCGTCGTCCACCCCGAAAGCCACACGGAGGCCCCTCGCCCACCCCGAAAGACACTCAGAGGCCCCTCGCCCTCCCCGAAAGACACTCGGAGGCCCCTCGCCCTCCCCGAAAGCCACTCGGAGGCCCCTCGCCCTCCCTGAAAGCCACTCCGAGGCACCTCGCCCTCCCCGAAAGCCAATCGGAGGCCGCTCGCCCTCCCCGAAAGCCACTCGGAGGCCCCTTGCCCACCCCGAAAGACACTCGGAGGCCCCTCGCCATCCCCAAAAGCCACTCGGAGGCCCCTCGCCCACCCCGAAAGACACTCGGAGGCCCCTCGCCCTCCCCGAAAGCCACTCGGAGGCCCCTCGCCCTCCCCAAAAGCCACTCGGAGGCCCCTCGCCCACCCCGAAAGCCACTCAGAGGCCCCTCGCCCACCCCGAAAGACACTCGGAGGCCCCTCGCCCTCCCCAAAAGACACTCGGAGGCCCCTCGCCCTTCCCGAAAGACACTCGGAGGCCCCTCGCCCTGCCCAAAAGCCACTCGGAGGCCCCTCGCCCTCCACAAAAGCCACTCGGAGGCCCCTCGCCCACCCCGAATGCCACTCGGAGGCCCCTCGCCCTCCCCGAAAGCCACTCGGAGGCCCCTCGCCCTCCCCAAAAGCCACTCGGAGGCCCCTCGCCCACCCCGAAAGCCACTCGGAGGCCCCTCGCCATCCCCAAAAGACACTCGGAGGCCCCTCGCCCACCCGGAGCGCCACTCGGAGGCCCCTCGCCCTCCCCAAAAGCCACTCGGAGGCCCCTCGCCCACCCCGAAAGCCACTCGGAAGCCCCTCGCTCTCCACAAAAGCCACTCGGAGGCCCCTGGCCCACCCCGAAAGCCACTTGGAGGCGCCTCGCCCTCCCCGAAAGACACTCGGAGGCCCCTCGCCCTCCCCGAAAGCCACTCGGAGGCCCCTCGCCCACCCCGAAAGACACTCGGAGGCCCCTCGCCCTCCCCGAAAGACACTCGGAGGCCCCTCGCCCTCCCCGAAAGCCACTCCGAGGCCCCTCGCCCTCCCCGAAAGACACTCGGAGGCCCCGAGCCCTCCCCGAAAGCCACTCGGAGGCCCCTCGCCCTCCACAAAAGACACTCGGAGGCCCCTCGGCCTCCCTGAAAGCCACTCCGAGGCGCCTCGCCCTCCACAAAAGCCACTCAGAGGCCCCTCGCCCTCCCCGAAAGACACTCCGAGGCCCCTCGCCCTCCCCAAAAAACACTCGGAGGCCCCTCGCCCTCCACAAAAGCCACTCACAGGCCCCTCGCCCACACCGAAAGCCACTCGGAGGCCCCTCGCCCTCCCCGAAAGCCACTCGGAGGCCCCTCGCCCTCCCCGAAAGACACTCGGAGGCCCCTCGCCCTCCCCGAAAGTCACTCGGAGGCCCCTCGCCCTCCACAAAAGCCACTCCGAGGCCCCTCGCCCACCCCGAAACACACTTGGAGGCCCCTTGCCCACCCCGAAAGACACTCGGAGGACCCTCGCCCTCCCCAAAAGACACTCGGAGGCCCCTCGCCCTCCCCGAAAGCCACTCCGAGGCCCCTCGCCCTCCCCGAAAGACACTCGGAGGCCCCTCGCCCACCCCGAAAGACACTCGGAGGCCCCTCGCCCTCCCCGAAAGCCACTCGGAGGCCCCTCGCCCTCCCCGAAAGACACTCGGAGGCCACTCGCCCTCCCCGAAAGCCACTCGGAGGCCCCTCGCCCTGCCCAAAAGACACTCGGAGGCCCCTCACACTCCCCGAAAGACACTTGGAGGCCCCTCGCCCTCCCCGAAAGCCACTCGGAGGCCCCTCGCCCTCCCCAAAAGACACTCGGAGGCCTTTCGCCCTGCCCGAAAGCCACTCGGAGGCCCCTCGCCCACCCCGAAAGTCACTTGGAGGCCCCTCGCTCTCCACAAAAGCCACTCGGAGGCCCCTCGCCCTCCCCGAAAGCCACTTGGAGGCCCCTCACCCTCCCCGAAAGACACTCGGAGGCCCCTCGCCCTCCCCGAAAGACACTCGGAGGCCCCTCGCCCTCCCCGAAAGACACTCGGAGGCCCCTCGCCCTCCCCGAAAGACACTCGGAGGCCCCTCGCCCACCCAGAAAGACACTCGGAGGCCCCTCGCCCTCCCCGAAAGCCACTCGGAGGCCCCTCGCCCTCCCCGAAAGACACTCGGAGGCCCCTCGCCCACCCCGAAACACACTCGGAGGCCCCTCGCCCACCCCGAAAGCCACTCAGAGGCCCCTCGCCCTCCACAAAAGACACTCGGAGGCCCCTCGCCCTCCCCAAAAGACACTCGGAGGCCCCTCGCCCTTCCCGAAAGACACTCGGAGGCCCCTCGCCCTCCCCGAAAGACACTCCGAGGCCCCTCGCCCTCCCCGAAAGACACTCGGAGGCCCCTCGCCCTCCCAGAAAGACACTCGGAGGCCCCTCGCCCTCCCCGAAAGCGACTCCGAGGCCCCTCGCCCACCCCGAAAGCCACTCGGAGGCCCCTCGCCCTCCACAAAAGCCACTCGGAGGCCCCTCGCCCACCCCGAATGCCACTCGGAGGCCCCTCGCCCACCCCGAAAGCCACTCGGAGGCCCCTCGCCCTCCCCAAAAGCCACTCGGAGGCCCCTCGCCCACCCCGAAAGCCACTCCGAGGCCCCTCGCCCTCCCCGAAAGACACTCGGAGGCCCCTCGCCCACCCGGAGCGCCACTCGGAGGCCCCTCGCCCTCCCCAAAAGCCACTCGGAGGCCCCTCGCCCACCCCGAAAGCCACTTGGAGGCCCCTCGCTCTCCAAAAAAGCCACTCGGAGGCCCCTCGCCCTGCCCGAAAGCCACTTGGAGGCGCCTCGCCCTCCCCGAAAGACACTCGGAGGCCCCTCGCCCTCCCCGAAAGACACTCCGAGGCCCCTCGCCCTCCCCGAAAGCCACTCGGAGGCCCCTCGCCCTCCCCGAAAGACACTCGGAGGCCCCTTGCCCTCCCCGAAAGCCACTCCGAGGCCCCTCGCCCTCCACAAAAGACACTCGGAGGCCCCTCGCCCTCCCTGAAAGCCACTCCGAGGCACCTCGCCCTCCACAAAAGACACTCGGAGGCCCCTCGCCCTCCCCGAAAGACACTCGGAGGCCCATCGCCCTCCCCGAAAGACACTCGGAGGCCCCTCGCCCACCCCGAAAGACACTCGGAGGCCCCTCGCCCTCCCCGAAAGCCACTCGGAGGCCCCTCGCCCACACCGAAAGACACTCGGAGGCCCCTCGCCCACCCCGAAAGACACTCGGAGGCCCCTGGCCCTCCCCGAAACACACTCGGAGGCCCCTCGCCCTCCCCAAAAGCCACTCGGAGGCCCCTCGCACACCCCGAAAGCCACTCGGAGGCCCCTCGCCCTCCCCGAAAGCCACTCGGAGGCCCCTCGCCCTCCCCGAAAGACACTCGGAGGCCCCTCGCCCTCCCCGAAAGCCACTCCGAGGCCCCTCGCCCTCCCCGAAAGCCACTCGGAGGCCCCTCGCCCTCCCCAAAAGCCACTCGGAGGCCCCTCGCCCTCCACAAAAGACACTCGGAGGCCCCTCGCCCTCCCCGAAAGACACTCGGAGGCCCCTCGCCCTCCACAAAAGCCACTCGGAGGCCCCTCGCCCTCCCCGAAAGACACTCGCAGGCCCCTCGCCCTCCACAAAAGCCACTCGGAGGCCCCTCGCCCACCCCGAAAGCCACTCGGAAGCCCCTCGCTCTCCACAAAAGCCACTCGGAGGCCCCTCGCCCACCCCGAAAGCCACTTGGAGGCGCCTCGCCCTCCCCGAAAGCCACTCCGAGGCCCCTCGCCCTCCCCGAAAGCCACTCGGAGGCCCCTCGCCCACCCCGAAAGCCACACGGAGGCCCCTGGCCCTCCCCGAAAGACACTCGGAGGCCCCTCGCCCTCCCCGAAAGACACTCGGAGGCCCCTCGCCCTCCACAAAAGCCACTCGGAGGCCCCTCGCCCTCCCTGAAAGCCACTCCGAGGCCCCTCGCCCTCCACAAAAGCCACTCGGAGGCCCCTCGCCCTCCCCGAAAGACACTCGGAGGCCCCTCGCCCTCCCCGAAAGCCACTCGTGGCCCCTCGCCCACCCCGAAAGCCACTCGGAGGCCCCTCGCCCACCCCGAAAGACACTTGGAGGCCCCTCGCTCTCCACAAAAGCCACTCGGAGGCCCCTGGCCCTCCCCGAAACACACTCGGAGGCCCCTCGCCCACCCCGAAAGACACTCGGAGGCCCCTCGCACACCCCGAAAGCCACTCGGAGGCCCCTCGCCCTCCCCGAAAGCCACTCGGAGGCCCCTCGCCCTCCCCGAAAGCCACTCGGAGGCCCCTCGCCCTCCCCGAAAGACACTCGGAGGCCCCTCGCCCTCCCCGAAAGACACTCGGAGGCCCCTCGCCCTCCCCGAAAGCCACTCCGAGGCCCCTCGCCCTCCCCGAAAGACACTCGGAGGCCCCGAGCCCTCCCCGAAAGCCACTCGGAGGCCCCTCGCCCTCCACAAAAGCCACTCGGAGGCCCCTCGGCCTCCCTGAAAGCCACTCCGAGGCGCCTCGCCCTCCACAAAAGCCACTCGGAGGCCCCTCGCCCTCCCCGAAAGACACTCCGAGGCCCCTCGCCCTCCCCAAAAAACACTCGGAGGCCCCTCGCCCTCCACAAAAGCCACTCACAGGCCCCTCGCCCACACCGAAAGCCACTCGGAGGCCCCTCGCCCTGCCCGAAAGCCACTCGGAGGCCCCTCGCCCTCCCCGAAAGACACTCGGAGGCCCCTCGCCCTCCCCGAAAGTCACTCGGAGGCCCCTCGCCCTCCACAAAAGCCACTCCGAGGCCCCTCGCCCACCCCGAAACACACTTGGAGGCCCCTTGCCCACCCCGAAAGACACTCGGAGGCCCCTCGCCCTCCCCAAAAGACACTCGGAGGCCCCTCGCCCTCCCCAAAAGCCACTCGGAGGCCCCTCGCCCTCCCTGAAAGACACTCGGAGGCCCCTCGCCCACCCCGAAAGACACTCGGAGGCCCCTCGCCCTCCCCGAAAGACACTCCGAGGCCCCTCGCCCTCCCCGAAAGACACTCGGAGGCCACTCGCCCTCCCCGAAAGCCACTCGGAGGCCCCTCGCCCTGCCCAAAAGACACTCGGAGGCCCCTCACACTCCCCGAAAGACACTTGGAGGCCCCTCGCCCTCCCCGAAAGCCACTCGGAGGCCCCTCGCCCTCCCCAAAAGACACTCGGAGGCCTTTCGCCCTCCCCGAAAGCCACTCGGAGGCCCCTCGCCCACCCCGAAAGCCACTTGGAGGCCCCTCGCTCTCCACAAAAGCCACTCGGAGGCCCCTCGCCCACCCCGAATGCCACTCGGAGGCCCCTCGCCCACCCTGAAAGCCACTCGGAGGCCCCTCGCCCTCCCCGAAAGACACTCGGAGGCCCCTCACACTCCCCGAAAGACACTTGGAGGCCCCTCGCCCTCCCCGAAAGCCACTCGGAGGCCCCTCGCCCTCCCCGAAAGCCACTCCGAGGCCCCTCGCCCTGCCCGAAAGCCACTCGGAGGCCCCTCGCCCACCCCGAAAGCCACTCCGAGGCCGGTCGTCCACCCCGAAAGCCACACGGAGGCCCCTCGCCCACCCCGAAAGACACTCGGAGGCCCCTCGCCCTCCCCGAAAGACACTCGGAGGCCCCTCGCCCTCCCCGAAAGCCACTCGGAGGCCCCTCGCCCTCCCTGAAAGCCACTCCGAGGCACCTCGCCCTCCCCGAAAGCCAATCGGAGGCCGCTCGCCCTCCCCGAAAGCCACTCGGAGGCCCCTTGCCCACCCCGAAAGACACTCGGAGGCCCCTCGCCATCCCCAAAAGCCACTCGGAGGCCCCTCGCCCACCCCGAAAGACACTCGGAGGCCCCTCGCCCTCCCCGAAAGCCACTCGGAGGCCCCTCGCCCTCCCCAAAAGCCACTCGGAGGCCCCTCGCCCACCCCGAAAGCCACTCAGAGGCCCCTCGCCCACCCCGAAAGACACTCGGAGGCCCCTCGCCCTCCCCGAAAGACACTCGGAGGCCCCTCGCCCTTCCCGAAAGACACTCGGAGGCCCCTCGCCCACCCCGAAAGACACTCGGAGGCCCCTCGCCCTCCACAAAAGCCACTCGGAGGCCCCTCGCCCACCCCGAATGCCACTCGGAGGCCCCTCGCCCTCCCCGAAAGCCACTCGGAGGCCCCTCGCCCTCCCCAAAAGCCACTCGGAGGCCCCTTGCCCACCCCGAAAGCCACTCGGAGGCCCCTCGCCATCCCCAAAAGACACTCGGAGGCCCCTCGCCCACCCCGAAAGACACTCGGAGGCCCCTCGCCCTCCCCGAAAGACACTCGGAGGCCCCTCGCCCACCCCGAAAGCCACTCGGAAGCCCCTCGCTCTCCACAAAAGCCACTCGGAGGCCCCTCGCCCACCCCGAAAGCCACTTGGAGGCGCCTCGCCCTCCCCGAAAGACACTCGGAGGCCCCTCGCCCTCCCCGAAAGCCACTCGGAGGCCCCTCGCCCACCCCGAAAGACACTCGGAGGCCCCTCGCCCTCCCCGAAAGACACTCGGAGGCCCCTCGCCCTCCCCGAAAGACACTCGGAGGCCCCTCGCCCTCCACAAAAGCCACTCGGAGGCCCCTCGCCCTCCCTGAAAGCCACTCCGAGGCCCCTCGCCCTCCACAAAAGCCACTCGGAGGCCCCTCGCCCTCCCCGAAAGACACTCCGAGGCCCCTCGCCCTCCCCGAAAGACACTCGGAGGCCCCTCGCCCACCCCGAAAGCCACTCGGAGGCCCCTCGCCCACCCCGAAAGACACTTGGAGGCCCCTCGCTCTCCACAAAAGCCACTCGGAGGCCCCTGGCCCTCCCCGAAACACACTCGGAGGCCCCTCGCCCACCCCGAAAGACACTCGGAGGCCCCTCGCACACCCCGAAAGCCACTCGGAGGCCCCTCGCCCTCCCCGAAAGCCACTCGGAGGCCCCTCGCCCTCCCCGAAAGCCACTCGGAGGCCCCTCGCCCTCCCCGAAAGACACTCGGAGGCCCCTCGCCCTCCCCGAAAGACACTCGGAGGCCCCTCGCCCTCCCCGAAAGCCACTCCGAGGCCCCTCGCCCTCCCCGAAAGACACTCGGAGGCCCCGAGCCCTCCCCGAAAGCCACTCGGAGGCCCCTCGCCCTCCACAAAAGACACTCGGAGGCCCCTCGGCCTCCCTGAAAGCCACTCCGAGGCGCCTCGCCCTCCACAAAAGCCACTCAGAGGCCCCTCGCCCTCCCCGAAAGACACTCCGAGGCCCCTCGCCCTCCCCAAAAAACACTCGGAGGCCCCTCGCCCTCCACAAAAGCCACTCACAGGCCCCTCGCCCACACCGAAAGCCACTCGGAGGCCCCTCGCCCTGCCCGAAAGCCACTCGGAGGCCCCTCGCCCTCCCCGAAAGACACTCGGAGGCCCCTCGCCCTCCCCGAAAGTCACTCGGAGGCCCCTCGCCCTCCACAAAAGCCACTCGGAGGCCCCTCGCCCACCCCGAAACACACTTGGAGGCCCCTTGCCCACCCCGAAAGACACTCGGAGGCCCCTCGGCCTCCCCAAAAGACACTCGGAGGCCCCTCGCCCTCCCCAAAAGCCACTCGGAGGCCCCTTGCCCTCCCCGAAAGACACTCGGAGGCCCCTCGCCCACCCCGAAAGACACTCGGAGGCCCCTCGCCCTCCCCGAAAGCCACTCGGAGGCCCCTCGCCCTCCCCGAAAGACACTCGGAGGCCACTCGCCCTCCCCGAAAGCCACTCGGAGGCCCCTCGCCCTGCCCAAAAGACACTCGGAGGCCCCTCACACTCCCCGAAAGACACTTGGAGGCCCGTCGCCCTCCCCGAAAGCCACTCGGAGGCCCCTCGCCCACCCCGAAAGCCACTTGGAGGCCCCTCGCTCTCCACAAAAGCCACTCGGAGGCCCCTCGCCCTCCCCGAAAGCCACTTGGAGGCCCCTCACCCTCCCCGAAAGACACTCGGAGGCCCCTCGCCCTCCCCGAAAGACACTCGGAGGCCCCTCGCCCTCCCCGAAAGCCACACGGAGGCCCCTCGCCCTCCCCGAAAGACACTCCGAGGCCCCTCGCCCACCCAGAAAGACACTCGGAGGCCCCTCGCCCTCCCCGAAAGCCACTCGGAGGCCCCTCGCCCTCCCCGAAAGACACTCGGAGGCCCCTCGCCCACCCCGAAAGCCACTCGGAGGCCCCTCGCCCACCCCGAAAGCCACTCAGAGGCCCCTCGCCCACCCCGAAAGACACTCGGAGGCCCCTCGCCCTCCCCAAAAGACACTCGGAGGCCCCTCGCCCTTCCCGAAAGACACTCGGAGGCCCCTCGCCCTCCCCGAAAAACACTCCGAGGCCCCTCGCCCTCCCCGAAAGACACTCGGAGGCCCCTCGCCCTCCCAGAAAGACACTCGGAGGCCCCTCGCCCTCCCCGAAAGCGACTCCGAGGCCCCTCGCCCACCCCGAAAGCCACTCGGAGGCCCCTCGCCCTCCACAAAAGCCACTCGGAGGCCCCTCGCCCACCCCGAATGCCACTCGGAGGCCCCTCGCCCACCCCGAAAGCCACTCGGAGGCCCCTTGCCCTCCCCAAAAGCCAC
This sequence comes from Struthio camelus, assembly GCF_040807025.1. Taxonomy (NCBI): domain Eukaryota; kingdom Metazoa; phylum Chordata; class Aves; order Struthioniformes; family Struthionidae; genus Struthio; species Struthio camelus. The sequence goes on along the minus strand of NC_090944.1, from coordinate 135,845,521 downwards.
TCGGAGGCCCCTCGCCCACCCCGAAAGCCACTCCGAGGCCCCTCGCCCTCCCCGAAAGACACTCGGAGGTCCCTCGCCCACCCGGAGCGCCACTCGGAGTCCCCTCGCCATCCCCAAAAGCCACTCGGAGGCCCCTCGCCCACCCCGAAAGCCACTTGGAGGCCCCTCGCTCTCCAAAAAAGCCACTCGGAGGCCCCTCGCACACCCCGAAAGCCACTCGGAGGCCCCTCGCCCTTCCCGAAAGACACTCGGAGGCCCCTCGCCCTCCCCGAAAGACACTCCGAGGCCCCTCGCCCTCCCCGAAAGCCACACGGAGGCCCCTCGCCCTCCCCGAAAGACACTCGGAGGCCCCTTGCCCTCCCCGAAAGCCACTCCGAGGCCCCTCGCCCTCCACAAAAGACACTCGGAGGCCCCTCGCCCTCCCTGAAAGCCACTCCGAGGCACCTCGCCCTCCACAAAAGACACTCGGAGGCCCCTCGCCCTCCCCGAAAGACACTCGGAGGCCCATCGCCCTCCCCGAAAGACACTCGGAGGCCCCTCGCCCTCCCCGAAAGACACTGGGAGGCCCCTCGCCCTCCCCAAAAGCCACTCGGAGGCCCCTCGCCCACACCGAAAGACACTCGGAGGCCCCTCGCCCACCCCGAAAGACACTCGGAGGCCCCTGGCCCTCCCCGAAACACACTCGGAGGCCCCTCGCCCTCCCCAAAAGACACTCGGAGGCCCCTCGCACACCCCGAAAGCCACTCGGAGGCCCCTCGCCCTCCCCGAAAGCCACTCGGAGGCCCCTCGCCCTCCCCGAAAGACACTCGGAGGCCCCTCGCCCTCCCCGAAAGACACTCGGAGGCCCCTCGCCCTCCCCGAAAGCCACTCCGAGGCCCCTCGCCCTCCCCGAAAGCCACTCGGAGGCCCCTCGCCCTCCCCAAAAGCCACTCGGAGGCCCCTCGCCCTCCACAAAAGACACTCGGAGGCCCCTCGCCCTCCCCGAAAGCCACTCCGAGGCCCCTCGCCCTCCACAAAAGCCACTCGGAGGCCCCTCGCCCTCCCCGAAAGACACTCGCAGGCCCCTCGCCCTCCACAAAAGACACTCGGAGGCCCCTCGCCCTCCCTGAAAGACACTCGGAGGCCCCTCGCCCACCCCGAAAGCCACTCGGAGGCCCCTCGCCCTCCCCGAAAGACACTCGGAGGCCCCTCGCCCTCCCCGAAAGACACTCCGAGGCCCCTCGCCCTCCCCGAAAGACACTCGGAGGCCCCTCGCCCTCCACAAAAGCCACTCGGAGGCCCCTCGCCTTCCCCTAAAGTCACTCGGAGGCCCCTCGCCCTCCCCGAAAGACACTCGGAGGCCCCTCGCCCTCCCCAAAAGCCACTCGGAGGTCCCTCGCCCTCCCCGGAAGACACTCCGAGGCCCCTCGCCCTCCCCGAAAGACACTCGGAGGCCCCTCGCCCACCCCGAAAGCCACTCGGAGGCCCCACGCCTTGACTGAAAGACACTCGGAGGCCCCTCGCTCTGCCCGAAAGCCACTCGGAGGCCCCTCGCCCTCCCCGAAAGACACTCCGAGGCCTGTCGCCCTCCCCGAAAGACACTCGGAGGCCCCTCGCCCTCCCCGAAAGACACTCGGAGGCCCCTCGCTCTCCACAAAAGCCACTCGGAGGCCCATCGCCCTCACCGAAAGACACTCGGAGGCCCCTAGCACACCACGAAAGACACTCGGAGGCCCCTCGCCCTCCCCGAAAGACACTCGGAGGCCCCTCGCCCTGCCCGAAAGACACTCGGAGGCCCCTCGCCCACCCCAGAAGCCACTCGGAGGCCCCTCGCCCTCCCCGAAAGACACTCGGAGGCCCCTCGCCCACCCCGAAAGACACTCGGAGGCCCCTCGCCCTCCCCGAAAGACACTCGGAGGCCTGTCGCCCTCCCCGAAAGACACTCGGAGGCCCCTCGCCCTCCCCGAAAGCCACTCGGAGGCCCGTCGTCCACCCCGAAAGCCACTCAGAGGCCCCTCGCCCTCCCCAAAAGCCACTCGGAGGCCCCTCGCCCTCCACAAAAGCCACTCGGAGGCCCCTCGCCCTCCCCGAAAGCCACTCGGAGGCCCCTCGCCCTCCCCGAAAGCCACACGGAGGCCTTTCGCCCACCCCGAAAGCCACTCGGAGGCCCCTCGCCCACCCTGAAAGCCACTCGGAGGCCCGTCGTCCACCCCGAAAGCCACTCGGAGGCCCCTCGCCCACCCCGAAAGCCACTCGGAGGCCCCTCGCCCTCCCCGAAAGACACTCGGAGGCCCCTCGCCCTCCCCGAAAGACACTCGGAGGCACCTCGCCCTCACCGAAAGCCACTCGGAGGCCCCTCGCCCTCCCCGAAAGACACTCGGAGGCCCCTCGCCCTCCCCAAAAGACACTCGGAGGCCCCTCACCCTCCCCAAAAGCCACTCGGAGGTCCCTCGCCCTCCCCGAAAGCCACACGGAGGCCCCTCACCCTCCCCAAAAGCCACTCGGAGGCCCCTCGCCCTCCCTGAAAGCCACTCCGAGGCCCCTCGCCATCCACAAAAGCCACTCGGAGGCCCCTCGCCCACCCCGAAAGCCACTCGGAGGCCCCTCGCTCTCCCCGAAAGACACTCGGAGGCCCCTCGCCCTCCCCGAAAGCCACTCGGAGGCCCCTCGCCCTTCCCGAAAGACACTCGGAGGCCCCTCGCCCTCCCCGAAAGCCACTCGGAGGCCCCTCGCCCTCCCCGAAAGACACATGGAGGCCCCTCGCCCACCCCGAAAGCCACTCGGAGGCCCCTCGCCCTCCCTGAAAGACACTCGGAGGCCCCTCGCCCACCCAGAAAGACACTCGGAGGCCCCTCGCCCTCCCCGAAAGCCACTCGGAGGCCCCTCGCCCTCCCCGAAAGACACTCCGAGGCCCCTCGCCCTCCCTGAAAGCCACTCCGAGGCACCTCGCCCTCCACAAAAGACACTCGGAGGCCGATCGCCCTCCCCGAAAGACACTCGGAGGCCCCTCGCCCTCCCCAAAAGCCACTCGGAGGCCCCTCGCCCTCCCCGAAAGACACTCGCAGGCCGCTCTCCCACACCGAAAGACACTCGGAGGCCCCTCGCCCACCCCGAAAGCCACTCGGAGGCACCTCGCCCTCCCCGAAAGACACTCGGAGGCCCCTCGCCCTCCCCGAAAGACACTCGGAGGCACCTCGCCCTCCCCGAAAGCCACTCCGAGGCCCCTCGCCCTCCCCGAAAGACACTCGGAGGCCCCTCGCCCTCCCCAAAAGACACTCGGAGGCCCCTCACCCTCCCCGAAAGCCACTCGGAGGTCCCTCGCCCTCCCCGAAAGCCACACGGAGGCCCCTCACCCTCCCCGAAAGCCACTCGGAGGCCCCTCGCCCATCCGGAGCGCCACTCGGAGGCCCCTCGCCATCCCCAAAAGCCACTCGGAGGCCCCTCGCCTTCCCCTAAAGACACTCGGAGGCCCCTCGACCTCCCCAAAAGCCACTCGGAGGCCCCTCGCCCTCCCCGAAAGACACTCGGAGGCCCCTCGCCCTTCCCGAAAGACACTCGGAGGCCCCTCGCCCTCCCCGAAAGACACTCGGAGGCCCCTCGCCCTCCCCGAAAGACACATGGAGGCCCATCGCCCTCCCCGAAAGACACTCGGAGGCCCCTCGCCCTCCCTGAAAGACACTCGGAGGCCGATCGCCCTCCCCGAAAGACACTCGGAGGCCCCTCGCCCTCCCCAAAAGCCACTGGGAGGCCCCTCGCCCTCCCCGAAAGACACTCGGAGGCCCCTCGCCCACACCGAAAGACACTCGGAGGCCCCTCGCCCACCCCGAAAGACACTCGGAGGCCCCTCGCCCTCCCCGAAACACACTCGGAGGCCCCTCGCCCACCCCGAAAGCCACTCGGAGGCCCCTCGCCCTCCCCGAGAGCCACTCCGAGGCCCCTCGCCCACCCCGAAAGACACTCGGAGGCCCCTCGCCCTCCCCGAAAGACACTCCGAGGCCCCTCGCCCTCCCCGAAAGACACTCGGAGGCCCCTCGCCCACCCCGAAAGCCACTCGGAGGCCCCTCGCCCTCCCCGAAAGCCACTCGGAGGCCCCTCGCCCACCCCAAAAGCCACTCGGAGGCCCCTCGCCCACCCCGAAAGACACTTGGAGGCCCCTCGCTCTCCACAAAAGCCACTCGGAGGTCCCTCGCCCTCCCCGAAACACACTCGGAGGCCCCTCGCCCTCCCCGAAAGACACTCGGAGGCCCCTCGCCCTCCCCGAAAGCCACTCGGAGGCCCCTCGCCCTCCCCGAAAGACACTCGGAGGCCCCTCGCCCTCCCCGAAAGACACTCCGAGGCCCCTCGCCCTGCCCAAAAGCCACTCCGAGGCCCCTCGCCCTCCCCGAAAGCCACTCCGAGGCCCCGAGCCCTCCCCGAAAGCCACTCAGAGGCCCCTCGCCCTCCACAAAAGACACTCGGAGGCCCCTCGGCCTCCCTGAAAGCCACTCCGAGGCCCCTCGCCCTCCCCAAAAAACACTCGGAGGCCCCTCGCCCTCCACAAAAGCCACTCGCAGGCCCCTCGCCCACACTGAAAGCCACTCGGAGGCCCCTCGCCCTGCCCGAAAGCCACTCGGAGGCCCCTCGCCCTCCCCGAAAGACACTCGGAGGCCCCTCGCCCTCCCCGAAAGTCACTCGGAGGCCCCTCGCCCTCCACAAAAGCCACTCCGAGGCCCCTCGCCCACCCCGAAACACACTTGGAGGCCCCTTGCCCACCCCGAAAGACACTCGGAGGCCCCTCGCCCTCCCCGAAAGCCACTCGGAGGCCCCTCGCCCTCCCCGAAAGCCACTCGGAGGCCCCTCGCCCTCCCCGAAAGACACTTGGAGGCCCCTCGCCCACCCCGAAAGCCACTCGGAGGCCCCTCGCCCTCCCCGAAAGCCACTCGGAGGCCCCTCGCCCTCCCCGAAAGACACTCGGAGGCCACTCGCCCTCCCCGAAAGACACTCGGAGGCCCCTCGCCCTGCCCAAAAGACACTCGGAGGCCCCTCACACTCCCCGAAAGACACTTGGAGGCCCCTCGCCCTGCCCGAAAGCCACTCGGAGGCCCCTCGCCCACCCCGAAAGCCACTCGGAGGCCTTTCGCCCTGCCCGAAAGCCACTCGGAGGCCCCTCGCCCACCCCGAAAGCCACTTGGAGGCCCCTCGCTCTCCACAAAAGCCACTCGGAGGCTCCTCGCCCTCCCCGAAAGCCACTTGGAGGCCCCTCACCCTCCCCGAAAGACACTCGGAGGCCCCTCGCCCACCCCGAAAGACACTCGGAGGCCCCTCGCCCTCCCCGAAAGCCACACGGAGGCCCCTCGCCCTCCCCAAAAGCCACTCGGAGGCCCCTCGCCCACCCCGAAAGACACTCGGAGGCCCCTCGCCCTCCCCGAAAGACACTCGGAGGCCCCTCGCCCTCCCCGAAAGCCACTCGGAGGCCCCTCGCCCACCCCGAAAGCCACTCAGAGGCCCCTCGCCCACCCCGAAAGACACTCGGAGGCCCCTCGCCCTCCCCAAAAGACACTCGGAGGCCCCTCGCCCTTCCCGAAAGACACTCGGAGGCCCCTCGCCCTCCCCGAAAGACACTCCGAGGCCCCTCGCCCTCCCCGAAAGACACTCGGAGGCCCCTCGCCCTCCCAGAAAGACACTCGGAGGCCCCTCGCCCTCCCCGAAAGCGACTCCGAGGCCCCTCGCCCACCCCGAAAGCCACTCGGAGGCCCCTCGCCCTCCCCAAAAGCCACTCGGAGGCCCCTCGCCCACCCCGAATGCCACTCGGAGGCCCCTCGCCCACCCCGAAAGCCACTCGGAGGCCCCTCGCCCTCCCCGAAAGCCACTCGGAGGCCCCTCGCCCTCCCCGAAAGCCACTCCGAGGCCCCTCGCCCTCCCCGAAAGACACTCGGAGGCCCCTCGCCCACCCGGAGCGCCACTCGGAGGCCCCTCGCCATCCCCAAAAGCCACTCGGAGGCCCCTCGCCCACCCCGAAAGCCACTCGGAGGCCCCTCGCTCTCCAAAAAAGCCACTCGGAGGCCCCTCGCCCTGCCCGAAAGCCACTTGGAGGCGCCTCGCCCTCCCCGAAAGACACTCGGAGGCCCCTCGCCCTCCCCGAAAGACACTCCGAGGCCCCTCGCCCTCCCTGAAAGCCACACGGAGGCCCCTCGCCCTCCCCGAAAGACACTCGGAGGCCCCTCGCCCTCCCCGAAAGCCACTCCGAGGCCCCTCGCCCTCCACAAAAGACACTCGGAGGCCCCTCGCCCTCTCTGAAAGCCACTCCGAGGCCCCTCGCCCTCCACAAAAGCCACTCGGAGGCCCCTCGCCCTCCCCGAAAGACACTCGGAGGCCCATCGCCCTCCCCGAAAGACACTCGGAGGCCCCTGGCCCTCCCCGAAAGACACTGGGAGGCCCCTCGCTCTGCCCGAAAGCCACTCGGAGGCCCCTCGCCCACACCGAAAGACACTCGGAGGCCCCTCGCCCTGCCCGAAAGACACTCGGAGGCCCCTGGCCCTCCCCGAAACACACTCGGAGGCCCCTCGCCCACCCCGAAAGACACTCGGAGGCCCCTCGCCCTCCCCGAAAGCCACTCGGAGGCCCCTCGCCCTCCCCGAAAGCCACTCGGAGGCCCCTCGCCCTCCCCGAAAGACACTCGGAGGCCCCTCGCCCTCCCCGAAAGCCACTCCGAGGCCCCTCGCCCTCCCCGAAAGACACTCCGAGGCCCCTCGCCCTCCCCAAAAGCCACTCGGAGGCCCCTCGCCCTCCACAAAAGACACTCGGAGGCCCCTCGCCCTCCCCGAAAGCCACTCCGAGGCCCCTCGCCCTCCACAAAAGCCACTCGGAGGCCCCTCGCCCTCCCCGAAAGACACTCCGAGGCCCCTCGCCCTCCACAAAAGACACTCGGAGGCCCCTCGCCCTCCCTGAAAGACACTCGGAGGCCCCTCGCCCACCCCGAAAGCCACTCGGAGGCCCCTCGCCCTCCCCGAAAGACACTCGGAGGCCCCTCGCCCTCCCCGAAAGCCACTCCGAGGCCCCTCGCCCTCCCCGAAAGACACTCGGAGGCCCCTCGCCCTCCCCAAAAGCCACTCGGAGGCCCCTCGCCTTCCCCTAAAGTCACTCGGAGGCCCCTCGCCCTCCCCGAAAGACACTCGGAGGCCCCTCGCCCTCCCCAAAAGACACTCGGAGGTCCCTCGCCCTCCCCGGAAGACACTCGGAGGCCCCTCGCCCTCCCCAAAAGCCACTCGGAGGCCCCTCGCCCACCCCGAAAGCCACTCGGAGGCCCCACGCCTTGACTGAAAGACACTCGGAGGCCCCTCGCTCTGCCCGAAAGACACTCGGAGGCCCCTCGCCCTCCCCGAAAGACACTCCGAGGCCCCTCGCCCTCCCCGAAAGACACTCGGAGGCCCCTCGCCCTCCCCGAAAGACACTCGGAGGCCCCTCGCCCTCCACAAAAGCCACTCGGAGGCCCATCGCCCTCACCGAAAGACACTCGGAGGCCCCTCGCACACCACGAAAGACACTCGGAGGCCCCTCGCCCTCCCCGAAAGACACTCGGAGGCCCCTCGCCCTCCCAGAAAGACACTCGGAGGCCCCTCGCCCACCCCAGAAGCCACTCGGAGGCCCCTCGCCCTCCCCGAAAGCCACTCGGAGGCCCCTCGCCCACCCCGAAAGACACTCGGAGGCCCCTCGCCCTCCCCGAAAGACACTCCGAGGCCCCTCGCCCTCCCCGAAAGACACTCGGAGGCCCCTCGCCCTCCCCGAAAGCCACTCAGAGGCCCCTCGCCCTCCACAAAAGCCACTCGGAGGCCCCTCGCCCTCCACAAAAGCCACTCGGAGGCCCCTCGCCCTCCCCGAAAGCCACACGGAGGCCCCTCGCCCTCCCCGAAAGCCACACGGAGGCCTTTCGCCCTCCCCGAAAGACACTCGGAGGCCCCTCGCCCACCCTGAAAGCCACTCGGAGGCCCGTCGTCAACCCCGAAAGGCACACGGAGGCCCCTCGCCCACCCCGAAAGCCACTCGGAGGCCCCTCGCCCTCCCCGAAAGACACTCGGAGGCACCTCGCCCTCACCGAAAGACACTCGGAGGCCCCTCGCCCTCCCCGAAAGACACTCGGAGGCCCCTCGCCCTCCCCAAAAGCCACTCGGAGGCCCCTCACCCTCCCCAAAAGCCACTCGGAGGTCCCTCGCCCTCCCCGAAAGCCACACGGAGGCCCCTCACCCTCCCCAAAAGCCACTCGGAGGCCCCTCGCCCACCCCGAAAGACACTCGGAGGCCCCTCGCCATCCCCAAAAGCCACTCGGAGGCCCCTCGCCCACCCCGAAAGCCACTCGGAGGCCCCTCGCTCTCCCCAAAAGCCACTCGGAGGCCCCTCGCCCTCCCCGAAAGCCACTCGGAGGCGCCTCGCCCTTCCCGAAAGACACTCGGAGGCCCCTCGCCCTCCCCGAAAGACACTCGGAGGCCCCTCGCCCTCCCCGAAACACACTCGGAGGCCCCTCGCCCACCCCGAAAGCCACTCGGAGGCCCCTCGCCCTCCCTGAAAGACACTCCGAGGCCCCTCGCCCACCCAGAAAGACACTCGGAGGCCCCTCGCCCTCCCCGAAAGACACTCGGAGGCCCCTCGCCCTCCCCGAAAGACACTCCGAGGCCCCTCGCCCTCCCCGAAAGCCACTCGGAGGCACCTCGCCCTCCACAAAAGACACTCGGAGGCCCCTCGCCCTCCCCGAAAGACACTCGGAGGCCCCTCGCCCTCCACAAAAGCCACTGGGAGGCCCCTCGCCCTCCCCAAAAGACACTCGCAGGCCGCTCGCCCACACCGAAAGCCACTCGGAGGCCCCTCGCCCATCCGGAGCGCCACTCGGAGGCCCCTCGCCATCCCCAAAAGCCACTCGGAGGCCCCTCGCCCACCCCGAAAGACACTCGGAGGCCCCTCGCTCTCCACAAAAGCCACTCGGAGGCCCCTCGCCCTCCCCGAAAGCCACTCGGAGGCGCCTCGCCCTTCCCGAAAGACACTCGGAGGCCCCTCGCCCTCCCCGAAAGACACTCGGAGGCCCCTCGCCCTCCCCGAAAGACACTCCGAGGCCCCTCGCCCTCCCCAAAAGCCACTCGGAGGCCCCTCGCCCTCCCTGAAAGACACTCGGAGGCCCCTCGCCCACCCAGAAAGACACTCGGAGGCCCCTCGCCCTCACCGAAAGACACTCGGAGGCAGCTCGCCCTCACCAAAAGCCACTCGGAGGCCCCTCGCCCACCCCGAAAGCCACTCCGAGGCACCTCGCCCTCCACAAAAGCCACTCGGAGGCCGATCGCCCTCCCCGAAAAACACTCGGAGGCCCCTCGCCCTCCCCAAAAGCCACTGGGAGGCCCCTCGCCCTCCCCGAAAGACACTCGCAGGCCCCTCGCCCACACCGAAAGACACTCGGAGGCCCCTCGCCCTCCCCGAAACACACTCGGAGGCCCCTCGCCCTCCCCGAAAGACACTCGGAGGCCCCTCGCCCTCCCCGAAAGCCACTCGGAGGCCCCTCGCCCACCCCGAAAGACACTCGGAGGCCCCTCGCCCTCCCCGAAAGACACTCCGAGGCCCCTCGCCCTGCCCGAAAGACACTCGGAGGCCCCTCGCCCACCCCGAAAGCCACTCAGAGGCCCCTCGCCCTCCCCGAAAGCCACTCGGAGGCCCCTCGCCCTCCCCGAAAGCCACTCGGAGGCCCCTCGCCCTCCACAAAAGACACTCAGAGGCCCCTCGCCCTCCCCGAAAGCCACACGGAGGCCCCTCGCCCACCCCGAAAGACACTCGGAGGCCCCTCGCCCTCCCCGAAAGACACTCCGAGGCCCCTCGTCCACCCCAAAAGCCACTCGGAGGCCACTCGCCCTCCTCAAAAACCACTCGGAGGCCCCTGGCCCTCCCCGAAAGACACTCCGAGGCCCCGGGCCCACCCCGAAAGCCACTCGGAGGCCCCTCGCCCTCCCCGAAAGACACTCCGAGGCCCCTCGCCCTCCCCGAAAGCCACATGAAGGCCCCTCGCCCTCCCCGAAAGACACTCGGAGGCCCCTCGCCCTCCCCGAAAGCCACTCGGAGGCCCCTCGCCCTCCCCGAAAGACACTCGGAGGCCCCGAGCCCTCCCCGAAAGCCACTCGGAGGCCCCTCGCCCTCCACAAAAGACACTCGGAGGCCCCTCGGCCTCCCTGAAAGCCATTCCGAGGCGCCTCGCCCTCCACAAAAGCCACTCGGAGGCCCCTCGCCCTCCCCGAAAGACACTCCGAGGCCCCTCGCCCTCCCCAAAAAACACTCGGAGGCCCCTCGCCCTCGACAAAAGCCACTCGCAGGCCCCTCGCCCACACCGAAAGCCACTCGGAGGCCCCTCGCCCTCCCCGAAAGCCACTCGGAGGCCCCTCGCCCTCCCCAAAAGACACTCGGAGGCCCCTCGCCCTCCCCGAAAGCCACTCCGAGGCCCCTCGCCCACCCCGAAAGCCACTCGAAGGCCCCTTGCCCACCCCGAAAGCCACTCGGAGGCCCCTCGCCCTCCCCAAAAGCCACTCGGAGGCCACTCGCCCTCCCCGAAAGCCACTCGGAGGCCCCTCGCCCTCCCCGAAAGACACTCGGAGGCCCCTCGCCCACCCCGAAAGCCACTCGGAGGCCCCTCGCCCTCCCCGAAAGCCACTCGGAGGCCCCTCGCCCACCCCGAAAGACACTCGGAGGCCACTCGCCCTCCCCGAAAGCCACTCGGAGGCCCCTCGCCCTGCCCAAAAGACACTCGGAGGCCCCTCACACTCCCCGAAAGACACTTGGAGGCCCCTCGCCCTCCCCGAAAGCCACTCGGAGGCCCCTCGCCCACCCCGAAAGCCACTCGGAGGCCTTTCGCCCTGCCCGAAAGCCACTCGGAGGCCCCTCGCCCACCCCGAAAGCCACTTGGAGGCCCTTCGCTCTCCACAAAAGCCACTCGGAGGCCCCTCGCCCTCCCCGAAAGCCACTTGGAGGCGCCTCACCCTCCCCGAAAGACACTCGGAGGCCCCTCGCCCTCCCCGAAAGCCACTCGGAGGCCCCTAGCCCTCCCAGAAAGCCACTCGGAGGCCCCTCGCCCTCCACAAAAGCCACTCGGAGGCCCCTCGCCCACCCCGAAAGACACTCGGAGGCCCCTCGCCCTCCCCGAAAGACACTCGGAGGCCCCTCGCCCTCCCCGAAAGCCACTCGGAGGCCCCTCGCCCTCCCCGAAAGCCACTCGGAGGCCCCTCGCCCACCCCGAAAGCCACTCGGAGGCCCCTCGCCCACCCCGAAAGCCACTCAGAGGCCCCTCGCCCACCCCGAAAGACACTCGGAGGCCCCTCGCCCTCCCCAAAAGACACTCGGAGGCCCCTCGCCCTTCCCGAAAGACACTCGGAGGCCCCTCGCCCTCCCCGAAAGACACTCCGAGGCCCCTCGCCCACCCCGAAAGCCACTCGGAGGCCCCTCGCCCTCCCCGAAAGACACTCGGAGGCCCCTCGCCCTCCCCGAAAGCGACTCCGAGGCCCCTCGCCCACCCCGAAAGCCACTCGGAGGCCCCTCGCCCTCCCCAAAAGCCACTCGGAGGCCCCTCGCCCACCCCGAATGCCACTCGGAGGCCCCTCGCCCACCCCGAAAGCCACTCGGAGGCCCCTCGCCCTCCCCAAAAGACACTCGGAGGCCCCTCGCCCACCCCGAAAGCCACTCCGAGGCCCCTCGCCCTCCCCGAAAGACACTCGGAGGCCCCTCGCCCACCACGAAAGCCACTTGGAGGCCCCTCGCTCTCCAAAAAAGCCACTCGGAGGCCCCTCGCCCTCCCCGAAAGCCACTCGGAGGCCCCTCGCCCTCCCTGAAAGACACTCGGAGGCCCCTCGCCCACCCAGAAAGACACTCGGAGGCCCCTCGCCCTCCCCGAAAGACACTCGGAGGCCCCTCGCCCTCCCCGAAAGACACTCCGAGGCCCCTCGCCCTCCCCGAAAGCCACTCGGAGGCACCTCGCCCTCCACAAAAGACACTCGGAGGCCGATCGCCCTCCCCGAAAGACACTCGGAGGCCCCTCGCCCTCCCCAAAAGCCACTGGGAGGCCCCTCGCCCTCCCCGAAAGACACTCGCAGGCCGCTCGCCCACACCGAAAGACACTCGGAGGCCCCTCGCCCACCCCGAAAGACACTCGGAGGCCCCTCGCCCTCCCCGAAACACACTCGGAGGCCCCTCGTCCACCCCGAAAGCCACACGGAGGCCCCTCGCCCTCCCCAAAAGCCACTCGGAGGCCCCTCGCCCTCCCCGAAAGACACTCGGAGGCCCCTCGCCCTCCCAGAAAGACACTCGGAGGCCCCTCGCCCTCCCCGAAAGACACTCGGAGGCCCCTCGCCCTCCCCGAAAGACACTCGGAGGCCCCTCACCCTCCCCGAAAGCCACTCGGAGGTCCCTCGCCCTCCCCGAAAGCCACACGGAGGCCCCTCACCCTCCCCAAAAGCCACTCGGAGGCCCCTCGCCCATCCGGAGCGCCACTCGGAGGCCCCTCGCCATCCCCAAAAGCCACTCGGAGGCCCCTCGCCCACCCCGAAAGACACTCGGAGGCCCCTCGCTCTCCACAAAAGCCACTCGGAGGCCCCTCGCCCTCCCCGAAAGCCACTCGGAGGCGCCTCGCCCTTCCCGAAAGACACTCGGAGGCCCCTCGCCCTCCCCGAAAGACACTCGGAGGCCCCGAGCCCACCCCGAAAGCCACTCGGAGGCCCCTCGCCCTCCCTGAAAGACACTCGGAGGCCCCTCGCCCACCCAGAAAGACACTCGGAGGCCCCTCGCCCTCACCGAAAGACACTCGGAGGCCCCTCCCCCTCCCCAAAAGCCACTCGGAGGCCCCTCGCCCTCCCTGAAAGCCACTCCGAGGCACCTCGCCCTCCACAAAAGCCACTCGGAGGCCGATCGCCCTCCCCGAAAGACACTCGGAGGCCCCTCGCCCTCCCCAAAAGCCACTGGGAGGCCCCTCGCCCTCCCCGAAAGACACTCGCAGGCCCCTCGCCCACACCGAAAGACACTCGGAGGCCCCTCGCCCTCCCCGAAACACACTCGGAGGCCCCTCGCCCACCCCGAAAGCCACTCGGAGGCCCCTCGCCCTCCCCGAAAGCCACTCGGAGGCCCCTCGCCCACCCCGAAAGACACTCGGAGGCCCCTCGCCCTCCCCGAAAGACACTCGGAGGCCCCTCGCCCACCCCGAAAGCCACTCGGAGGCCCCTCGCCCTCCCCGAAAGCCACTCGGAGGCCCCTCGCCCACCCCGAAAGACACTCGGAGGCCCCTCGCCCTCCACAAAAGACACTCAGAGGCCCCTCGCCCTCCCCGAAAGCCACACGGAGGCCCCTCGCCCACCCCGAAAGCCACTCGGAGGCCCCTCGCCCTCCCCGAAAGACACTCCGAGGCCCCTCGTCCACCCCAAAAGCCACTCGGAGGCCACTCGCCCTCCTCAAAAACCACTCGGAGGCCCCTGGCCCTCCCCGAAAGACACTCGGAGGCCCCTCGCCCACCCCGAAAGACACTCGGAGGCCCCTCGCCCTCCCCGAAAGACACTCGGAGGCCCCTCGCCCTCCCCGAAAGCCACACGAAGGCCCCTCGCCCTCCCCGAAAGACACTCGGAGGCCCCTCGCCCTCCCCGAAAGACACTCGGAGGCCCCTCGCCCTCCCCGAAAGACACTCGGAGGCCCCTCGCCCTCCCCGAAAGCCACTCGGAGGCCCCTCGCCCTCCACAAAAGACACTCGGAGGCCCCTCGGCCTCCCTGAAAGCCATTCCGAGGCGCCTCGCCCTCCACAAAAAACACTCGGAGGCCCCTCGCCCTCCCCGAAAGACACTCCGAGGCCCCTCGCCCTCCCCAAAAAACACTCGGAGGCCCCTCGCCCTCCACAAAAGCCACTCGGAGGCCCCTCGCCCACACCGAAAGCCACTCGGAGGCCCCTCGCCCTGCCCGAAAGCCACTCGGAGGCCCCTCGCCCTCCCCGAAAGACACTCGGAGGCCCCTCGCCCTCCCCGAAAGCCACTCGGAGGCCCCTCGCCCTCCCCGAAAGCCACTCCGAGGCCCCTCGCCCACCCCGAAAGCCACTCGAAGGCCCCTTGCCCACCCCGAAAGCCACTCGGAGGCCCCTCGCCCTCCCCGAAAGACACTCGGAGGCCCCTCGCCCTCCACAAAAGCCACTCGGAGGCCCCTCGCCCACCCCGAAAGACACTCGGAGGCCCCTCGCCCACCCCGAAAGACACTCGGAGGCCCCTCGCCCTCCCCGAAAGCCACTCGGAGGCCCCTCGCCCACCCCGAAAGACACTCGGAGGCCACTCGCCCTCCCCGAAAGCCACTCGGAGGCCCCTCGCCCTGCCCAAAAGACACTCAGAGGCCCCTCACACTCCCCGAAAGACACTTGGAGGCCCCTCGCCCTCCACAAAAGCCACTCGGAGGCCCCTCGCCCACCCCGAAAGCCACTCGGAGGCCTTTCGCCCTGCCCAAAAGCCACTCGGAGGCCCCTCGCCCACCCCGAAAGCCACTCGGAGGCCCCTCGCCCTGCCCGAAAGCCACTCGGAGGCCCCTCGCCCTCCCCGAAAGCCACTTGGAGGCGCCTCGCCCTCCCCGAAAGACACTCGGAGGCCCCTCGCCCTCCCCGAAAGACACTCGGAGGCCCCTCGGCCTCCCTGAAAGCCACTCGGAGGCCCCTAGCCCTCCACAAAAGCCACTCGGAGGCCCCTCGCCCACCCCGAAAGACACTCGGAGGCCCCTCGCCCACCCAGAAAGACACTCGGAGGCCCCTCGCCCTCCCCGAAAGCCACTCGGAGGCCCCTCGCCCTCCCCGAAAGCCACTCGGAGGCCCCTCGCCCACCCCGAAAGACACTCGGAGGCCCCTCGCCCTCCCCGAAAGCGACTCCGAGGCCCCTCGCCCACCCCGAAAGCCACTCGGAGGCCCCTCGCCCTCCCCAAAAGCCACTCGGAGGCCCCTCGCCCACCCCGAATGCCACTCGGAGGCCCCTCGCCCACCCCGAAAGCCACTCGGAGGCCCCTCCCCAAAAGCCACTCGGAGGCCCCTCGCCCACCCCGAAAGACACTCCGAGGCCCCTCGCCCTCCCCGAAAGACACTCGGAGGCCCCTCGCCCACCCCGAAAGCCACTTGGAGGCCCCTCGCTCTCCGAAAAAGCCACTCGGAGGCCCCTCGCCCTGCCCGAAAGCCACTTGGAGGCGCCTCGCCCTCCCCGAAAGACACTCGGAGGCCCCTCGCCCTCCCCGAAAGACACTCCGAGGCCCCTCGCCCTCACCGAAAGCCACACGGAGGCCCCTCGCCCTCCCCGAAAGACACTCGGAGGCCCCTCGCCCTCCCCGAAAGCCACTCCGAGGCCCCTCGCCCTCCACAAAAGACACTCGGAGGCCCCTCGCCCTCTCTGAAAGCCACTCCGAGGCCCCTCGCCCTCCACAAAAGCCACTCGGAGGCCCCTCGCCCTCCCCGAAAGACACTCGGAGGCCCATCGCCCTCCCCGAAAGACACTCGGAGGCCCCTGGCCCTCCCCGAAAGACACTGGGAGGCCCCTCGCCCACCCCGAAAGCCACTCGGAGGCCCCTCGCCTACACCGAAAGACACTCGGAGGCCCCTCGCCCTGCCCGAAAGACACTCGGAGGCCCCTGGCCCTCCCCGAAACACACTCGGAGGCCCCTCGCCCACCCCGAAAGCCACTCGGACGCCCCTCGCCCTCCCCGAAAGACACTCGGAGGCCCCTCGCCCTCCCCGAAAGCCACTCGGAGGCCCCTCGCCCTCCCCGAAAGACACTCGGAGGCCCCTCGCCCTCCCCGAAAGCCACTCCGAGGCCCCTCGCCCTCCCCGAAAGCCACTCGGAGGCCCCTCGCCCTCCCCAAAAGCCACTCGGAGGCCCCTCGCCCTCCACAAAAGACACTCGGAGGCCCCTCGCCCTCCCCGAAAGCCACTCCGAGGCCCCTCGCCCTCCACAAAAGCCACTCGGAGGCCCCTCGCCCTCCCCGAAAGACACTCCGAGGCCCCTCGCCCTCCCCGAAAGACACTCGGAGGCCCCTCGCCCTCCCCAAAAGACACTCGGAGGCCCCTCGCCCTTCCCGAAAGACACTCGGAGGCCCCTCGCCCTCCCCGAAAGACACTCCGAGGCCCCTCGCCCTCCCCGAAAGCCACTCGGAGGCCCCTCGCCCACCCCGAAAGACACTCCGAGGCCCCTCGTCCACCCCGAAAAGCACTCGGAGGCCCCTCGCCTTCCCCGAAAGCCACTCGGAGGCCCCTCGCCCTCCCCGAAAGCCACTCGGAGGCCCCTCGCCCTCCCCAAAAGCCACTCGGAGGTCCCTCGCCCTCCCCGGAAGACACTCGGAGGCCCCTCGCCCTCCCCGAAAGCCACTCGGAGGCCCCTCGCCCACCCCGAAAGACACTCGGAGGCCCCACGCCTTGACTGAAAGACACTCGGAGGCCCCTCGCTCTGCCCGAAAGCCACTCGGAGGCCCCTCGCCCTCCCCGAAAGACACTCGGAGGCCCCTCGCCCTCCCCGAAAGACACTCGGAGGCCCCTCGCCCTCCCCGAAAGACACTCGGAGGCCCCTCGCTCTCCACAAAAGCCACTCGGAGGCCCATCGCCCTCACCGAAAGACACTCGGAGGCCCCTCGCACACCACGAAAGACACTCGGAGGCCCCTCGCCCTCCCAGAAAGACACTCGGAGGCCCCTCGCCCACCCCAGAAGCCACTCGGAGGCCCCTCGCCCTCCCCGAAAGCCACTCGGAGGCCCCTCGCCCTGCCCGAAAGACACTCGGAGGCCCCTCGCCCTCCCCGAAAGACTCTCCGAGGCCCCTCGCCCACCCCGAAAGACACTCGGAGGCCCCTCGCCCTCCCCGAAAGCCACTCGGAGGCCCCTCGCCCTCCCCGAAAGACACTCAGAGGCCCCTCGCCCTCCACAAAAGACACTCGGAGGCCCCTCGCCCTCCACAAAAGCCACTCGGAGGCCCCTCGCCCTCCCCGAAAGCCACACGGAGGCCCCTCGCCCTCCCCGAAAGACACTCCGAGGCCTTTCGCCCTGCCCGAAAGCCACTCGGAGGCCCCTCGCCCACCCTGAAAGCCACTCGGAGGCCCGTCGTCCACCCCGAAAGCCACACGGAGGCCCCTCGCCCACCCCGAAAGCCACTCGGAGGCCCCTCGCCCTCCCCGAAACACACTCGGAGGCCCCTCGCCCTCCCCGAAAGTCACTCGGAGGCACCTCGCCCTCCCCGAAAGCCACTCGGAGGACCCTCGCCCTCCCCGAAAGACACTCGGAGGCCCCTCGCCCTCCCCAAAAGACACTCGGAGGCCCCTCACCCTCCCCAAAAGCCACTCGGAGGTCCCTCGCCCTCCCCGAAAGCCACACGGAGGCCCCTCACCCTCCCCAAAAGCCACTCGGAGGCCCCTCGCCCACCCGGAGCGCCACTCGGAGGCCCCTCGCCATCCCCAAAAGCCACTCGGAGGCCCCTCGCCCACCCCGAAAGCCACTCGGAGGCCCCTCGCTCTCCACAAAAGCCACTGGGAGGCCCCTCGCCCACCCCGAAAGCCACTCGGAGGCGCCTCGCCCTTCCCGAAAGACACTCGGAGGCCCCTCGCCCTCCCCGAAACACACTCGGAGGCCCCGAGCCCTCCCCGAAAGACACATGGAGGCCCCTCGCCCTCCCCAAAAGCCACTCGGAGGCCCCTCGCCCTCCCTGAAAGACACTCGGAGGCCCCTCGCCCACCCAGAAAGACACTCGGAGGCCCCACGCCCTCCCCGAAAGACACTCGGAGGCCCCTCGCCCTCCCCGAAAGACACTCCGAGGCCCCTCGCCCTCCCTGAAAGCCACTCGGAGGCCCCTCGCCCTCCACGAAAGACACTCGGAGGCCGATCGCCCTCCCCGAAAGACACTCGGAGGCCCCTCGCCCTCCCCAAAAGCCACTGGGAGGCCCCTCGCCCTCCCCGAAAGCCACACGAAGGCCCCTCGCCCTCCCCGAAAGACACTCGGAGGCCCCTCGCCCTCCCCGAAAGCCACTCGGAGGCCCCTCGCCCTCCCCGAAAGCCACTCGGAGGCCCCTCGCCCTCCCCGAAAGCCACTCGGAGTGCTCTCGCCCTCTGCAAAAGCCACTCGAAGGCCCCTTGCCCACCCCGAAAGCCACTCGGAGGCCCCTCGCCCTCCCCGAAAGACACTCGGAGGCCCCTCGCCCTCCCCAAAAGCCACTCGGAGGCCCCTCGCCCTTCCCGAAAGACACTCGGAGGCCCCTCGCCCACCCCGAAAGACACTCGGAGGCCCCTCGCCCTCCCCGAAAGACACTCGGAGGCCCCTCGCCCACCCCGAAAGACACTCGGAGGCCACTCGCCCTCCCCGAAAGCCACTCGGAGGCCCCTCGCCCTGCCCAAAAGACACTCGGAGGCCCCTCACACTCCCCGAAAGACACTTGGAGGCCCCTCGCCCTCCCCGAAAGCCACTCGGAGGCCCCTCGCCCACCCCGAAAGCCACTCGGAGGCCTTTCGCCCTGCCCGAAAGCCACTCGGAGGCCCCTCGCCCACCCCGAAAGCCACTTGGAGGCCCTTCGCTCTCCACAAAAGCCACTCGGAGGCCCCTTGCCCTCCCCGAAAGCCACTTGGAGGTGCCTCGCCCTCCCCGAAAGACACTCGGAGGCCCCTCGCCCTCCCCGAAAGACACTCGGAGGCCCCTCGGCCTCCCTGAAAGCCACTCGGAGGCCCCTCGCCCTCCCCAAAAGCCACTCGGAGGCCCCTCGCCCACCCCGAAAGACACTCGGAGGCCCCTCGCCCACCCAGAAAGACACTCGGAGGCCCCTCGCCCTCCCCGAAACCCACTCGGAGGCCCCTCGCCCTCCCCGAAAGCCACTCGGAGGCCCCTCGCCCACCCCGAAAGCCACTCGGAGGCCCCTCGCCCACCCCGAAAGCCACTCAGAGGCCCCTCGCCCACCCCGAAAGACACTCGGAGGCCCCTCGCCCTCCCCGAAAGACACTCGGAGGCCCCTCGCCCTTCCCGAAAGACACTCGGAGGCCCCTCGCCCTCCCCGAAAGACACTCCGAGGTCCCTCGCCCTCCCCGAAAGACACTCGGAGGCCCCTCGCCCTCCCCGAAACACACTCGGAGGCCCCTCGCCCTCCCCGAAAGCGACTCCGAGGCCCCTCGCCCACCCCGAAAGCCACTCCGAGGCCCCTCGCCCACACCGAAAGCCACTCGGAGGCCTTTCGCCCACCCCGAAAGCCACTCGGAGGCCCCTCGCCCACCCCGAAAGCCACTTGGAGGCCCTTCGCTCTCCACAAAAGCCACTCGGAGGCCCCTCGCCCTCCCCGAAAGCCACTCCGAGGCCCCTCGCCCTCCCCGAAAGACACTCGGAGGCCCCTCGCCCTCCCCGAAAGACACTCCGAGGCCCCTCGCCCTCCCCGAAAGCCACTCGGAGGCCCCTCGCCCTCCACAAAAGACACTCGGAGGCCCCTCGGCCTCCCTGAAAGCCACTCCGAGGAGCTTCGCCCTCCACAAAAGCCACTCGGAGGCCCCTCGCCCTCCCCGAAAGACACTCGGAGGCCCCTCGCCCTCCCCAAAAGCCACTCGGAGGCCCCTCGCCCTCCACAAAAGCCACTCGGAGGCCCCTCGCCTTCCCCTAAAGTCACTCGGAGGCCCCTCGCCCTCCCCGAAAGACACTCGGAGGCCCCTCGCCCTCTCTGAAAGCCACTTGGAGGCCCCTGGCCCTCCCCGAAAGACACTTGGAGGCCCCTCGCCCTCCCCGAAAGCCACTCGGAGGCCCCTCGCCCACCCCGAAAGCCACTCGGAGGCCTTTCGCCCTGCCCGAAAGCCACTCGGAGGCCCCTCGCCCTCCCCGAAAGCCACTTGGAGGCCCTTCGCTCTCCACAAAAGCCACTCGGAGGCCCCTCGCCCTCCCCGAAAGCCACTTGGAGGCGCCTCGCCCTCCCCGAAAGACACTCGGAGGCCCCTCGCCCTCCCCGAAAGACACTCGGAGGCCCCTCGGCCTCCCTGAAAGCCACTCGGAGGCCCCTCGCCCTCCCCAAAAGCCACTCGGAGGCCCCTCGCCCACCCCGAAAGACACTCGGAGGCCCCTCGCCCTCCCCGAAAGACACTCGGAGGCCCCTCGCCCTCCCCAAAAGCCACTCGGAGGCCCCTCGCCCACCCCGAAAGCCACTCAGAGGCCCCTCGCCCTCCCCGAAAGACACTCGGAGGGCCCTCGACCTCCCCAAAAGACACTCGGAGGCCCCTCGCCCTCCCCGAAAGACACTCGGAGGCCCCTCGCCCTCCCCGAAAGACACTCGGAGGCCCCTCGCCCTCCCCGAAAGACACTCCGAGGCCCCTCGCCCACCCCAAAAGCCACTCGGAGGCCACTCGCCCTCCTCAAAAACCACTCGGAGGCCCCTCGCCCTCCCCGAAAGACACTCGGAGGCCCCGGGCCCACCCCGAAAGACACTCGGAGGCCCCTCGCCCTCCCCGAAAGACACTCGGAGGCCCCTCGCCCTCCCCGAAAGCCACTCCGAGGCCCCTCGCCCTCCCCGAAAGACACTCGGAGGCCCCTCGCCCTCCCCGAAAGACACTCCGAGGCCCCTCGCCCTCCCCGAAAGACACTCGGAGGCCCCTCGCCCTCCCCGAAAGCCACTCGGAGGCCCCTCGCCCTCCACAAAAGACACTCGGAGGCCCCTCGGCCTCCCTGAAAGCCACTCCGAGGAGCTTCGCCCTCCACAAAAGCCACTTGGAGGCCCCTCGCCCTCCCCGAAAGACACTCGGAGGCCCCTCGCTCTCCACAAAAGCCACTCGGAGGCCCCTCGCCCTCCACAAAAGCCACTCGGAGGCCCCTCGCCTTCCCCTAAAGTCACTCGGAGGCCCCTCGCCCTCCCCGAAAGACACTCGGAGGCCCCTCGCCCTCCCCGAAAGACACTCCGAGGCCCCTCGCCCTCCCCGAAAGCCACTCGGAGGCCCCTCGCCCTCCCCGAAAGCCACTCCGAGGCCCCTCGCCCTCCCCGAAAGACACTCCGAGGCCCCTCACCCTCCCCGAAAGCCACTGGGAGGCCCCTCGCCCACCCCGAAAGACACTCGGAGGCCCCTCGCCCTCCCCGAAAGACACTCGGAGGCCCCTCGCCCTGCCCGAAAGACACTCGGAGGCCCCTCGCCCTCCCCGAAACACACTCGGAGGCCCCTCGCCCACCCCGAAAGCCACTCGGAGGCCCCTCGCACACCCCGAAAGCCACTCGGAGGCCCCTCGCCCTCCCAGAAACACACTCGGAGGCCCCTCGCTCTCCACAAAAGCCACTCGGAGGCCCCTCGCCCTCCCCGAAAGACACTCGGAGGCCCCTCGCTCTCCACAAAAGCCACTCGGAGGCCCCTCGCCCTCCACAAAAGCCACTCGGAGGCCCCTCGCCTTCCCCTAAAGTCACTCGGAGGCCCCTCGCCCTCCCCGAAAGACACTCGGAGGCCCCTCGCCCTCCCCGAAAGACACTCGGAGGCCCCTCGCCCTCCCCGAAAGCCACTCGGAGGCCCCTCGCCCTCCCCGAAAGCCACTCCGAGGCCCCTCGCCCACACCGAAAGCCACTCGGAGGCCTTTCGCCCACCCCGAAAGCCACTCGGAGGCCCCTCGCCCACCCCGAAAGCCACTTGGAGGCCCTTCGCTCTCCACAAAAGCCACTCGGAGGCCCCTCGCCCTCCCCGAAAGCCACTCCGAGGCCCCTCGCCCTCCCCGAAAGACACTCGGAGGCCCCTCGCCCTCCCCGAAAGACACTCCGAGGCCCCTCGCCCTCCCCGAAAGACACTCGGAGGCCCCTCGCCCTCCCCGAAAGCCACTCGGAGGCCCCTCGCCCTCCACAAAAGACACTCGGAGGCCCCTCGGCCTCCCTGAAAGCCACTCCGAGGAGCTTCGCCCTCCACAAAAGCCACTCGGAGGCCCCTCGCCCTCCCCGAAAGACACTCGGAGGCCCCTCGCTCTCCACAAAAGCCACTCGGAGGCCCCTCGCCCTCCACAAAAGCCACTCGGAGGCCCCTCGCCTTCCCCTAAAGTCACTCGGAGGCCCCTCGCCCTCCCCGAAAGCCACTCGGAGGCCCCTCGCCCTCTCTGAAAGCCACTTGGAGGCCCCTGGCCCTCCCCGAAAGACACTTGGAGGCCCCTCGCCCTCCCCGAAAGCCACTCGGAGGCCCCTCGCCCACCCCGAAAGCCACTCGGAGGCCTTTCGCCCACCCCGAAAGCCACTCGGAGGCCCCTCGCCCACCCCGAAAGCCACTTGGAGGCCCTTCGCTCTCCACAAAAGCCACTCGGAGGCCCCTCGCCCTGCCCGAAAGCCACTTGGAGGCGCCTCGCCCTCCCCGAAAGACACTCGGAGGCCCCTCGCCCTCCCCGAAAGACACTCGGAGGCCCCTCGGCCTCCCTGAAAGCCACTCGGAGGCCCCTCGCCCTCCCCAAAAGCCACTCGGAGGCCCCTCGCCCACCCCGAAAGACACTCGGAGGCCCCTCGCCCTCCCCGAAAGACACTCGGAGGCCCCTCGCCCTCCCCGAAAGCCACTCGGAGGCCCCTCGCCCACCCCGAAAGCCACTCAGAGGCCCCTCGCCCTCCCCGAAAGACACTCGGAGGGCCCTCGACCTCCCCAAAAGACACTCGGAGGCCCCTCGCCCTCCCCGAAAGACACTCGGAGGCCCCTCGCCCTCCCCGAAAGACACTCGGAGGCCCCTCGCCCTCCCCGAAAGACACTCCGAGGCCCCTCGCCCACCCCAAAAGCCACTCGGAGGCCACTCGCCCTCCTCAAAAACCACTCGGAGGCCCCTCGCCCTCCCCGAAAGACACTCGGAGGCCCCGGGCCCACCCCGAAAGACACTCGGAGGCCCCTCGCCCTCCCCGAAAGACACTCGGAGGCCCCTCGCCCTCCCCGAAAGCCACTCCGAGGCCCCTCGCCCTCCCCGAAAGACACTCGGAGGCCCCTCGCCCTCCCCGAAAGACACTCCGAGGCCCCTCGCCCTCCCCGAAAGACACTCGGAGGCCCCT
This sequence comes from Struthio camelus, assembly GCF_040807025.1. Taxonomy (NCBI): domain Eukaryota; kingdom Metazoa; phylum Chordata; class Aves; order Struthioniformes; family Struthionidae; genus Struthio; species Struthio camelus. Next base: position 135,822,575 of record NC_090944.1, on the reverse strand, counting down.
CGCCCTCCCCGAAAGCCACTCGGAGGCCCCTCGCCCTCCACAAAAGACACTCGGAGGCCCCTCGGCCTCCCTGAAAGCCACTCCGAGGAGCTTCGCCCTCCACAAAAGCCACTCGGAGGCCCCTCGCCCTCCCCGAAAGACACTCGGAGGCCCCTCGCTCTCCACAAAAGCCACTCGGAGGCCCCTCGCCCTCCACAAAAGCCACTCGGAGGCCCCTCGCCTTCCCCTAAAGTCACTCGGAGGCCCCTCGCCCTCCCCGAAAGACACTCGGAGGCCCCTCGCCCTCCCCGAAAGACACTCCGAGGCCCCTCGCCCTCCCCGAAAGCCACTCGGAGGCCCCTCGCCCTCCCCGAAAGCCACTCCGAGGCCCCTCGCCCACACCGAAAGCCACTCGAAGGCCCCTTGCCCACCCCGAAAGACACTCGGAGGCCCCTCGCCCTCCCCGAAAGACACTCGGAGGCCCCTCGCCCTGCCCGAAAGCCACTCGGAGGCCCCTCGCCCTCCCCGAAAGACACTCCGAGGCCCCTCGCCCTCCCCGAAAGACACTCGGAGGCCCCTCGCCCTCCCCAAAAGCCACTCGGAGGCCCCTCGCCCTCCCCGAAAGACACTCGGAGGCCCCTCGCCCACCACGAAAGACACTCGGAGGCCGCTCGCCCTCCCCGAAAGCCACTCGGAGGCCCCTCGCCCTCCCCGAAAGACACTCGGAGGCCACTCGCCCTCCCCGAAAGCCACTCGGAGGCCCCTCGCCCTGCCCAAAAGACACTCGGAGGCCCCTCACACTCCCCGAAAGACACTTGGAGGCCCCTCGCCCACCCCGAAAGCCACTCAGAGGCCCCTCGCCCACCCCGAAAGACACTCGGAGGGCCCTCGACCTCCCCAAAAGCCACTCGGAGGCCCCTCGCCCTCCCCGAAAGACACTCGGAGGCCCCTCGCCCTCCCTGAAAGCCACTCCGAGGCCCCTCGCCCACCACGAAAGACACTCCGAGGCCCCTCGCCCTCCCCGAAAGACACTCGGAGGCCCTTCGCCCTCCCCGAAAGACACTCCGAGGCCCCTCGCCCTCCCCGAAAGACACTCGGAGGCCCCTCGCCCACCCCGAAAGACACTCGGAGGCCCCTCGCCCTCCCCGAAAGACACTCGGAGGCCCCTCGCCCTGCCCGAAAGACACTCGGAGGCCCCTCGCCCTCCCCGAAACACACTCGGAGGCCCCTCGCCCACCCCGAAAGCCACTCGGAGGCCCCTCGCACACCCCGAAAGCCACTCGGAGGCCCCTCGCCCTCCCCGAAAGCCACTCGGAGGCCCCTCGCCCTCCCCGAAAGCCACACGGAGGCCCCTCGCCCTCCCCGAAAGACACTCGGAGGCCCCTCGCCCTCCCCGAAAGACACTCGGAGGCCCCTCGCCCTCCCCGAAAGCCACTCCGAGGCCCCTCGCCCTCCCTGAAAGCCACTCGGAGGCCCCTCGCCCTCCACAAAAGACACTCGGAGGCCCCTCGCCCTCCCTGAAAGCCACTCCGAGGCCCCTCGCCCTCCACAAAAGCCACTCGGAGGCCCCTCGCCCTCCCCGAAAGACACTCCGAGGCCCCTCGCCCTCCCCGAAAGACACTCGGAGGCCCCTCGCCCACCCCAGAAGCCACTCAGAGGCCCCTCGCCCACCCCGAAAGCCACTCGGAGGCCCCTCGCCCTGCCCGAAAGACACTCGGAGGCCCCTCGCCCTCCCCGAAAGACACTCGGAGGCCCCTCGCCCTCCCCGAAAGCCACTCGGAGGCCCCTCGCCCTCCCTGAAAGCCACTCGGAGGCCCCTCGCCCTCCACAAAAGACACTCGGAGGCCGATCGCCCTCCCCGAAAGACACTCGGAGGCCCCTCGCCCTCCCCAAAAGCCACTGGGAGGCCCCTCGCCCTCCCCGAAAGCCACACGAAGGCCCCTCGCCCTCCCCGAAAGACACTCGGAGGCCCCTCGCCTTCCCCTAAAGTCACTCGGAGGCCCCTCGCCCTCCCCGAAAGACACTCGGAGGCCCCTCGCCCTCCCCAAAAGCCACTCGGAGGCCCCTCGCCCTCCCCGAAAGCCACTCGGAGGCCCCTCGTCCTCCCTGAAAGCCACTCAGAGGCCCCTCGCCCTCCCCAAAAGCCACTCGGAGGCCCCACGCCTTGACTGAAAGACACTCGGAGGCCCCTCGCTCTGCCCGAAAGCCACTCGGAGGCCCCTCGCCCTCCCCGAAAGACACTCGGAGGCCTGTCGCCCTCCCCGAAAGACACTCGGAGGCCCCTCGCCCTCCCCGAAAGACACTCGGAGGCCCCTCGCTCTCCACAAAAGCCACTCGGAGGCCCATCGCCCTCACCGAAAGACACTCAGAGGCCCCTCGCACACCACGAAAGACACTCGGAGGCCCCTCGCCCTCCCCGAAAGACACTCGGAGGCCCCTCGCCCTGCCCGAAAGACACTCGGAGGCCCCTCGCCCACCCCAGAAGCCACTCGGAGGCCCCTCGCCCTCCCCGAAAGACACTCGGAGCCCCGTCGTCCACCCCGAAAGCCACTCGGAGGACCCTCGCCCTCCCCAAAAGCCACTCGGAGGCCCCTCGCCCTCCACAAAAGCCACTCGGAGGCCCCTCGCCCTCCCCGAAAGCCACTCGGAGGCCCCTCGCCCTCCCCGAAAACCATAGGGAGGCCTTTCACCCTGCCCGAAAGCCACTCGGACGCCCCTTGCCCACCCCGAAAGCCACTCGGAGGCCCCTCGCCCTCCCCGAAAGACACTCGGAGGCCCCTCGCCCTCCCCGAAAGCCACTCCGAGGCCCCTAGCCCACCCCGAAAGACACTCGGAGGCCCCTCGCCCTCCACAAAAGACACTCCGAGGCCCCTCGCCCACCCCGAAAGCCACTCGGAGGCCCCTCGCCCTCCCCAAAAGCCACTCGGAGGCCCCTCGCCCACCCCGAATGCCACTCGGAGGCCCCTCGCCCACCCCGAAAGCCACTCGGAGGCCCCTCGCCCTGCCCAAAAGACACTCGGAGGCCCCTCACCCTCCCCGAAAGCCACACGGAGGCCTTTCGCCCTGCCCGAAAGCCACTCGGAGGCCCCTCGCCCACCCCGAAAGCCACTCCGAGGCCCGTCGTCCACCCCGAAAGCCACACGGAGGCCCCTCGCCCACCCCGAAAGCCACTCGGAGGCCCCTCGCCCTCCCCGAAAGACACTCCGAGGCCCCTCGCCCTCCCCGAAAGACACTCCGAGGCCCCTCGCCCTCCCCGAAAGACACTCGGAGGCCCCTCGCCCTCCACAAAAGCCACTCGCAGGCCCCTCGCCCTCCCCGAAAGACACTCGGAGGCCCCTCGCCCTCCCCGAAAGCCACTCGGAGGCCCCTTGCCCACCCCGAAAGACACTCGGAGGCCCCTCGCCCTCCCCGAAAGACACTCGGAGGCCCCTCGCCCACCCCGAAAGCCACACGAAGGCCCCTCGCCCTCACCAAAAGCCACTCGGAGGCCCCTCGCCCTCCCCGAAAGCCACTCGGAGGCCCCTCGCCCACCCCGAAAGCCACTCAGAGGCCCCTCGCCCACCCCGAAAGACACTCGGAGGCCCCTCGCCCTCCCCAAAAGACACTTGGAGGCCCCTCGCCCTGCCCGAAAGACACTCGGAGGCCCCTCGCCCTCCCCGAAAGACACTCGGAGGCCCCTCGCCCTCCCCGAAAGACACTCGGAGGCCCCTCGCCCACCCCGAAAGACACTCGGAGGCCCCTCGACCTCCCAAAAAGCCACTCGGAGGCCCCTCGCCCACCCCGAAAGACACTCGGAGGCCCCTCGCCCACCCCGAAAGCCACTCGGAGGCCCCTCGCCCTCCCCAAAAGCCACTCGGAGGCCCCTCGCCCACCCCGAAAGACACTCGGAGGCCCCTCGCCATCCCCAAAAGCCACTCGGAGGCCCCTCGCCCACCCGGAGCGCCACTCGGAGGCCCCTCGCCATCCCCAAAAGCCACTCGGAGGCCCCTCGCCCACACCGAAAGCCACTCGGAAGCCCCTCGCTCTCAACAAAAGCCACTCGGATGCCCCTCGCCCTCCACAAAAGCCACTCGGAGGCCCCTCGCCCTCCCCGAAAGACACTCGGAGGCCCCTCGCCCTCCCCGAAAGACACTCGGAGGCCCCTCGCCCTCCCCGAAACACACTCGGAGGCTCCTGGCCCTCCCCGAAAGACACTCGGAGGCCCCTCGCCCTCCCCGAAAGACACTCGGAGGCCCCTCGCCCTCCACAAAAGCCACTCGGAGGCCCCTCGCCCTCCCTGAAAGCCACTCCGAGGCCCCTCGCCCTCCACAAAAGCCACTCGGAGGCCCCTCGCCCTCCCCGAAAGACACTCGGAGGCCCCTCGCCCTCCCCAAAAGCCACTCGGAGGCCCCTCGCCCTCCCCGAAAGCCACTCGGAGGCCCCTCGCCCACCCCGAAAGCCACTCGGAGGCCCCTCGCCCACACCGAAAGACACTCGGAGGCCCCTCGCACACCCCGAAAGCCACTCGGAGGCCCCTGGCGTTCCCCGAAACACACTCGGAGGCCCCTCGGTCTCCACAAAAGCCACTCGGAGGCCCCTCGCCCTCCCCGAAAGCCACTCGGAGGCGCCTCGCCCTTCCCGAAAGACACTCGGAGGCCCCTCGCCCTCCCCGAAAGACACTCGGAGGCCCCTCGCCCTCCCCGAAAGACACTCCGAGGCCCCTCGCCCACCCCGAAAGCCACTCGGAGGCCCCTCGCCCTCCCTGAAAGACACTCGGAGGCCCCTCGCCCACCCAGAAAGACACTCGGAGGCCCCTCGCCCTCACCGAAAGCCACTCGGAGGCCGCTCGCCCTCCCCAAAAGCCACTCGGAGGCCCCTCGCCCACCCCGAAAGCCACTCCGAGGCACCTCGCCCTCCACAAAAGCCACTCGGAGGCCGATCGCCCTCCCCGAAAAACACTCGGAGGCCCCTCGCCCTCCCCAAAAGCCACTGGGAGGCCCCTCGCCCTCCCCGAAAGACACTCGCAGGCCCCTCGCCCACACCGAAAGACACTCGGAGGCCCCTCGCCCTCCCCGAAACACACTCGGAGGCCCCTCGCCCACCCCGAAAGCCACTCGGAGGCCCCTCGCCCTCCCCGAAAGCCACTCGGAGGCCCCTCGCCCACCCCGAAAGACACTCGGAGGCCCCTCGCCCTCCCCGAAAGACACTCGCAGGCCCCTCGCCCTGCCCGAAAGACACTCGGAGGCCCCTCGCCCACCCCGAAAGACACTCAGAGGCCCCTCGCCCTCCCCGAAAGCCACTCGGAGGCCCCTCGCCCTCCCCGAAAGCCACTCGGAGGCCCCTCGCCCTCCCCGAAAGACACTCCGAGGCCCCTCGCCCTCCCCGAAAGCCACACGGAGGCCCCTCGCCCACCCCGAAAGCCACTCGGAGGCCCCTCGCCCTCCCCGAAAGACACTCCGAGGCCCCTCGTCCACACCGAAAGCCACTCGGAGGCCACTCGCCCTCCTCAAAAACCACTCGGAGGCCCCTGGCCCTCCCCGAAAGACACTCCGAGGCCCCGGGCCCACCCCGAAAGCCACTCGGAGGCCCCTCGCCCTCCCCGAAAGCCACACGAAGGCCCCTCGCCCTCCCCGAAAGACACTCGGAGGCCCCTCGCCCTCCCCGAAAGCCACTCGGAGGCCCCTCGCCCTCCCCGAAAGACACTCGGAGGCCCCTTGCCCTCCCCGAAAGCCACTCGGAGGCCCCTCGCCCTCCACAAAAGACACTCGGAGGCCCCTCGGCCTCCCTGAAAGCCATTCCGAGGCGCCTCGCCCTCCACAAAAGCCACTCGGAGGCCCCTCGCCCTCCCCGAAAGACACTCCGAGGCCCCTCGCCCTCCCCAAAAAACACTCGGAGGCCCCTCGCCCTCCACAAAAGCCACTCGGAGGCCCCTCGCCCACACCGAAAGCCACTCGGAGGCCCCTCGCCCTGCCCGAAAGCCACTCGGAGGCCCCTCGCCCTCCCCAAAAGACACTCGGAGGCCCCTCGCCCTCCCCGAAAGCCACTCGGAGGCCCCTCGCCCTCCCCGAAAGCCACTCCGAGGCCCCTCGCCCACACCGAAAGCCACTCGAAGGCCCCTTGCCCACCCCGAAAGCCACTCGGAGGCCCCTCGCCCTCCCCGAAAGACACTCGGAGGCCCCTCGCCCTCCCCAAAAGCCACTCGGAGGCCCCTCGCCCACCCCGAAAGACACTCGGAGGCCCCTCGCCCACCCCGAAAGACACTCGGAGGCCCCTCGCCCTCCCCGAAAGCCACTCGGAGGCCCCTCGCCCACCCCGAAAGACACTCGGAGGCCACTCGCCCTCCCCGAAAGCCACTCGGAGGCCCCTCGCCCTGCCCAAAAGACACTCGGAGGCCCCTCACACTCCCCGAAAGCCACACGGAGGCGCCTCGCCCTCCCCGAAAGCCACTCGGAGGCCCCTCGCCCACCCCGAAAGCCACTCGGAGGCCTTTCGCCCTGCCCGAAAGCCACTCGGAGGCCCCTCGCCCACCCCGAAAGCCACTTGGAGGCCCTTCGCTCTCCACAAAAGCCACTCGGAGGCCCCTCGCCCTCCCCGAAAGCCACTCGGAGGCCCCTCGCCCTCCCCGAAAGACACTCGGAGGCCCCTCGGCCTCCCTGAAAGCCACTCGGAGGCCCCTCGCCCTCCACAAAAGCCACTCGGAGGCCCCTCGCCCACCCCGAAAGACACTCGGAGGCCCCTCGCCCACCCAGAAAGACACTCGGAGGCCCCTCGCCCTCCCCGAAAGCCACTCGGAGGCCCCTCGCCCTCCCCGAAAGACACTCGGAGGCCCCTCGCCCACCCCGAAAGCCACTCGGAGGCCCCTCGCCCACCCCGAAAGCCACTCAGAGGCCCCTCGCCCACCCCGAAAGACACTCGGAGGCCCCTCGCTCTCCACAAAAGCCACTCGGAGGCCCCTCGCCCTCCCCGAAAGCCACTCGGAGGCGCCTCGCCCTTCCCGAAAGACACTCGGAGGCCCCTCGCCCTCCCCGAAAGACACTCGGAGGCCCCGAGCCCACCCCGAAAGCCACTCGGAGGCCCCTCGCCCTCCCTGAAAGACACTCGGAGGCCCCTCGCCCACCCAGAAAGACACTCGGAGGCCCCTCGCCCTCACCGAAAGACACTCGGAGGCCCCTCCCCCTCCCCAAAAGCCACTCGGAGGCCCCTCGCCCTCCCTGAAAGCCACTCCGAGGCACCTCGCCCTCCACAAAAGCCACTCGGAGGCCGATCGCCCTCCCCGAAAGACACTCGGAGGCCCCTCGCCCTCCCCAAAAGCCACTGGGAGGCCCCTCGCCCTCCCCGAAAGACACTCGCAGGCCCCTCGCCCACACCGAAAGACACTCGGAGGCCCCTCGCCCTCCCCGAAACACACTCGGAGGCCCCTCGCCCACCCCGAAAGACACTCGGAGGCCCCTCGCCCTCCCCGAAAGCCACTCGGAGGCCCCTCGCCCACCCCGAAAGACACTCGGAGGCCCCTCGCCCTCCCCGAAAGACACTCGGAGGCCCCTCGCCCACCCCGAAAGCCACTCGGAGGCCCCTCGCCCTCCCCGAAAGCCACTCGGAGGCCCCTCGCCCACCCCGAAAGACACTCGGAGGCCCCTCGCCCTCCACAAAAGACACTCAGAGGCCCCTCGCCCTCCCCGAAAGCCACACGGAGGCCACTCGCCCTCCCCGAAAGCCACTCGGAGGCCCCTCGCCCTGCCCAAAAGACACTCGGAGGCCCCTCACACTCCCCGAAAGACACTTGGAGGCCCCTCGCCCTCCCCGAAAGCCACTCGGAGGCCCCTCGCCCACCCCGAAAGCCACTCGGAGGCCTTTCGCCCTGCCCGAAAGCCACTCGGAGGCCCCTCGCCCACCCCGAAAGCCACTTGGAGGCCCCTCGCTCTCCAAAAAAGCCACTCGGAGGCCCCTTGCCCTCCCCGAAAGCCACTTGGAGGTGCCTCGCCCTCCCCGAAAGACACTCGGAGGCCCCTCGCCCTCCCCGAAAGACACTCGGAGGCCCCTCGGCCTCCCTGAAAGCCACTCGGAGGCCCCTCGCCCTCCCCAAAAGACACTCGGAGGCACCTCGCCCACCCCGAAAGACACTCGGAGGCACCTCGCCCACCCAGAAAGACACTCGGAGGCCCCTCGCCCTCCCCGAAACCCACTCGGAGGCCCCTCGCCCTCCCCGAAAGCCACTCGGAGGCCCCTCGCCCACCCCGAAAGCCACTCGGAGGCCCCTCGCCCACCCCGAAAGCCACTCAGAGGCCCCTCGCCCACCCCGAAAGACACTCGGAGGCCCCTCGCCCTCCCCGAAAGACACTCGGAGGCCCCTCGCCCTTCCCGAAAGACACTCGGAGGCCCCTCGCCCTCCCCGAAAGACACTCCGAGGTCCCTCGCCCTCCCCGAAAGACACTCGGAGGCCCCTCGCCCTCCCAGAAAGACACTCGGAGGCCCCTCGCCCTCCCCGAAAGCGACTCCGAGGCCCCTCGCCCACCCCGAAAGCCACTCGGAGGCCCCTCGCCCTCCCCAAAAGCCACTCGGAGGCCCCTCGCCCACCCCGAATGCCACTCGGAGGCCCCTCGCCCACCCCGAAAGCCACTCGGAGGCCCCTCGCCCTCCCCAAAAGCCACTCGGAGGCCCCTCGCCCACCCCGAAAGCCACTCCGAGGCCCCTCGCCCTCCCCGAAAGCCACTCCGAGGCCCCTCGCCCACCCGGAGCGCCACTCGGAGGCCCCTGGCGATCCCCAAAAGCCACTCGGAGGCCCCTCGCCCACCCCGAAAGCCACTTGGAGGCCCCTCGCTCTCCAAAAAAGCCACTCGGAGGCCCCTCGCCCTCCCCGAAAGCCACTCGGAGGCGCCTCGCCCTCCCCGAAAGACACTCGGAGGCCCCTCGCCCTCCCCGAAAGACACTCCGAGGCCCCTCGCCCTCCCCGAAAGCCACTCGGAGGCCCCTCGCCCTCCCCGAAAGCCACTCGGAGGCCCCTCGCCCTCCCCGAAAGACACTCGGAGGCCCCTCGCCCTCCCCGAAAGCCACTCCGAGGCACGTCGCCCTCCCCAAAAGCCACTCGGAGGCCCCTCGCCCACACCGAAAGACACTCCGAGGCCCCTCGCCCTCCCCGAAAGCCACTCGGAGGCCCCTCGCCCACCCCGAAAGCCACTCGGAGGCCCCTCGCCCTCCCCGAAAGCCACTCGGAGGCCCCTCGCCCACCCCGAAAGCCACTTGGAGGCCCTTCGCTCTCCACAAAAGCCACTCGGAGGCCCCTCGCCCTCCACAAAAGCCACTTGGAGGCGCCTCGCCCTCCCCGAAAGACACTCGGAGGCCCCTCGCCCTCCCCGAAAGACACTCGGAGGCCCCTCGGCCTCCCTGAAAGCCACTCGGAGGCCCCTCGCCCTCCCCAAAAGCCACTCGGAGGCCCCTCGCCCACCCCGAAAGACACTCGGAGGCCCCTCGCCCTCCCCGAAAGACACTCGGAGGCCCCTCGCCCTCCCCGAAAGCCACTCGGAGGCCCCTCGCCCACCCCGAAAGCCACTCAGAGGCCCCTCGCCCTCCCCGAAAGACACTCGGAGGGCCCTCGACCTCCCCAAAAGACACTCGGAGGCCCCTCGCCCTCCCCGAAAGACACTCGGAGGCCCCTCGCCCTCCCCGAAAGACACTCGGAGGCCCCTCGCCCTCCCCGAAAGACACTCCGAGGCCCCTCGCCCACCCCAAAAGCCACTCGGAGGCCACTCGCCCTCCTCAAAAACCACTCGGAGGCCCCTCGCCCTCCCCGAAAGACACTCGGAGGCCCCGGGCCCACCCCGAAAGACACTCGGAGGCCCCTCGCCCTCCCCGAAAGACACTCGGAGGCCCCTCGCCCTCCCCGAAAGCCACTCGGAGGCCCCTCGCCCTCCCTGAAAGACACTCGGAGGCCCCTCGCCCTCCCCGAAAGACACTCCGAGGCCCCTCGCCCTCCCCGAAAGACACTCGGAGGCCCCTCGCCCTCCCCGAAAGCCACTCGGAGGCCCCTCGCCCTCCACAAAAGACACTCGGAGGCCCCTCGGCCTCCCTGAAAGCCACTCCGAGGAGCTTCGCCCTCCACAAAAGCCACTCGGAGGCCCCTCGCCCTCCCCGAAAGACACTCGGAGGCCCCTCGCTCTCCACAAAAGCCACTCGGAGGCCCCTCGCCCTCCACAAAAGCCACTCGGAGGCCCCTCGCCTTCCCCTAAAGTCACTCGGAGGCCCCTCGCCCTCCCCGAAAGACACTCGGAGGCCCCTCGCCCTCCCCGAAAGCCACTCCGAGGCCCCTCGCCCTCCCCGAAAGCCACTCGGAGGCCCCTCGCCCTCCCCGAAAGCCACTCCGAGGCCCCTCGCCCACACCGAAAGCCACTCGGAGGCCTTTCGCCCACCCCGAAAGCCACTCGGAGGCCCCTCGCCCACCCCGAAAGCCACTTGGAGGCCCTTCGCTCTCCACAAAAGCCACTCGGAGGCCCCTCGCCCTCCCCGAAAGCCACTCCGAGGCCCCTCGCCCTCCCCGAAAGACACTCGGAGGCCCCTCGCCCTCCCCGAAAGACACTCCGAGGCCCCTCGCCCTCCCCGAAAGACACTCGGAGGCCCCTCGCCCTCCCCAAAAGCCACTCGGAGGCCCCTCGCCCTCCACAAAAGACACTCGGAGGCCCCTCGGCCTCCCTGAAAGCCACTCCGAGGAGCTTCGCCCTCCACAAAAGCCACTCGGAGGCCCCTCGCCCTCCCCGAAAGACACTCGGAGGCCCCTCGCTCTCCACAAAAGCCACTCGGAGGCCCCTCGCCCTCCACAAAAGCCACTCGGAGGCCCCTCGCCTTCCCCTAAAGTCACTCGGAGGCCCCTCGCCCTCCCCGAAAGACACTCGGAGGCCCCTCGCCCTCTCTGAAAGCCACTTGGAGGCCCCTGGCCCTCCCCGAAAGACACTTGGAGGCCCCTCGCCCTCCCCGAAAGCCACTCGGAGGCCCCTCGCCCACCCCGAAAGCCACTCGGAGGCCTTTCGCCCACCCCGAAAGCCACTCGGAGGCCCCTCGCCCACCCCGAAAGCCACTTGGAGGCCCTTCGCTCTCCACAAAAGCCACTCGGAGGCCCCTCGCCCTCCCCGAAAGCCACTTGGAGGCGCCTCGCCCTCCCCGAAAGACACTCGGAGGCCCCTCGCCCTCCCCGAAAGACACTCGGAGGCCCCTCGGCCTCCCTGAAAGCCACTCGGAGGCCCCTCGCCCTCCCCAAAAGCCACTCGGAGGCCCCTCGCCCACCCCGAAAGACACTCGGAGGCCCCTCGCCCTCCCCGAAAGACACTCGGAGGCCCCTCGCCCTCCCCGAAAGCCACTCGGAGGCCCCTCGCCCACCCCGAAAGCCACTCAGAGGCCCCTCGCCCTCCCCGAAAGACACTCGGAGGGCCCTCGACCTCCCCAAAAGACACTCGGAGGCCCCTCGCCCTCCCCGAAAGACACTCGGAGGCCCCTCGCCCTCCCCGAAAGACACTCGGAGGCCCCTCGCCCTCCCCGAAAGACACTCCGAGGCCCCTCGCCCACCCCAAAAGCCACTCGGAGGCCACTCGCCCTCCTCAAAAACCACTCGGAGGCCCCTCGCCCTCCCCGAAAGACACTCGGAGGCCCCGGGCCCACCCCGAAAGACACTCGGAGGCCCCTCGCCCTCCCCGAAAGACACTCGGAGGCCCCTCGCCCTCCCCGAAAGCCACTCCGAGGCCCCTCGCCCTCCCCGAAAGACACTCGGAGGCCCCTCGCCCTCCCCGAAAGACACTCGGAGGCCCCTCGCCCTCCCCGAAAGACACTCGGAGGCCCCTCGCCCTCCCCGAAAGCCACTCGGAGGCCCCTCGCCCTCCACAAAAGACACTCGGAGGCCCCTCGGCCTCCCTGAAAGCCACTCCGAGGAGCTTCGCCCTCCACAAAAGCCACTCGGAGGCCCCTCGCCCTCCCCGAAAGACACTCGGAGGCCCCTCGCTCTCCACAAAAGCCACTCGGAGGCCCCTCGCCCTCCCCAAAAGCCACTCGGAGGCCCCTCGCCTTCCCCTAAAGTCACTCGGAGGCCCCTCGCCCTCCCCGAAAGACACTCGGAGGCCCCTCGCCCTCCCCGAAAGACACTCGGAGGCCCCTCGCCCTCCCCGAAAGCCACTCGGAGGCCCCTCGCCCTCCCCGAAAGCCACTCCGAGGCCCCTCGCCCACACCGAAAGCCACTCGAAGGCCCCTTGCCCACCCCGAAAGACACACGGAGGCCCCTCGCCCTCCCCGAAAGACACTCGGAGGCCCCTCGCCCTGCCCGAAAGCCACTCGGAGGCCCCTCGCCCTCCCCGAAAGACACTCCGAGGCCCCTCGCCCTCCCCGAAACACACTCGGAGGCCCCTCGCCCTCCCCGAAAGCCACTCCGAGGCCCCTCGCCCACCCCGAAAGCCACTCGAAGGCCCCTCGCCCTCCCCGAAAGACACTCGGAGGCCCCTCGCCCTCCCCGAAAGACACTCGGAGGCCCCTCGCCCTCCCCAAAAGCCACTCGGAGGCCCCTCGCCCTCCCCGAAAGACACTCGGAGGCCCCTCGCCCACCACGAAAGACACTCGGAGGCCGCTCGCCCTCCCCGAAAGACACTCGGAGGCCCCTCGCCCTCCCCGAAAGACACTCGGAGGCCCCTCGCCCACCCCGAAAGCCACTCGGAGGCCCCTCGCCCTGCCCAAAAGACACTCGGAGGCCCCTCACACTCCCCGAAAGACACTTGGAGGCCCCTCGCCCACCCCGAAAGCCACTCAGAGGCCCCTCGCCCACCCCGAAAGACACTCGGAGGGCCCTCGACCTCCCCAAAAGCCACTCGGAGGCCCCTCGCCCTCCCCGAAAGACACTCGGAGGCCCCTCGCCCTCCCTGAAAGCCACTCGGAGGCCCCTCGCCCACCACGAAAGACACTCCGAGGCCCCTCGCCCTCCCCGAAAGACACTCGGAGGCCCTTCGCCCTCCCCGAAAGACACTCCGAGGCCCCTCACCCTCCCCGAAAGCCACTGGGAGGCCCCTCGCCCACCCCGAAAGACACTCGGAGGCCCCTCGCCCTCCCCGAAAGACACTCGGAGGCCCCTCGCCCTCCCCGAAAGACACTCGGAGGCCCCTCGCCCTCCCCGAAACACACTCGGAGGCCCCTCGCCCACCCCGAAAGCCACTCGGAGGCCCCTCGCACACCCCGAAAGCCACTCGGAGGCCCCTCGCCCTCCCCGAAAGCCACTCGGAGGCCCCTCGCCCTCCCCGAAAGCCACACGGAGGCCCCTCGCCCTCCCCGAAAGACACTCGGAGGCCCCTCGCCCTCCCCGAAAGCCACTCGGAGGCCCCTCGCCCTCCCCGAAAGCCACTCCGAGGCCCCTCGCCCTCCCTGAAAGCCACTCGGAGGCCCCTCGCCCTCCCCGAAAGACACTCGGAGGCCCCTCGCCCTCCCCGAAAGCCACTCGGAGGCCCCTCGCCCTCCACAAAAGCCACTCGGAGGCCCCTCGCCCTCCCCGAAAGACACTCCGAGGCCCCTCGCCCACCCCAGAAGCCACTCAGAGGCCCCTCGCCCACCCCGAAAGCCACTCGGAGGCCCCTCGCCCTGCCCGAAAGACACTCGGAGGCCCCTCGCCCTCCCCGAAAGACACTCGGAGGCCCCTCGCCCTCCCCGAAAGACACTCCGAGGCCCCTCGCCCTCCCTGAAAGCCACTCGGAGGCCCCTCGCCCTCCACAAAAGACACTCGGAGGCCGATCGCCCTCCCCGAAAGACACTCGGAGGCCCCTCGCCCTCCCCAAAAGCCACTGGGAGGCCCCTCGCCCTCCCCGAAAGCCACACGAAGGCCCCTCGCCCTCCCCGAAAGACACTCGGAGGCCCCTCGCCTTCCCCTAAAGTCACTCGGAGGCCCCTCGCCCTCCCCGAAAGACACTCGGAGGCCCCTCGCCCTCCCCAAAAGCCACTCGGAGGTCCCTCGCCCTCCCCGAAAGCCACTCGGAGGCCCCTCGTCCTCCCCGAAAGCCACTCAGAGGCCCCTCGCCCTCCCCAAAAGCCACTCGGAGGCCCCACGCCTTGACTGAAAGACACTCGGAGGCCCCTCGCTCTGCCCGAAAGCCACTCGGAGGCCCCTCGCCCTCCCCGAAAGACACTCGGAGGCCTGTCGCCCTCCCCGAAAGACACTCGGAGGCCCCTCGCCCTCCCCGAAAGACACTCGGAGGCCCCTCGCTCTCCACAAAAGCCACTCGGAGGCCCATCGCCCTCACCGAAAGACACTCAGAGGCCCCTCGCACACCACGAAAGACACTCGGAGGCCCCTCGCCCTCCCCGAAAGACACTCGGAGGCCCCTCGCCCTGCCCGAAAGACACTCGGAGGCCCCTCGCCCACCCCAGAAGCCACTCGGAGGCCCCTCGCCCTCCCCGAAAGACACTCGGAGGCCCCGTCGTCCACCCCGAAAGCCACTCGGAGGACCCTCGCCCTCCCCAAAAGCCACTCGGAGGCCCCTCGCCCTCCACAAAAGCCACTCGGAGGCCCCTCGCCCTCCCCGAAAGCCACTCGGAGGCCCCTCGCCCTCCCCGAAAACCATAGGGATGCCTTTCACCCTGCCCGAAAGCCACTCGGACGCCCCTTGCCCACCCCGAAAGCCACTCGGAGGCCCCTCGCCCTCCCCGAAAGACACTCGGAGGCCCCTCGCCCTCCCCGAAAGCCACTCCGAGGCCCCTAGCCCACCCCGAAAGACACTCGGAGGCCCCTCGCCCTCCACAAAAGACACTCCGAGGCCCCTCGCCCACCCCGAAAGCCACTCGGAGGCCCCTCGCCCTCCCCAAAAGCCACTCGGAGGCCCCTCGCCCACCCCGAATGCCACTCGGAGGCCCCTCGCCCACCCCGAAAGCCACTCGGAGGCCCCTCGCCCTGCCCAAAAGACATTCGGAGGCCCCTCACCCTCCCCGAAAGCCACACGGAGACCTTTCGCCATCCCAGAAAGACACTCGGAGGCCCCTCGCCCACCCCGAAAGCCACTCCGAGGCCCGTCGTCCACCCCGAAAGCCACACGGAGGCCCCTCGCCCACCCTGAAAGCCACTCGGAGGCCCCTCGCCCTCCCCGAAAGACACTCCGAGGCCCCTCGCCCTCCCCGAAAGACACTCCGAGGCCCCTCGCCCACCCCGAAAGCCACTCCGAGGCCCCTCGCCCTCCACAAAAGCCACTCGCAGGCCCCTCGCCCTCCCCGAAAGACACTCGGAGGCCCCTCGCCCTCCCCGAAAGCCACTCGGAGGCCCCTCGCCCACCCCGAAAGACACTCGGAGGCCCCTCGCCCTCCCCGAAAGCCACTCGGAGGCCCCTCGCCCACCCCGAAAGCCACACGAAGGCCCCTCGCCCTCACCAAAAGCCACTCGGAGGCCCCTCGCCCTCCCCGAAAGCCACTCGGAGGCCCCTCGCCCACCCCGAAAGCCACTCAGAGGCCCCTCGCCCACCCCGAAAGACACTCGGAGGCCCCTCGCCCTCCCCAAAAGACACTCGGAGGCCCCTCGCCCTTCCCGAAAGACACTCGGAGGCCCCTCGCCCTCCCCGAAAGACACTCGGAGGCCCCTCGCCCTCCCCGAAAGACACTCGGAGGCCCCTCGCCCACCCCGAAAGACACTCGGAGGCCCCTCGACCTCCCAAAAAGCCACTCGGAGGCCCCTCGCCCACCCCGAAAGACACTCGGAGGCCCCTCGCCCACCCCGAAAGCCACTCCGAGGCCCCTCGCCCTCCCCAAAAGCCACTCGGAGGCCCCTCGCCCACCCCGAAAGACACTCGGAGGCCCCTCGCCATCCCCAAAAGCCACTCGGAGGCCCCTCGCCCACCCGGAGCGCCACTCGGAGGCCCCTCGCCATCCCCAAAAGCCACTCGGAGGCCCCTCGCCCACACCGAAAGCCACTCGGAAGCCCCTCGCTCTCAACAAAAGCCACTCGGAGGCCCCTCGCCCTCCACAAAAGCCACTCGGAGGCCCCTCGCCCTCCCCGAAAGACACTCGGAGGCCCCTCGCCCTCCCCGAAAGACACTCGGAGGCCCCTCGCCCTCCCCGAAACACACTCGGAGGCTCCTGGCCCTCCCCGAAAGACACTCGGAGGCCCCTCGCCCTCCCCGAAAGACACTCCGAGGCCCCTCGCCCTCCACAAAAGCCACTCGGAGGCCCCTCGCCCTCCCTGAAAGCCACTCCGAGGCCCCTCGCCCTCCACAAAAGCCACTCGGAGGCCCCTCGCCCTCCCCGAAAGACACTCGGAGGCCCCTCGCCCTCCCCAAAAGCCACTCGGAGGCCCCTCGCCCTCACCGAAAGACACTCGGAGGCCCCTCGCCCACCCCGAAAGCCACTCGGAGGCCCCTCGCCCACACCGAAAGACACTCGGAGGCCCCTCGCACACCCCGAAAGCCACTCGGAGGCCCCTGGCCCTCCCCGAAACACACTCGGAGGCCCCTCGCTCTCCACAAAAGCCACTCGGAGGCCCCTCGCCCTCCCCGAAAGCCACTCGGAGGCGCCTCGCCCTTCCCGAAAGACACTCGGAGGACCCTCGCCCTCCCCGAAAGACACTCGGAGGCCCCTCGCCCTCCCCGAAAGACACTCCGAGGCCCCTCGCCCACCCCGAAAGCCACTCGGAGGCCCCTCGCCCTCCCTGAAAGACACTCGGAGGCCCCTCGCCCACCCAGAAAGACACTCGGAGGCCCCTCGCCCTCACCGAAAGACACTCGGAGGCCGCTCGCCCTCCCCAAAAGCCACTCGGAGGCCCCTCGCCCACCCCGAAAGCCACTCCGAGGCACCTCGCCCTCCACAAAAGCCACTCGGAGGCCGATCGCCCTCCCCGAAAAACACTCGGAGGCCCCTCGCCCTCCCCAAAAGCCACTGGGAGGCCCCTCGCCCTCCCCGAAAGACACTCGCAGGCCCCTCGCCCACACCGAAAGACACTCGGAGGCCCCTCGCCCTCCCCGAAACACACTCGGAGGCCCCTCGCCCACCCCGAAAGCCACTCGGAGGCCCCTCGCCCTCCCCGAAAGCCACTCGGAGGCCCCTCGCCCACCCCGAAAGACACTCGGAGGCCCCTCGCCCTCCCCGAAAGACACTCGCAGGCCCCTCGCCCTGCCCGAAAGACACTCGGAGGCCCCTCGCCCACCCCGAAAGACACTCAGAGGCCCCTCGCCCTCCCCGAAAGCCACTCGGAGGCCCCTCGCCCTCCCCGAAAGCCACTCGGAGGCCCCTCGCCCTCCACAAAAGACACTCAGAGGCCCCTCGCCCTCCCCGAAAGCCACACGGAGGCCCCTCGCCCACCCCGAAAGCCACTCGGAGGCCCCTCGCCCTCCCCGAAAGACACTCCGAGGCCCCTCGTCCACCCCGAAAGCCACTCGGAGGCCACTCGCCCTCCTCAAAAACCACTCGGAGGCCCCTGGCCCTCCCCGAAAGACACTCCGAGGCCCCGGGCCCACCCCGAAAGCCACTCGGAGGCCCCTCGCCCTCCCCGAAAGACACTCGGAGGCCCTTCGCCCTCCCCGAAAGACACTCCGAGGCCCCTCACCCTCCCCGAAAGCCACTGGGAGGCCCCTCGCCCACCCCGAAAGACACTCGGAGGCCCCTCGCCCTCCCCGAAAGACACTCGGAGGCCCCTCGCCCTCCCCGAAAGACACTCGGAGGCCCCTCGCCCTCCCCGAAACACACTCGGAGGCCCCTCGCCCACCCCGAAAGCCACTCGGAGGCCCCTCGCACACCCCGAAAGCCACTCGGAGGCCCCTCGCCCTCCCCGAAAGCCACTCGGAGGCCCCTCGCCCTCCCCGAAAGCCACACGGAGGCCCCTCGCCCTCCCCGAAAGACACTCGGAGGCCCCTCGCCCTCCCCGAAAGCCACTCGGAGGCCCCTCGCCCTCCCCGAAAGCCACTCCGAGGCCCCTCGCCCTCCCTGAAAGCCACTCGGAGGCCCCTCGCCCTCCCCGAAAGACACTCGGAGGCCCCTCGCCCTCCCCGAAAGCCACTCGGAGGCCCCTCGCCCTCCACAAAAGCCACTCGGAGGCCCCTCGCCCTCCCCGAAAGACACTCCGAGGCCCCTCGCCCTCCCCGAAAGACACTCGGAGGCCCCTCGCCCACCCCAGAAGCCACTCAGAGGCCCCTCGCCCACCCCGAAAGCCACTCGGAGGCCCCTCGCCCTGCCCGAAAGACACTCGGAGGCCCCTCGCCCTCCCCGAAAGACACTCGGAGGCCCCTCGCCCTCCCCGAAAGACACTCCGAGGCCCCTCGCCCTCCCTGAAAGCCACTCGGAGGCCCCTCGCCCTCCACAAAAGACACTCGGAGGCCGATCGCCCTCCCCGAAAGACACTCGGAGGCCCCTCGCCCTCCCCAAAAGCCACTGGGAGGCCCCTCGCCCTCCCCGAAAGCCACACGAAGGCCCCTCGCCCTCCCCGAAAGACACTCGGAGGCCCCTCGCCTTCCCCTAAAGTCACTCGGAGGCCCCTCGCCCTCCCCGAAAGACACTCGGAGGCCCCTCGCCCTCCCCAAAAGCCACTCGGAGGTCCCTCGCCCTCCCCGAAAGCCACTCGGAGGCCCCTCGTCCTCCCTGAAAGCCACTCAGAGGCCCCTCGCCCTCCCCAAAAGCCACTCGGAGGCCCCACGCCTTGACTGAAAGACACTCGGAGGCCCCTCGCTCTGCCCGAAAGCCACTCGGAGGCCCCTCGCCCTCCCCGAAAGACACTCGGAGGCCTGTCGCCCTCCCCGAAAGACACTCGGAGGCCCCTCGCCCTCCCCGAAAGACACTCGGAGGCCCCTCGCTCTCCACAAAAGCCACTCGGAGGCCCATCGCCCTCACCGAAAGACACTCAGAGGCCCCTCGCACACCACGAAAGACACTCGGAGGCCCCTCGCCCTCCCCGAAAGACACTCGGAGGCCCCTCGCCCTGCCCGAAAGACACTCGGAGGCCCCTCGCCCACCCCAGAAGCCACTCGGAGGCCCCTCGCCCTCCCCGAAAGACACTCGGAGGCCCCGTCGTCCACCCCGAAAGCCACTCGGAGGACCCTCGCCCTCCCCAAAAGCCACTCGGAGGCCCCTCGCCCTCCACAAAAGCCACTCGGAGGCCCCTCGCCCTCCCCGAAAGCCACTCGGAGGCCCCTCGCCCTCCCCGAAAACCATAGGGAGGCCTTTCACCCTGCCCGAAAGCCACTCGGACGCCCCTTGCCCACCCCGAAAGCCACTCGGAGGCCCCTCGCCCTCCCCGAAAGACACTCGGAGGCCCCTCGCCCTCCCCGAAAGCCACTCCGAGGCCCCTAGCCCACCCCGAAAGACACTCGGAGGCCCCTCGCCCTCCACAAAAGACACTCCGAGGCCCCTCGCCCACCCCGAAAGCCACTCCGAGGCCCCTCGCCCTCCACAAAAGCCACTCGGAGGCCCCTCGCCCACCCCGAATGCCACTCGGAGGCCCCTCGCCCACCCCGAAAGCCACTCGGAGGCCCCTCGCCCTGCCCAAAAGACACTCGGAGGCCCCTCACCCTCCCCGAAAGCCACACGGAGGCCTTTCACCCTCCCCGAAAGCCACTCGGAGGCCCCTCGCCCACCCCGAAAGCCACTCCGAGGCCCGTCGTCCACCCCGAAAGCCACACGGAGGCCCCTCGCCCACCCCGAAAGCCACTCGGAGGCCCCTCGCCCTCCCCGAAAGACACTCCGAGGCCCCTCGCCCTCCCCGAAAGACACTCCGAGGCCCCTCGCCCTCCCCGAAAGACACTCGGAGGCCCCTCGCCCTCCACAAAAGCCACTCGCAGGCCCCTCGCCCTCCCCGAAAGACACTCGGAGGCCCCTCGCCCTCCCCGAAAGCCACTCGGAGGCCCCTTGCCCACCCCGAAAGACACTCGGAGGCCCCTCGCCCTCCCCGAAAGACACTCGGAGGCCCCTCGCCCACCCCGAAAGCCACACGAAGGCCCCTCGCCCTCACCAAAAGCCACTCGGAGGCCCCTCGCCCTCCCCGAAAGCCACTCGGAGGCCCCTCGCCCACCCCGAAAGCCACTCAGAGGCCCCTCGCCCACCCCGAAAGACACTCGGAGGCCCCTCGCCCTCCCCAAAAGACACTTGGAGGCCCCTCGCCCTGCCCGAAAGACACTCGGAGGCCCCTCGCCCTCCCCGAAAGACACTCGGAGGCCCCTCGCCCTCCCCGAAAGACACTCGGAGGCCCCTCGCCCACCCCGAAAGACACTCGGAGGCCCCTCGACCTCCCAAAAAGCCACTCGGAGGCCCCTCGCCCACCCCGAAAGACACTCGGAGGCCCCTCGCCCACCCCGAAAGCCACTCGGAGGCCCCTCGCCCTCCCCAAAAGCCACTCGGAGGCCCCTCGCCCACCCCGAAAGACACTCGGAGGCCCCTCGCCATCCCCAAAAGCCACTCGGAGGCCCCTCGCCCACCCGGAGCGCCACTCGGAGGCCCCTCGCCATCCCCAAAAGCCACTCGGAGGCCCCTCGCCCACACCGAAAGCCACTCGGAAGCCCCTCGCTCTCAACAAAAGCCACTCGGAGGCCCCTCGCCCTCCACAAAAGCCACTCGGAGGCCCCTCGCCCTCCCCGAAAGACACTCGGAGGCCCCTCGCCCTCCCCGAAAGACACTCGGAGGCCCCTCGCCCTCCCCGAAACACACTCGGAGGCTCCTGGCCCTCCCCGAAAGACACTCGGAGGCCCCTCGCCCTCCCCGAAAGACACTCCGAGGCCCCTCGCCCTCCACAAAAGCCACTCGGAGGCCCCTCGCCCTCCCTGAAAGCCACTCCGAGGCCCCTCGCCCTCCACAAAAGCCACTCGGAGGCCCCTCGCCCTCCCCGAAAGACACTCGGAGGCCCCTCGCCCTCCCCAAAAGCCACTCGGAGGCCCCTCGCCCTCACCGAAAGACACTCGGAGGCCCCTCGCCCACCCCGAAAGCCACTCGGAGGCCCCTCGCCCACACCGAAAGACACTCGGAGGCCCCTCGCACACCCCGAAAGCCACTCGGAGGCCCCTGGCCCTCCCCGAAACACACTCGGAGGCCCCTCGCTCTCCACAAAAGCCACTCGGAGGCCCCTCGCCCTCCCCGAAAGCCACTCGGAGGCGCCTCGCCCTTCCCGAAAGACACTCGGAGGCCCCTCGCCCTCCCCGAAAGACACTCGGAGGCCCCTCGCCCTCCCCGAAAGACACTCCGAGGCCCCTCGCCCACCCCGAAAGCCACTCGGAGGCCCCTCGCCCTCCCTGAAAGACACTCGGAGGCCCCTCGCCCACCCAGAAAGACACTCGGAGGCCCCTCGCCCTCACCGAAAGACACTCGGAGGCCGCTCGCCCTCCCCAAAAGCCACTCGGAGGCCCCTCGCCCACCCCGAAAGCCACTCCGAGGCACCTCGCCCTCCACAAAAGCCACTCGGAGGCCGATCGCCCTCCCCGAAAAACACTCGGAGGCCCCTCGCCCTCCCCAAAAGCCACTGGGAGGCCCCTCGCCCTCCCCGAAAGACACTCGCAGGCCCCTCGCCCACACCGAAAGACACTCGGAGGCCCCTCGCCCTCCCCGAAACACACTCGGAGGCCCCTCGCCCACCCCGAAAGCCACTCGGAGGCCCCTCGCCCTCCCCGAAAGCCACTCGGAGGCCCCTCGCCCACCCCGAAAGACACTCGGAGGCCCCTCGCCCTCCCCGAAAGACACTCGCAGGCCCCTCGCCCTGCCCGAAAGACACTCGGAGGCCCCTCGCCCACCCCGAAAGACACTCAGAGGCCCCTCGCCCTCCCCGAAAGCCACTCGGAGGCCCCTCGCCCTCCCCGAAAGCCACTCGGAGGCCCCTCGCCCTCCCCGAAAGACACTCCGAGGCCCCTCGCCCTCCCCGAAAGCCACACGGAGGCCCCTCGCCCACCCCGAAAGCCACTCGGAGGCCCCTCGCCCTCCCCGAAAGACACTCCGAGGCCCCTCGTCCACACCGAAAGCCACTCGGAGGCCACTCGCCCTCCTCAAAAACCACTCGGAGGCCCCTGGCCCTCCCCGAAAGACACTCCGAGGCCCCGGGCCCACCCCGAAAGCCACTCGGAGGCCCCTCGCCCTCCCCGAAAGACACTCCGAGGCCCCTCGCCCTCCCCGAAAGCCACACGAAGGCCCCTCGCCCTCCCCGAAAGACACTCGGAGGCCCCTCGCCCTCCCCGAAAGCCACTCGGAGGCCCCTCGCCCTCCCCGAAAGACACTCGGAGGCCCCTTGCCCTCCCCGAAAGCCACTCGGAGGCCCCTCGCCCTCCACAAAAGCCACTCGGAGGCCCCTCGGCCTCCCTGAAAGCCATTCCGAGGCGCCTCGCCCTCCACAAAAGCCACTCGGAGGCCCCTCGCCCTCCCCGAAAGACACTCCGAGGCCCCTCGCCCTCCCCAAAAAACACTCGGAGGCCCCTCGCCCTCCACAAAAGCCACTCGGAGGCCCCTCGCCCACACCGAAAGCCACTCGGAGGCCCCTCGCCCTGCCCGAAAGCCACTCGGAGGCCCCTCGCCCTCCCCAAAAGACACTCGGAGGCCCCTCGCCCTCCCCGAAAGCCACTCGGAGGCCCCTCGCCCTCCCCGAAAGCCACTCCGAGGCCCCTCGCCCACACCGAAAGCCACTCGAAGGCCCCTTGCCCACCCCGAAAGCCACTCGGAGGCCCCTCGCCCTCCCCGAAAGACACTCGGAGGCCCCTCGCCCTCCCCAAAAGCCACTCGGAGGCCCCTCGCCCACCCCGAAAGACACTCGGAGGCCCCTCGCCCACCCCGAAAGACACTCGGAGGCCCCTCGCCCTCCCCGAAAGCCACTCGGAGGCCCCTCGCCCACCCCGAAAGACACTCGGAGGCCACTCGCCCTCCCCGAAAGCCACTCGGAGGCCCCTCGCCCTGCCCAAAAGACACTCGGAGGCCCCTCACACTCCCCGAAAGCCACACGGAGGCGCCT
The DNA here is from genome assembly GCF_040807025.1 of Struthio camelus. NCBI lineage: Eukaryota > Metazoa > Chordata > Aves > Struthioniformes > Struthionidae > Struthio > Struthio camelus. The sequence continues at coordinate 135,799,726 of NC_090944.1, read as the reverse complement.
CGCCCTCCCCGAAAGCCACTCGGAGGCCCCTCGCCCACCCCGAAAGCCACTCGGAGGCCTTTCGCCCTGCCCGAAAGCCACTCGGAGGCCCCTCGCCCACCCCGAAAGCCACTTGGAGGCCCTTCGCTCTCCACAAAAGCCACTCGGAGGCCCCTCGCCCTCCCCGAAAGCCACTTCGAGGCGCCTCGCCCTCCCCGAAAGACACTCGGAGGCCCCTCGCCCTCCCCGAAAGACACTCGGAGGCCCCTCGGCCTCCCTGAAAGCCACTCGGAGGCCCCTCGCCCTCCCCAAAAGCCACTCGGAGGCCCCTCGCCCACCCCGAAAGACACTCGGAGGCCCCTCGCCCACCCAGAAAGACACTCGGAGGCCCCTCGCCCTCCCCGAAAGCCACTCGGAGGCCCCTCGCCCTCCCCGAAAGACACTCGGAGGCCCCTCGCCCACCCCGAAAGCCACTCGGAGGCCCCTCGCCCACCCCGAAAGCCACTCAGAGGCCCCTCGCCCACCCCGAAAGACACTCGGAGGCCCCTCGCTCTCCACAAAAGCCACTCGGAGGCCCCTCGCCCTCCCCGAAAGCCACTCGGAGGCGCCTCGCCCTTCCCGAAAGACACTCGGAGGCCCCTCGCCCTCCCCGAAAGACACTCGGAGGCCCCGAGCCCACCCCGAAAGCCACTCGGAGGCCCCTCGCCCTCCCTGAAAGACACTCGGAGGCCCCTCGCCCACCCAGAAAGACACTCGGAGGCCCCTCGCCCTCACCGAAAGACACTCGGAGGCCCCTCCCCCTCCCCAAAAGCCACTCGGAGGCCCCTCGCCCTCCCTGAAAGCCACTCCGAGGCACCTCGCCCTCCACAAAAGCCACTCGGAGGCCGATCGCCCTCCCCGAAAGACACTCGGAGGCCCCTCGCCCTCCCCAAAAGCCACTGGGAGGCCCCTCGCCCTCCCCGAAAGACACTCGCAGGCCCCTCGCCCACACCGAAAGACACTCGGAGGCCCCTCGCCCTCCCCGAAACACACTCGGAGGCCCCTCGCCCACCCCGAAAGACACTCGGAGGCCCCTCGCCCTCCCCGAAAGCCACTCGGAGGCCCCTCGCCCACCCCGAAAGACACTCGGAGGCCCCTCGCCCTCCCCGAAAGACACTCGGAGGCCCCTCGCCCACCCCGAAAGCCACTCGGAGGCCCCTCGCCCTCCCCGAAAGCCACTCGGAGGCCCCTCGCCCACCCCGAAAGACACTCGGAGGCCCCTCGCCCTCCACAAAAGACACTCAGAGGCCCCTCGCCCTCCCCGAAAGCCACACGGAGGCCACTCGCCCTCCCCGAAAGCCACTCGGAGGCCCCTCGCCCTGCCCAAAAGACACTCGGAGGCCCCTCACACTCCCCGAAAGACACTTGGAGGCCCCTCGCCCTCCCCGAAAGCCACTCGGAGGCCCCTCGCCCACCCCGAAAGCCACTCGGAGGCCTTTCGCCCTGCCCGAAAGCCACTCGGAGGCCCCTCGCCCACCCCGAAAGCCACTTGGAGGCCCTTCGCTCTCCACAAAAGCCACTCGGAGGCCCCTTGCCCTCCCCGAAAGCCACTTGGAGGTGCCTCGCCCTCCCCGAAAGACACTCGGAGGCCCCTCGCCCTCCCCGAAAGACACTCGGAGGCCCCTCGGCCTCCCTGAAAGCCACTCGGAGGCCCCTCGCCCTCCCCAAAAGACACTCGGAGGCACCTCGCCCACCCCGAAAGACACTCGGAGGCACCTCGCCCACCCAGAAAGACACTCGGAGGCCCCTCGCCCTCCCCGAAACCCACTCGGAGGCCCCTCGCCCTCCACAAAAGCCACTCGGAGGCCCCTCGCCCACCCCGAAAGCCACTCGGAGGCCCCTCGCCCACCCCGAAAGCCACTCAGAGGCCCCTCGCCCACCCCGAAAGACACTCGGAGGCCCCTCGCCCTCCCCGAAAGACACTCGGAGGCCCCTCGCCCTTCCCGAAAGACACTCGGAGGCCCCTCGCCCTCCCCGAAAGACACTCCGAGGTCCCTCGCCCTCCCCGAAAGACACTCGGAGGCCCCTCGCCCTCCCAGAAAGACACTCGGAGGCCCCTCGCCCTCCCCGAAAGCGACTCCGAGGCCCCTCGCCCACCCCGAAAGCCACTCGGAGGCCCCTCGCCCTCCCCAAAAGCCACTCGGAGGCCCCTCGCCCACCCCGAATGCCACTCGGAGGCCCCTCGCCCACCCCGAAAGCCACTCGGAGGCCCCTCGCCCTCCCCAAAAGCCACTCGGAGGCCCCTCGCCCACCCCGAAAGCCACTCCGAGGCCCCTCGCCCTCCCCGAAAGCCACTCCGAGGCCCCTCGCCCACCCGGAGCGCCACTCGGAGGCCCCTGGCGATCCCCAAAAGCCACTCGGAGGCCCCTCGCCCACCCCGAAAGCCACTTGGAGGCCCCTCGCTCTCCAAAAAAGCCACTCGGAGGCCCCTCGCCCTCCCCGAAAGCCACTCGGAGGCGCCTCGCCCTCCCCGAAAGACACTCGGAGGCCCCTCGCCCTCCCCGAAAGACACTCCGAGGCCCCTCGCCCTCCCCGAAAGCCACTCGGAGGCCCCTCGCCCTCCCCGAAAGCCACTCGGAGGCCCCTCGCCCTCCCCGAAAGACACTCGGAGGCCCCTCGCCCTCCCCGAAAGCCACTCCGAGGCACGTCGCCCTCCCCAAAAGCCACTCGGAGGCCCCTCGCCCACACCGAAAGACACTCCGAGGCCCCTCGCCCTCCCCGAAAGCCACTCGGAGGCCCCTCGCCCACCCCGAAAGCCACTCGGAGGCCCCTCGCCCTCCCCGAAAGCCACTCGGAGGCCCCTCGCCCACCCCGAAAGCCACTTGGAGGCCCTTCGCTCTCCACAAAAGCCACTCGGAGGCCCCTCGCCCTCCACAAAAGCCACTTGGAGGCGCCTCGCCCTCCCCGAAAGACACTCGGAGGCCCCTCGCCCTCCCCGAAAGACACTCGGAGGCCCCTCGGCCTCCCTGAAAGCCACTCGGAGGCCCCTCGCCCTCCCCAAAAGCCACTCGGAGGCCCCTCGCCCACCCCGAAAGACACTCGGAGGCCCCTCGCCCTCCCCGAAAGACACTCGGAGGCCCCTCGCCCTCCCCGAAAGCCACTCGGAGGCCCCTCGCCCACCCCGAAAGCCACTCAGAGGCCCCTCGCCCTCCCCGAAAGACACTCGGAGGGCCCTCGACCTCCCCAAAAGACACTCGGAGGCCCCTCGCCCTCCCCGAAAGACACTCGGAGGCCCCTCGCCCTCCCCGAAAGACACTCGGAGGCCCCTCGCCCTCCCCGAAAGACACTCCGAGGCCCCTCGCCCACCCCAAAAGCCACTCGGAGGCCACTCGCCCTCCTCAAAAACCACTCGGAGGCCCCTCGCCCTCCCCGAAAGACACTCGGAGGCCCCGGGCCCACCCCGAAAGACACTCGGAGGCCCCTCGCCCTCCCCGAAAGACACTCGGAGGCCCCTCGCCCTCCCCGAAAGCCACTCGGAGGCCCCTCGCCCTCCCTGAAAGACACTCGGAGGCCCCTCGCCCTCCCCGAAAGACACTCCGAGGCCCCTCGCCCTCCCCGAAAGACACTCGGAGGCCCCTCGCCCTCCCCGAAAGCCACTCGGAGGCCCCTCGCCCTCCACAAAAGACACTCGGAGGCCCCTCGGCCTCCCTGAAAGCCACTCCGAGGAGCTTCGCCCTCCACAAAAGCCACTCGGAGGCCCCTCGCCCTCCCCGAAACACACTCGGAGGCCCCTCGCTCTCCACAAAAGCCACTCGGAGGCCCCTCGCCCTCCACAAAAGCCACTCGGAGGCCCCTCGCCTTCCCCTAAAGTCACTCGGAGGCCCCTCGCCCTCCCCGAAAGACACTCGGAGGCCCCTCGCCCTCCCCGAAAGACACTCCGAGGCCCCTCGCCCTCCCCGAAAGCCACTCGGAGGCCCCTCGCCCTCCCCGAAAGCCACTCCGAGGCCCCTCGCCCACACCGAAAGCCACTCGGAGGCCTTTCGCCCACCCCGAAAGCCACTCGGAGGCCCCTCGCCCACCCCGAAAGCCACTTGGAGGCCCTTCGCTCTCCACAAAAGCCACTCGGAGGCCCCTCGCCCTCCCCGAAAGCCACTCCGAGGCCCCTCGCCCTCCCCGAAAGACACTCGGAGGCCCCTCGCCCTCCCCGAAAGACACTCCGAGGCCCCTCGCCCTCCCCGAAAGACACTCGGAGGCCCCTCGCCCTCCCCAAAAGCCACTCGGAGGCCCCTCGCCCTCCACAAAAGACACTCGGAGGCCCCTCGGCCTCCCTGAAAGCCACTCCGAGGAGCTTCGCCCTCCACAAAAGCCACTCGGAGGCCCCTCGCCCTCCCCGAAAGACACTCGGAGGCCCCTCGCTCTCCACAAAAGCCACTCGGAGGCCCCTCGCCCTCCACAAAAGCCACTCGGAGGCCCCTCGCCTTCCCCTAAAGTCACTCGGAGGCCCCTCGCCCTCCCCGAAAGACACTCGGAGGCCCCTCGCCCTCTCTGAAAGCCACTTGGAGGCCCCTGGCCCTCCCCGAAAGACACTTGGAGGCCCCTCGCCCTCCCCGAAAGCCACTCGGAGGCCCCTCGCCCACCCCGAAAGCCACTCGGAGGCCTTTCGCCCACCCCGAAAGCCACTCGGAGGCCCCTCGCCCACCCCGAAAGCCACTTGGAGGCCCTTCGCTCTCCACAAAAGCCACTCGGAGGCCCCTCGCCCTCCCCGAAAGCCACTTGGAGGCGCCTCGCCCTCCCCGAAAGACACTCGGAGGCCCCTCGCCCTCCCCGAAAGACACTCGGAGGCCCCTCGGCCTCCCTGAAAGCCACTCGGAGGCCCCTCGCCCTCCCCAAAAGCCACTCGGAGGCCCCTCGCCCACCCCGAAAGACACTCGGAGGCCCCTCGCCCTCCCCGAAAGACACTCGGAGGCCCCTCGCCCTCCCCGAAAGCCACTCGGAGGCCCCTCGCCCACCCCGAAAGCCACTCAGAGGCCCCTCGCCCTCCCCGAAAGACACTCGGAGGGCCCTCGACCTCCCCAAAAGACACTCGGAGGCCCCTCGCCCTCCCCGAAAGACACTCGGAGGCCCCTCGCCCTCCCCGAAAGACACTCGGAGGCCCCTCGCCCTCCCCGAAAGACACTCCGAGGCCCCTCGCCCACCCCAAAAGCCACTCGGAGGCCACTCGCCCTCCTCAAAAACCACTCGGAGGCCCCTCGCCCTCCCCGAAAGACACTCGGAGGCCCCGGGCCCACCCCGAAAGACACTCGGAGGCCCCTCGCCCTCCCCGAAAGACACTCGGAGGCCCCTCGCCCTCCCCGAAAGCCACTCCGAGGCCCCTCGCCCTCCCCGAAAGACACTCGGAGGCCCCTCGCCCTCCCCGAAAGACACTCGGAGGCCCCTCGCCCTCCCCGAAAGACACTCGGAGGCCCCTCGCCCTCCCCGAAAGCCACTCGGAGGCCCCTCGCCCTCCACAAAAGACACTCGGAGGCCCCTCGGCCTCCCTGAAAGCCACTCCGAGGAGCTTCGCCCTCCACAAAAGCCACTCGGAGGCCCCTCGCCCTCCCCGAAAGACACTCGGAGGCCCCTCGCTCTCCACAAAAGCCACTCGGAGGCCCCTCGCCCTCCCCAAAAGCCACTCCGAGGCCCCTCGCCTTCCCCTAAAGTCACTCGGAGGCCCCTCGCCCTCCCCGAAAGACACTCGGAGGCCCCTCGCCCTCCCCGAAAGACACTCGGAGGCCCCTCGCCCTCCCCGAAAGCCACTCGGAGGCCCCTCGCCCTCCCCGAAAGCCACTCCGAGGCCCCTCGCCCACACCGAAAGCCACTCGAAGGCCCCTTGCCCACCCCGAAAGACACACGGAGGCCCCTCGCCCTCCCCGAAAGACACTCGGAGGCCCCTCGCCCTGCCCGAAAGCCACTCGGAGGCCCCTCGCCCTCCCCGAAAGACACTCCGAGGCCCCTCGCCCTCCCCGAAACACACTCGGAGGCCCCTCGCCCTCCCCGAAAGCCACTCCGAGGCCCCTCGCCCACCCCGAAAGCCACTCGAAGGCCCCTCGCCCTCCCCGAAAGACACTCGGAGGCCCCTCGCCCTCCCCGAAAGACACTCGGAGGCCCCTCGCCCTCCCCAAAAGCCACTCGGAGGCCCCTCGCCCTCCCCGAAAGACACTCGGAGGCCCCTCGCCCACCACGAAAGACACTCGGAGGCCGCTCGCCCTCCCCGAAAGCCACTCGGAGGCCCCTCGCCCTCCCCGAAAGACACTCGGAGGCCACTCGCCCTCCCCGAAAGCCACTCGGAGGCCCCTCGCCCTGCCCAAAAGACACTCGGAGGCCCCTCACACTCCCCGAAAGACACTTGGAGGCCCCTCGCCCACCCCGAAAGCCACTCAGAGGCCCCTCGCCCACCCCGAAAGACACTCGGAGGGCCCTCGACCTCCCCAAAAGCCACTCGGAGGCCCCTCGCCCTCCCCGAAAGACACTCGGAGGCCCCTCGCCCTCCCTGAAAGCCACTCGGAGGCCCCTCGCCCACCACGAAAGACACTCCGAGGCCCCTCGCCCTCCCCGAAAGACACTCGGAGGCCCTTCGCCCTCCCCGAAAGACACTCCGAGGCCCCTCACCCTCCCCGAAAGCCACTGGGAGGCCCCTCGCCCACCCCGAAAGACACTCGGAGGCCCCTCGCCCTCCCCGAAAGACACTCGGAGGCCCCTCGCCCTCCCCGAAAGACACTCGGAGGCCCCTCGCCCTCCCCGAAACACACTCGGAGGCCCCTCGCCCACCCCGAAAGCCACTCGGAGGCCCCTCGCACACCCCGAAAGCCACTCGGAGGCCCCTCGCCCTCCCCGAAAGCCACTCGGAGGCCCCTCGCCCTCCCCGAAAGCCACACGGAGGCCCCTCGCCCTCCCCGAAAGACACTCGGAGGCCCCTCGCCCTCCCCGAAAGCCACTCGGAGGCCCCTCGCCCTCCCCGAAAGCCACTCCGAGGCCCCTCGCCCTCCCTGAAAGCCACTCGGAGGCCCCTCGCCCTCCCCGAAAGACACTCGGAGGCCCCTCGCCCTCCCCGAAAGCCACTCGGAGGCCCCTCGCCCTCCACAAAAGCCACTCGGAGGCCCCTCGCCCTCCCCGAAAGACACTCCGAGGCCCCTCGCCCACCCCAGAAGCCACTCGGAGGCCCCTCGCCCACCCCGAAAGCCACTCGGAGGCCCCTCGCCCTGCCCGAAAGACACTCGGAGGCCCCTCGCCCTCCCCGAAAGACACTCGGAGGCCCCTCGCCCTCCCCGAAAGACACTCCGAGGCCCCTCGCCCTCCCTGAAAGCCACTCGGAGGCCCCTCGCCCTCCACAAAAGACACTCGGAGGCCGATCGCCCTCCCCGAAAGACACTCGGAGGCCCCTCGCCCTCCCCAAAAGCCACTGGGAGGCCCCTCGCCCTCCCCGAAAGCCACACGAAGGCCCCTCGCCCTCCCCGAAAGACACTCGTAGGCCCCTCGCCTTCCCCTAAAGTCACTCGGAGGCCCCTCGCCCTCCCCGAAAGACACTCGGAGGCCCCTCGCCCTCCCCAAAAGCCACTCGGAGGTCCCTCGCCCTCCCCGAAAGCCACTCGGAGGCCCCTCGTCCTCCCTGAAAGCCACTCAGAGGCCCCTCGCCCTCCCCAAAAGCCACTCGGAGGCCCCACGCCTTGACTGAAAGACACTCGGAGGCCCCTCGCTCTGCCCGAAAGCCACTCGGAGGCCCCTCGCCCTCCCCGAAAGACACTCGGAGGCCTGTCGCCCTCCCCGAAAGACACTCGGAGGCCCCTCGCCCTCCCCGAAAGACACTCGGAGGCCCCTCGCTCTCCACAAAAGCCACTCGGAGGCCCATCGCCCTCACCGAAATACACTCAGAGGCCCCTCGCACACCACGAAAGACACTCGGAGGCCCCTCGCCCTCCCCGAAAGACACTCGGAGGCCCCTCGCCCTGCCCGAAAGACACTCGGAGGCCCCTCGCCCACCCCAGAAGCCACTCGGAGGCCCCTCGCCCTCCCCGAAAGACACTCGGAGGCCCCGTCGTCCACCCCGAAAGCCACTCGGAGGACCCTCGCCCTCCCCAAAAGCCACTCGGAGGCCCCTCGCCCTCCACAAAAGCCACTCGGAGGCCCCTCGCCCTCCCCGAAAGCCACTCGGAGGCCCCTCGCCCTCCCCGAAAACCATAGGGAGGCCTTTCACCCTGCCCGAAAGCCACTCGGACGCCCCTTGCCCACCCCGAAAGCCACTCGGAGGCCCCTCGCCCTCCCCGAAAGACACTCGGAGGCCCCTCGCCCTCCCCGAAAGCCACTCCGAGGCCCCTAGCCCACCCCGAAAGACACTCGGAGGCCCCTCGCCCTCCACAAAAGACACTCCGAGGCCCCTCGCCCACCCCGAAAGCCACTCGGAGGCCCCTCGCCCTCCCCAAAAGCCACTCGGAGGCCCCTCGCCCACCCCGAATGCCACTCAGAGGCCCCTCGCCCACCCCGAAAGACACTCGGAGGCCCCTCGCCCTGCCCAAAAGACACTCGGAGGCCCCTCACCCTCCCCGAAAGCCACACGGAGGCCTTTCGCCCTCCCAGAAAGACACTCGGAGGCCCCTCGCCCACCCCGAAAGCCACTCCGAGGCCCGTCGTCCACCCCGAAAGCCACACGGAGGCCCCTCGTCCACCCTGAAAGCCACTCGGAGGCCCCTCGCCCTCCCCGAAAGACACTCCGAGGCCCCTCGCCCTCCCCGAAAGACACTCCGAGGCCCCTCGCCCACCCCGAAAGCCACTCCGAGGCCCCTCGCCCTCCACAAAAGCCACTCGCAGGCCCCTCGCCCTCCCCGAAAGACACTCGGAGGCCCCTCGCCCTCCCCGAAAGCCACTCGGAGGCCCCTCGCCCACCCCGAAAGACACTCGGAGGCCCCTCGCCCTCCCCGAAAGCCACTCGGAGGCCCCTCGCCCACCCCGAAAGCCACACGAAGGCCCCTCGCCCTCACCAAAAGCCACTCGGAGGCCCCTCGCCCTCCCCGAAAGCCACTCGGAGGCCCCTCGCCCACCCCGAAAGCCACTCAGAGGCCCCTCGCCCACCCCGAAAGACACTCGGAGGCCCCTCGCCCTCCCCAAAAGACACGCGGAGGCCCCTCGCCCTTCCCGAAAGACACTCGGAGGCCCCTCGCCCTCCCCGAAAGACACTCGGAGGCCCCTCGCCCTCCCCGAAAGACACTCGGAGGCCCCTCGCCCACCCCGAAAGACACTCGGAGGCCCCTCGACCTCCCAAAAAGCCACTCGGAGGCCCCTCGCCCACCCCGAAAGACACTCGGAGGCCCCTCGCCCACCCCGAAAGCCACTCCGAGGCCCCTCGCCCTCCCCAAAAGCCACTCGGAGGCCCCTCGCCCACCCCGAAAGACACTCGGAGGCCCCTCGCCATCCCCAAAAGCCACTCGGAGGCCCCTCGCCCACCCGGAGCGCCACTCGGAGGCCCCTCGCCATCCCCAAAAGCCACTCGGAGGCCCCTCGCCCACACCGAAAGCCACTCGGAAGCCCCTCGCTCTCAACAAAAGCCACTCGGAGGCCCCTCGCCCTCCACAAAAGCCACTCGGAGGCCCCTCGCCCTCCCCGAAAGACACTCGGAGGCCCCTCGCCCTCCCCGAAAGACACTCGGAGGCCCCTCGCCCTCCCCGAAACACACTCGGAGGCTCCTGGCCCTCCCCGAAAGACACTCGGAGGACCCTCGCCCTCCCCGAAAGACACTCCGAGGCCCCTCGCCCTCCACAAAAGCCACTCGGAGGCCCCTCGCCCTCCCTGAAAGCCACTCCGAGGCCCCTCGCCCTCCACAAAAGCCACTCGGAGGCCCCTCGCCCTCCCCGAAAGACACTCGGAGGCCCCTCGCCCTCCCCAAAAGCCACTCGGAGGCCCCTCGCCCTCACCGAAAGACACTCGGAGGCCCCTCGCCCACCCCGAAAGCCACTCGGAGGCCCCTCGCCCACACCGAAAGACACTCGGAGGCCCCTCGCACACCCCGAAAGCCACTCGGAGGCCCCTGGCCCTCCCCGAAACACACTCGGAGGCCCCTCGCTCTCCACAAAAGCCACTCGGAGGCCCCTCGCCCTCCCCGAAAGCCACTCGGAGGCGCCTCGCCCTTCCCGAAAGACACTCGGAGGACCCTCGCCCTCCCCGAAAGACACTCGGAGGCCCCTCGCCCTCCCCGAAAGACACTCCGAGGCCCCTCGCCCACCCCGAAAGCCACTCGGAGGCCCCTCGCCCTCCCTGAAAGACACTCGGAGGCCCCTCGCCCACCCAGAAAGACACTCGGAGGCCCCTCGCCCTCACCGAAAGACACTCGGAGGCCGCTCGCCCTCCCCAAAAGCCACTCGGAGGCCCCTCGCCCACCCCGAAAGCCACTCCGAGGCACCTCGCCCTCCACAAAAGCCACTCGGAGGCCGATCGCCCTCCCCGAAAAACACTCGGAGGCCCCTCGCCCTCCCCAAAAGCCACTGGGAGGCCCCTCGCCCTCCCCGAAAGACACTCGCAGGCCCCTCGCCCACACCGAAAGACACTCGGAGGCCCCTCGCCCTCCCCGAAACACACTCGGAGGCCCCTCGCCCACCCCGAAAGCCACTCGGAGGCCCCTCGCCCTCCCCGAAAGCCACTCGGAGGCCCCTCGCCCACCCCGAAAGACACTCGGAGGCCCCTCGCCCTCCCCGAAAGACACTCGCAGGCCCCTCGCCCTGCCCGAAAGACACTCGGAGGCCCCTCGCCCACCCCGAAAGACACTCAGAGGCCCCTCGCCCTCCCCGAAAGCCACTCGGAGGCCCCTCGCCCTCCCCGAAAGCCACTCGGAGGCCCCTCGCCCTCCACAAAAGACACTCAGAGGCCCCTCGCCCTCCCCGAAAGCCACACGGAGGCCCCTCGCCCACCCCGAAAGCCACTCGGAGGCCCCTCGCCCTCCCCGAAAGACACTCCGAGGCCCCTCGTCCACCCCGAAAGCCACTCGGAGGCCACTCGCCCTCCTCAAAAACCACTCGGAGGCCCCTGGCCCTCCCCGAAAGACACTCCGAGGCCCCGGGCCCACCCCGAAAGCCACTCGGAGGCCCCTCGCCCTCCCCGAAAGACACTCGGAGGCCCTTCGCCCTCCCCGAAAGACACTCCGAGGCCCCTCACCCTCCCCGAAAGCCACTGGGAGGCCCCTCGCCCACCCCGAAAGACACTCGGAGGCCCCTCGCCCTCCCCGAAAGACACTCGGAGGCCCCTCGCCCTCCCCGAAAGACACTCGGAGGCCCCTCGCCCTCCCCGAAACACACTCGGAGGCCCCTCGCCCACCCCGAAAGCCACTCGGAGGCCCCTCGCACACCCCGAAAGCCACTCGGAGGCCCCTCGCCCTCCCCGAAAGCCACTCGGAGGCCCCTCGCCCTCCCCGAAAGCCACACGGAGGCCCCTCGCCCTCCCCGAAAGACACTCGGAGGCCCCTCGCCCTCCCCGAAAGCCACTCGGAGGCCCCTCGCCCTCCCCGAAAGCCACTCCGAGGCCCCTCGCCCTCCCTGAAAGCCACTCGGAGGCCCCTCGCCCTCCCCGAAAGACACTCGGAGGCCCCTCGCCCTCCCCGAAAGCCACTCGGAGGCCCCTCGCCCTCCACAAAAGCCACTCGGAGGCCCCTCGCCCTCCCCGAAAGACACTCCGAGGCCCCTCGCCCTCCCCGAAAGACACTCGGAGGCCCCTCGCCCACCCCAGAAGCCACTCAGAGGCCCCTCGCCCACCCCGAAAGCCACTCGGAGGCCCCTCGCCCTGCCCGAAAGACACTCGGAGGCCCCTCGCCCTCCCCGAAAGACACTCGGAGGCCCCTCGCCCTCCCCGAAAGACACTCCGAGGCCCCTCGCCCTCCCTGAAAGCCACTCGGAGGCCCCTCGCCCTCCACAAAAGACACTCGGAGGCCGATCGCCCTCCCCGAAAGACACTCGGAGGCCCCTCGCCCTCCCCAAAAGCCACTGGGAGGCCCCTCGCCCTCCCCGAAAGCCACACGAAGGCCCCTCGCCCTCCCCGAAAGACACTCGGAGGCCCCTCGCCTTCCCCTAAAGTCACTCGGAGGCCCCTCGCCCTCCCCGAAAGACACTCGGAGGCCCCTCGCCCTCCCCGAAAGCCACTCGGAGGTCCCTCGCCCTCCCCGAAAGCCACTCGGAGGCCCCTCGTCCTCCCTGAAAGCCACTCAGAGGCCCCTCGCCCTCCCCAAAAGCCACTCGGAGGCCCCACGCCTTGACTGAAAGACACTCGGAGGCCCCTCGCTCTGCCCGAAAGCCACTCGGAGGCCCCTCGCCCTCCCCGAAAGACACTCGGAGGCCTGTCGCCCTCCCCGAAAGACACTCGGAGGCCCCTCGCCCTCCCCGAAAGACACTCGGAGGCCCCTCGCTCTCCACAAAAGCCACTCGGAGGCCCATCGCCCTCACCGAAAGACACTCAGAGGCCCCTCGCACACCACGAAAGACACTCGGAGGCCCCTCGCCCTCCCCGAAAGACACTCGGAGGCCCCTCGCCCTGCCCGAAAGACACTCGGAGGCCCCTCGCCCACCCCAGAAGCCACTCGGAGGCCCCTCGCCCTCCCCGAAAGACACTCGGAGGCCCCGTCGTCCACCCCGAAAGCCACTCGGAGGACCCTCGCCCTCCCCAAAAGCCACTCGGAGGCCCCTCGCCCTCCACAAAAGCCACTCGGAGGCCCCTCGCCCTCCCCGAAAGCCACTCGGAGGCCCCTCGCCCTCCCCGAAAACCATAGGGAGGCCTTTCACCCTGCCCGAAAGCCACTCGGACGCCCCTTGCCCACCCCGAAAGCCACTCGGAGGCCCCTCGCCCTCCCCGAAAGACACTCGGAGGCCCCTCGCCCTCCCCGAAAGCCACTCCGAGGCCCCTAGCCCACCCCGAAAGACACTCGGAGGCCCCTCGCCCTCCACAAAAGACACTCCGAGGCCCCTCGCCCACCCCGAAAGCCACTCGGAGGCCCCTCGCCCTCCCCAAAAGCCACTCGGAGGCCCCTCGCCCACCCCGAATGCCACTCGGAGGCCCCTCGCCCACCCCGAAAGCCACTCGGAGGCCCCTCGCCCTGCCCAAAAGACACTCGGAGGCCCCTCACCCTCCCCGAAAGCCACACGGAGGCCTTTCGCCCTGCCCGAAAGCCACTCGGAGGCCCCTCGCCCACCCCGAAAGCCACTCCGAGGCCCGTCGTCCACCCCGAAAGCCACACGGAGGCCCCTCGCCCACCCCGAAAGCCACTCGGAGGCCCCTCGCCCTCCCCGAAAGACACTCCGAGGCCCCTCGCCCTCCCCGAAAGACACTCCGAGGCCCCTCGCCCACCCCGAAAGCCACTCCGAGGCCCCTCGCCCTCCACAAAAGCCACTCGCAGGCCCCTCGCCCTCCCCGAAAGACACTCGGAGGCCCCTCGCCCTCCCCGAAAGCCACTCGGAGGCCCCTCGCCCACCCCGAAAGACACTCGGAGGCCCCTCGCCCTCCCCGAAAGCCACTCGGAGGCCCCTCGCCCACCCCGAAAGCCACACGAAGGCCCCTCGCCCTCACCAAAAGCCACTCGGAGGCCCCTCGCCCTCCCCGAAAGCCACTCGGAGGCCCCTCGCCCACCCCGAAAGCCACTCAGAGGCCCCTCGCCCACCCCGAAAGACACTCGGAGGCCCCTCGCCCTCCCCAAAAGACACTCGGAGGCCCCTCGCCCTTCCCGAAAGACACTCGGAGGCCCCTCGCCCTCCCCGAAAGACACTCGGAGGCCCCTCGCCCTCCCCGAAAGACACTCGGAGGCCCCTCGCCCACCCCGAAAGACACTCGGAGGCCCCTCGACCTCCCAAAAAGCCACTCGGAGGCCCCTCGCCCACCCCGAAAGACACTCGGAGGCCCCTCGCCCACCCCGAAAGCCACTCCGAGGCCCCTCGCCCTCCCCAAAAGCCACTCGGAGGCCCCTCGCCCACCCCGAAAGACACTCGGAGGCCCCTCGCCATCCCCAAAAGCCACTCGGAGGCCCCTCGCCCACCCGGAGCGCCACTCGGAGGCCCCTCGCCATCCCCAAAAGCCACTCGGAGGCCCCTCGCCCACACCGAAAGCCACTCGGAAGCCCCTCGCTCTCAACAAAAGCCACTCGGAGGCCCCTCGCCCTCCACAAAAGCCACTCGGAGGCCCCTCGCCCTCCCCGAAAGACACTCGGAGGCCCCTCGCCCTCCCCGAAAGACACTCGGAGGCCCCTCGCCCTCCCCGAAACACACTCGGAGGCTCCTGGCCCTCCCCGAAAGACACTCGGAGGCCCCTCGCCCTCCCCGAAAGACACTCCGAGGCCCCTCGCCCTCCACAAAAGCCACTCGGAGGCCCCTCGCCCTCCCTGAAAGCCACTCCGAGGCCCCTCGCCCTCCACAAAAGCCACTCGGAGGCCCCTCGCCCTCCCCGAAAGACACTCGGAGGCCCCTCGCCCTCCCCAAAAGCCACTCGGAGGCCCCTCGCCCTCACCGAAAGACACTCGGAGGCCCCTCGCCCACCCCGAAAGCCACTCGGAGGCCCCTCGCCCACACCGAAAGACACTCGGAGGCCCCTCGCACACCCCGAAAGCCACTCGGAGGCCCCTGGCCCTCCCCGAAACACACTCGGAGGCCCCTCGCTCTCCACAAAAGCCACTCGGAGGCCCCTCGCCCTCCCCGAAAGCCACTCGGAGGCGCCTCGCCCTTCCCGAAAGACACTCGGAGGACCCTCGCCCTCCCCGAAAGACACTCGGAGGCCCCTCGCCCTCCCCGAAAGACACTCCGAGGCCCCTCGCCCACCCCGAAAGCCACTCGGAGGCCCCTCGCCCTCCCTGAAAGACACTCGGAGGCCCCTCGCCCACCCAGAAAGACACTCGGAGGCCCCTCGCCCTCACCGAAAGACACTCGGAGGCCGCTCGCCCTCCCCAAAAGCCACTCGGAGGCCCCTCGCCCACCCCGAAAGCCACTCCGAGGCACCTCGCCCTCCACAAAAGCCACTCGGATGCCGATCGCCCTCCCCGAAAGACACTCGGAGGCCCCTCGCCCTCCCCAAAAGCCACTGGGAGGCCCCTCGCCCTCCCCGAAAGACACTCGCAGGCCCCTCGCCCACACCGAAAGACACTCGGAGGCCCCTCGCCCTCCCCGAAACACACTCGGAGGCCCCTCGCCCACCCCGAAAGCCACTCGGAGGCCCCTCGCCCTCCCCGAAAGCCACTCGGAGGCCCCTCGCCCACCCCGAAAGACACTCGGAGGCCCCTCGCCCTCCCCGAAAGACACTCGCAGGCCCCTCGCCCTGCCCGAAAGACACTCGGAGGCCCCTCGCCCACCCCGAAAGACACTCAGAGGCCCCTCGCCCTCCCCGAAAGCCACTCGGAGGCCCCTCGCCCTCCCCGAAAGCCACTCGGAGGCCCCTCGCCCTCCACAAAAGACACTCAGAGGCCCCTCGCCCTCCCCGAAAGCCACACGGAGGCCCCTCGCCCACCCCGAAAGCCACTCGGAGGCCCCTCGCCCTCCCCGAAAGACACTCCGAGGCCCCTCGTCCACCCCGAAAGCCACTCGGAGGCCACTCGCCCTCCTCAAAAACCACTCGGAGGCCCCTGGCCCTCCCCGAAAGACACTCCGAGGCCCCGGGCCCACCCCGAAAGCCACTCGGAGGCCCCTCGCCCTCCCCGAAAGACACTCCGAGGCCCCTCGCCCTCCCCGAAAGCCACACGAAGGCCCCTCGCCCTCCCCGAAAGACACTCGGAGGCCCCTCGCCCTCCCCGAAAGCCACTCGGAGGCCCCTCGCCCTCCCCGAAAGACACTCGGAGGCCCCTTGCCCTCCCCGAAAGCCACTCGGAGGCCCCTCGCCCTCCACAAAAGACACTCGGAGGCCCCTCGGCCTCCCTGAAAGCCATTCCGAGGCGCCTCGCCCTCCACAAAAGCCACTCGGAGGCCCCTCGCCCTCCCCGAAAGACACTCCGAGGCCCCTCGCCCTCCCCAAAAAACACTCGGAGGCCCCTCGCCCTCCACAAAAGCCACTCGGAGGCCCCTCGCCCACACCGAAAGCCACTCGGAGGCCCCTCGCCCTGCCCGAAAGCCACTCGGAGGCCCCTCGCCCTCCCCAAAAGACACTCGGAGGCCCCTCGCCCTCCCCGAAAGCCACTCGGAGGCCCCTCGCCCTCCCCGAAAGCCACTCCGAGGCCCCTCGCCCACACCGAAAGCCACTCGAAGGCCCCTTGCCCACCCCGAAAGCCACTCGGAGGCCCCTCGCCCTCCCCGAAAGACACTCGGAGGCCCCTCGCCCTCCCCAAAAGCCACTCGGAGGCCCCTCGCCCACCCCGAAAGACACTCGGAGGCCCCTCGCCCACCCCGAAAGACACTCGGAGGCCCCTCGCCCTCCCCGAAAGCCACTCGGAGGCCCCTCGCCCACCCCGAAAGACACTCGGAGGCCACTCGCCCTCCCCGAAAGCCACTCGGAGGCCCCTCGCCCTGCCCAAAAGACACTCGGAGGCCCCTCACACTCCCCGAAAGACACTTGGAGGCCCCTCGCCCTCCCCGAAAGCCACTCGGAGGCCCCTCGCCCACCCCGAAAGCCACTCGGAGGCCTTTCGCCCTGCCCGAAAGCCACTCGGAGGCCCCTCGCCCACCCCGAAAGCCACTTGGAGGCCCTTCGCTCTCCACAAAAGCCACTCGGAGGCCCCTCGCCCTCCCCGAAAGCCACTTGGAGGCGCCTCGCCCTCCCCGAAAGACACTCGGAGGCCCCTCGCCCTCCCCGAAAGACACTCGGAGGCCCCTCGGCCTCCCTGAAAGCCACTCGGAGGCCCCTCGCCCTCCCCAAAAGCCACTCGGAGGCCCCTCGCCCACCCCGAAAGACACTCGGAGGCCCCTCGCCCACCCAGAAAGACACTCGGAGGCCCCTCGCCCTCCCCGAAAGCCACTCGGAGGCCCCTCGCCCTCCCCGAAAGACACTCGGAGGCCCCTCGCCCTCCCCGAAAGCCACTCGGAGGCCCCTCGCCCACCCCGAAAGCCACTCAGAGGCCCCTCACCCACCCCGAAAGACACTCGGAGGCCCCTCGCTCTCCACAAAAGCCACTCGGAGGCCCCTCGCCCTCCCCGAAAGCCACTCGGAGGCGCCTCGCCCTTCCCGAAAGACACTCGGAGGCCCCTCGCCCTCCCCGAAAGACACTCGGAGGCCCCGAGCCCACCCAGAAAGACACTCGGAGGCCCCTCGCCCTCACCGAAAGACACTCGGAGGCCCCTCCCCCTCCCCAAAAGCCACTCGGAGGCCCCTCGCCCTCCCTGAAAGCCACTCCGAGGCACCTCGCCCTCCACAAAAGCCACTCGGAGGCCGATCGCCCTCCCCGAAAGACAATCGGAGGCCCCTCGCCCTCCCCAAAAGCCACTGGGAGGCCCCTCGCCCTCCCCGAAAGACACTCGCAGGCCCCTCGCCCACACCGAAAGACACTCGGAGGCCCCTCGCCCTCCCCGAAACACACTCGGAGGCCCCTCGCCCACCCCGAAAGCCACTCGGAGGCCCCTCGCCCTCCCCGAAAGCCACTCGGAGGCCCCTCGCCCACCCCGAAAGACACTCGGAGGCCCCTCGCCCTCCCCGAAAGACACTCGGAGGCCCCTCGCCCACCCCGAAAGCCACTCGGAGGCCCCTCGCCCTCCCCGAAAGCCACTCGGAGGCCCCTCGCCCACCCCGAAAGACACTCGGAGGCCCCTCGCCCTCCACAAAAGACACTCAGAGGCCCCTCGCCCTCCCCGAAAGCCACACGGAGACCCCTCGCCCACCCCGAAAGCCACTCGGAGGCCCCTCGCCCTCCCCGAAAGACACTCCGAGGCCCCTCGTCCACCCCAAAAGCCACTCGGAGGCCACTCGCCCTCCTCAAAAACCACTCGGAGGCCCCTGGCCCTCCCCGAAAGACACTCGGAGGCCCCTCGCCCACCCCGAAAGACACTCGGAGGCCCCTCGCCCTCCCCGAAAGACACTCGGAGGCCCCTCGCCCTCCCCGAAAGCCACACGAAGGCCCCTCGCCCTCCCCGAAAGACACTCGGAGGCCCCTCGCCCTCCCCGAAAGACACTCGGAGGCCCCTCGCCCTCCCCGAAAGACACTCGGAGGCCCCGAGCCCTCCCCGAAAGCCACTCGGAGGCCCCTCGCCCTCCACAAAAGACACTCGGAGGCCCCTCGGCCTCCCTGAAAGCCATTCCGAGGCGCCTCGCCCTCCACAAAAAACACTCGGAGGCCCCTCGCCCTCCCCGAAAGACACTCCGAGGCCCCTCGCCCTCCCCAAAAAACACTCGGAGGCCCCTCGCCCTCCACAAAAGCCACTCGGAGGCCCCTCGCCCTCCCCGAAAGCCACTCGGAGGCCCCTCGCCCTGCCCGAAAGCCACTCGGAGGCCCCTCGCCCTCCCCGAAAGACACTCGGAGGCCCCTCGCCCTCCCCGAAAGCCACTCGGAGGCCCCTCGCCCTCCCCGAAAGCCACTCCGAGGCCCCTCGCCCACCCCGAAAGCCACTCGAAGGCCCCTTGCCCTCCCCGAAAGACACTCGGAGGCCCCTCGCCCTCCCCGAAAGACACTCGGAGGCCCCTCGCCCTCCCCAAAAGCCACTCGGAGGCCCCTCGCCCACCCCGAAAGACACTCGGAGGCCCCTCGCCCACCCCGAAAGACACTCGGAGGCCCCTCGCCCTCCCCGAAAGCCACTCGGAGGCCCCTCGCCCACCCCGAAAGACACTCGGAGGCCCCTCGCCCACCCCGAAAGCCACTCCGAGGCCCGTCGTCCACCCCGAAAGCCACACGGAGGCCCCTCGCCCACCCCGAAAGCCACTCGGAGGCCCCTCGCCCTCCCCGAAAGACACTCCGAGGCCCCTCGCCCTCCCCGAAAGACACTCCGAGGCCCCTCGCCCACCCCGAAAGCCACTCCGAGGCCCCTCGCCCTCCACAAAAGCCACTCGCAGGCCCCTCGCCCTCCCCGAAAGACACTCGGAGGCCCCTCGCCCTCCCCGAAAGCCACTCGGAGGCCCCTTGCCCACCCCGAAAGACACTCGGAGGCCCCTCGCCCTCCCCGAAAGCCACTCGGAGGCCCCTCGCCCACCCCGAAAGCCACACGAAGGCCCCTCGCCCTCACCAAAAGCCACTCGGAGGCCCCTCGCCCTCCCCGAAAGACACTCGGAGGCCCCTCGCCCTCCCCAAAAGACACTCGGAGGCCCCTCGCCCTTCCCGAAAGACACTCGGAGGCCCCTCGCCCTCCCCGAAAGACACTCGGAGGCCCCTCGCCCTCCCCGAAAGACACTCGGAGGCCCCTCGCCCACCCCGAAAGACACTCGGAGGCCCCTCGACCTCCCAAAAAGCCACTCGGAGGCCCCTCGCCCACCCCGAAAGACACTCGGAGGCCCCTCGCCCACCCCGAAAGCCACTCCGAGGCCCCTCGCCCTCCCCAAAAGCCACTCGGAGGCCCCTCGCCCACCCCGAAAGACACTCGGAGGCCCCTCGCCATCCCCAAAAGCCACTCGGAGGCCCCTCGCCCACCCGGAGCGCCACTCGGAGGCCCCTCGCCATCCCCAAAAGCCACTCGGAGGCCCCTCGCCCACACCGAAAGCCACTCGGAAGCCCCTCGCTCTCAACAAAAGCCACTCGGAGGCCCCTCGCCCTCCACAAAAGCCACTCGGAGGCCCCTCGCCCTCCCCGAAAGACACTCGGAGGCCCCTCGCCCTCCCCGAAAGACACTCGGAGGCCCCTCGCCCTCCCCGAAACACACTCGGAGGCTCCTGGCCCTCCCCGAAAGACACTCGGAGGCCCCTCGCCCTCCCCGAAAGACACTCCGAGGCCCCTCGCCCTCCACAAAAGCCACTCGGAGGCCCCTCGCCCTCCCTGAAAGCCACTCCGAGGCCCCTCGCCCTCCACAAAAGCCACTCGGAGGCCCCTCGCCCTCCCCGAAAGACACTCGGAGGCCCCTCGCCCTCCCCAAAAGCCACTCGGAGGCCCCTCGCCCTCCCCGAAAGCCACTCGGAGGCCCCTCGCCCACCCCGAAAGCCACTCGGAGGCCCCTCGCCCACACCGAAAGACACTCGGAGGCCCCTCGCACACCCCGAAAGCCACTCGGAGGCCCCTGGCCCTCCCCGAAACACACTCGGAGGCCCCTCGCTCTCCACAAAAGCCACTCGGAGGCCCCTCGCCCTCCCCGAAAGCCACTCGGAGGCGCCTCGCCCTTCCCGAAAGACACTCGGAGGACCCTCGCCCTCCCCGAAAGACACTCGGAGGCCCCTCGCCCTCCCCGAAAGACACTCCGAGGCCCCTCGCCCACCCCGAAAGCCACTCGGAGGCCCCTCGCCCTCCCTGAAAGACACTCGGAGGCCCCTCGCCCACCCAGAAAGACACTCGGAGGCCCCTCGCCCTCACCGAAAGACACTCGGAGGCCGCTCGCCCTCCCCAAAAGCCACTCGGAGGCCCCTCGCCCACCCCGAAAGCCACTCCGAGGCACCTCGCCCTCCACAAAAGCCACTCGGAGGCCGATCGCCCTCCCCGAAAAACACTCGGAGGCCCCTCGCCCTCCCCAAAAGCCACTGGGAGGCCCCTCGCCCTCCCCGAAAGACACTCGCAGGCCCCTCGCCCACACCGAAAGACACTCGGAGGCCCCTCGCCCTCCCCGAAACACACTCGGAGGCCCCTCGCCCACCCCGAAAGCCACTCGGAGGCCCCTCGCCCTCCCCGAAAGCCACTCGGAGGCCCCTCGCCCACCCCGAAAGACACTCGGAGGCCCCTCGCCCTCCCCGAAAGACACTCGCAGGCCCCTCGCCCTGCCCGAAAGACACTCGGAGGCCCCTCGCCCACCCCGAAAGACACTCAGAGGCCCCTCGCCCTCCCCGAAAGCCACTCGGAGGCCCCTCGCCCTCCCCGAAAGCCACTCGGAGGCCCCTCGCCCTCCACAAAAGACACTCAGAGGCCCCTCGCCCTCCCCGAAAGCCACACGGAGGCCCCTCGCCCACCCCGAAAGCCACTCGGAGGCCCCTCGCCCTCCCCGAAAGACACTCCGAGGCCCCTCGTCCACCCCAAAAGCCACTCGGAGGCCACTCGCCCTCCTCAAAAACCACTCGGAGGCCCCTGGCCCTCCCCGAAAGACACTCCGAGGCCCCGGGCCCACCCCGAAAGCCACTCGGAGGCCCCTCGCCCTCCCCGAAAGACACTCCGAGGCCCCTCGCCCTCCCCGAAAGCCACACGAAGGCCCCTCGCCCTCCCCGAAAGACACTCGGAGGCCCCTCGCCCTCCCCGAAAGCCACTCGGAGGCCCCTCGCCCTCCCCGAAAGACACTCGGAGGCCCCTTGCCCTCCCCGAAAGCCACTCGGAGGCCCCTCGCCCTCCACAAAAGACACTCGGAGGCCCCTCGGCCTCCCTGAAAGCCATTCCGAGGCGCCTCGCCCTCCACAAAAGCCACTCGGAGGCCCCTCGCTCTCCACAAAAGCCACTCGGAGGCCCATCGCCCTCACCGAAAGACACTCAGAGGCCCCTCGCACACCACGAAAGACACTCGGAGGCCCCTCGCCCTCCCCGAAAGACACTCGGAGGCCCCTCGCCCTGCCCGAAAGCCACTCGGAGGCCCCTCGCCCTCCCCAAAAGACACTCGGAGGCCCCTCGCCCTCCCCGAAAGCCACTCGGAGGCCCCTCGCCCACCCCGAAAGACACTCGGAGGCCACTCGCCCTCCCCGAAAGACACTCAGAGGCCCCTCGCACACCACGAAAGACACTCGGAGGCCCCTCGCCCTCCCCGAAAGCCACTCGGAGGCCCCTCGCCCTCCACAAAAGACACTCGGAGGCCCCTCGGCCTCCCTGAAAGCCATTCCGAGGCGCCTCGCCCTCCACAAAAGCCACTCGGAGGCCCCTCGCCCTCCCCGAAAGACACTCCGAGGCCCCTCGCCCTCCCCAAAAAACACTCGGAGGCCCCTCGCCCTCCACAAAAGCCACTCGGAGGCCCCTCGCCCACACCGAAAGCCACTCGGAGGCCCCTCGCCCTGCCCGAAAGCCACTCGGAGGCCCCTCGCCCTCCCCAAAAGACACTCGGAGGCCCCTCGCCCTCCCCGAAAGCCACTCGGAGGCCCCTCGCCCTCCCCGAAAGCCACTCCGAGGCCCCTCGCCCACACCGAAAGCCACTCGAAGGCCCCTTGCCCACCCCGAAAGCCACTCGGAGGCCCCTCGCCCTCCCCGAAAGACACTCGGAGGCCCCTCGCCCTCCCCAAAAGCCACTCGGAGGCCCCTCGCCCACCCCGAAAGACACTCGGAGGCCCCTCGCCCACCCCGAAAGACACTCGGAGGCCCCTCGCCCTCCCCGAAAGCCACTCGGAGGCCCCTCGCCCACCCCGAAAGACACTCGGAGGCCACTCGCCCTCCCCGAAAGCCACTCGGAGGCCCCTCGCCCTGCCCAAAAGACACTCGGAGGCCCCTCACACTCCCCGAAAGACACTTGGAGGCCCCTCGCCCTCCCCGAAAGCCACTCGGAGGCCCCTCGCCCACCCCGAAAGCCACTCGGAGGCCTTTCGCCCTGCCCGAAAGCCACTCGGAGGCCCCTCGCCCACCCCGAAAGCCACTTGGAGGCCCTTCGCTCTCCACAAAAGCCACTCGGAGGCCCCTCGCCCTCCCCGAAAGCCACTTGGAGGCGCCTCGCCCTCCCCGAAAGACACTCGGAGGCCCCTCGCCCTCCCCGAAAGACACTCGGAGGCCCCTCGGCCTCCCTGAAAGCCACTCGGAGGCCCCTCGCCCTCCCCAAAAGCCACTCGGAGGCCCCTCGCCCACCCCGAAAGACACTCGGAGGCCCCTCGCCCACCCAGAAAGACACTCGGAGGCCCCTCGCCCTCCCCGAAAGCCACTCGGAGGCCCCTCGCCCTCCCCGAAAGACACTCGGAGGCCCCTCGCCCTCCCCGAAAGCCACTCGGAGGCCCCTCGCCCACCCCGAAAGCCACTCAGAGGCCCCTCACCCACCCCGAAAGACACTCGGAGGCCCCTCGCTCTCCACAAAAGCCACTCGGAGGCCCCTCGCCCTCCCCGAAAGCCACTCGGAGGCGCCTCGCCCTTCCCGAAAGACACTCGGAGGCCCCTCGCCCTCCCCGAAAGACACTCGGAGGCCCCGAGCCCACCCAGAAAGACACTCGGAGGCCCCTCGCCCTCACCGAAAGACACTCGGAGGCCCCTCCCCCTCCCCAAAAGCCACTCGGAGGCCCCTCGCCCTCCCTGAAAGCCACTCCGAGGCACCTCGCCCTCCACAAAAGCCACTCGGAGGCCGATCGCCCTCCCCGAAAGACAATCGGAGGCCCCTCGCCCTCCCCAAAAGCCACTGGGAGGCCCCTCGCCCTCCCCGAAAGACACTCGCAGGCCCCTCGCCCACACCGAAAGACACTCGGAGGCCCCTCGCCCTCCCCGAAACACACTCGGAGGCCCCTCGCCCACCCCGAAAGCCACTCGGAGGCCCCTCGCCCTCCCCGAAAGCCACTCGGAGGCCCCTCGCCCACCCCGAAAGACACTCGGAGGCCCCTCGCCCTCCCCGAAAGACACTCGGAGGCCCCTCGCCCACCCCGAAAGCCACTCGGAGGCCCCTCGCCCTCCCCGAAAGCCACTCGGAGGCCCCTCGCCCACCCCGAAAGACACTCGGAGGCCCCTCGCCCTCCACAAAAGACACTCAGAGGCCCCTCGCCCTCCCCGAAAGCCACACGGAGACCCCTCGCCCACCCCGAAAGCCACTCGGAGGCCCCTCGCCCTCCCCGAAAGACACTCCGAGGCCCCTCGTCCACCCCAAAAGCCACTCGGAGGCCACTCGCCCTCCTCAAAAACCACTCGGAGGCCCCTGGCCCTCCCCGAAAGACACTCGGAGGCCCCTCGCCCACCCCGAAAGACACTCGGAGGCCCCTCGCCCTCCCCGAAAGACACTCGGAGGCCCCTCGCCCTCCCCGAAAGCCACACGAAGGCCCCTCGCCCTCCCCGAAAGACACTCGGAGGCCCCTCGCCCTCCCCGAAAGACACTCGGAGGCCCCTCGCCCTCCCCGAAAGACACTCGGAGGCCCCGAGCCCTCCCCGAAAGCCACTCGGAGGCCCCTCGCCCTCCACAAAAGACACTCGGAGGCCCCTCGGCCTCCCTGAAAGCCATTCCGAGGCGCCTCGCCCTCCACAAAAAACACTCGGAGGCCCCTCGCCCTCCCCGAAAGACACTCCGAGGCCCCTCGCCCTCCCCAAAAAACACTCGGAGGCCCCTCGCCCTCCACAAAAGCCACTCGGAGGCCCCTCGCCCTCCCCGAAAGCCACTCGGAGGCCCCTCGCCCTGCCCGAAAGCCACTCGGAGGCCCCTCGCCCTCCCCGAAAGACACTCGGAGGCCCCTCGCCCTCCCCGAAAGCCACTCGGAGGCCCCTCGCCCTCCCCGAAAGCCACTCCGAGGCCCCTCGCCCACCCCGAAAGCCACTCGAAGGCCCCTTGCCCTCCCCGAAAGACACTCGGAGGCCCCTCGCCCTCCCCGAAAGACACTCGGAGGCCCCTCGCCCTCCCCAAAAGCCACTCGGAGGCCCCTCGCCCACCCCGAAAGACACTCGGAGGCCCCTCGCCCACCCCGAAAGACACTCGGAGGCCCCTCGCCCTCCCCGAAAGCCACTCGGAGGCCCCTCGCCCACCCCGAAAGACACTCGGAGGCCCCTCGCCCACCCCGAAAGCCACTCCGAGGCCCGTCGTCCACCCCGAAAGCCACACGGAGGCCCCTCGCCCACCCCGAAAGCCACTCGGAGGCCCCTCGCCCTCCCCGAAAGACACTCCGAGGCCCCTCGCCCTCCCCGAAAGACACTCCGAGGCCCCTCGCCCACCCCGAAAGCCACTCCGAGGCCCCTCGCCCTCCACAAAAGCCACTCGCAGGCCCCTCGCCCTCCCCGAAAGACACTCGGAGGCCCCTCGCCCTCCCCGAAAGCCACTCGGAGGCCCCTTGCCCACCCCGAAAGACACTCGGAGGCCCCTCGCCCTCCCCGAAAGCCACTCGGAGGCCCCTCGCCCACCCCGAAAGCCACACGAAGGCCCCTCGCCCTCACCAAAAGCCACTCGGAGGCCCCTCGCCCTCCCCGAAAGACACTCGGAGGCCCCTCGCCCTCCCCAAAAGACACTCGGAGGCCCCTCGCCCTTCCCGAAAGACACTCGGAGGCCCCTCGCCCTCCCCGAAAGACACTCGGAGGCCCCTCGCCCTCCCCGAAAGACACTCGGAGGCCCCTCGCCCACCCCGAAAGACACTCGGAGGCCCCTCGACCTCCCAAAAAGCCACTCGGAGGCCCCTCGCCCACCCCGAAAGACACTCGGAGGCCCCTCGCCCACCCCGAAAGCCACTCCGAGGCCCCTCGCCCTCCCCAAAAGCCACTCGGAGGCCCCTCGCCCACCCCGAAAGACACTCGGAGGCCCCTCGCCATCCCCAAAAGCCACTCGGAGGCCCCTCGCCCACCCGGAGCGCCACTCGGAGGCCCCTCGCCATCCCCAAAAGCCACTCGGAGGCCCCTCGCCCACACCGAAAGCCACTCGGAAGCCCCTCGCTCTCAACAAAAGCCACTCGGAGGCCCCTCGCCCTCCACAAAAGCCACTCGGAGGCCCCTCGCCCTCCCCGAAAGACACTCGGAGGCCCCTCGCCCTCCCCGAAAGACACTCGGAGGCCCCTCGCCCTCCCCGAAACACACTCGGAGGCTCCTGGCCCTCCCCGAAAGACACTCGGAGGCCCCTCGCCCTCCCCGAAAGACACTCCGAGGCCCCTCGCCCTCCACAAAAGCCACTCGGAGGCCCCTCGCCCTCCCTGAAAGCCACTCCGAGGCCCCTCGCCCTCCACAAAAGCCACTCGGAGGCCCCTCGCCCTCCCCGAAAGACACTCGGAGGCCCCTCGCCCTCCCCAAAAGCCACTCGGAGGCCCCTCGCCCTCCCCGAAAGCCACTCGGAGGCCCCTCGCCCACCCCGAAAGCCACTCGGAGGCCCCTCGCCCACACCGAAAGACACTCGGAGGCCCCTCGCACACCCCGAAAGCCACTCGGAGGCCCCTGGCCCTCCCCGAAACACACTCGGAGGCCCCTCGCTCTCCACAAAAGCCACTCGGAGGCCCCTCGCCCTCCCCGAAAGCCACTCGGAGGCGCCTCGCCCTTCCCGAAAGACACTCGGAGGACCCTCGCCCTCCCCGAAAGACACTCGGAGGCCCCTCGCCCTCCCCGAAAGACACTCCGAGGCCCCTCGCCCACCCCGAAAGCCACTCGGAGGCCCCTCGCCCTCCCTGAAAGACACTCGGAGGCCCCTCGCCCACCCAGAAAGACACTCGGAGGCCCCTCGCCCTCACCGAAAGACACTCGGAGGCCGCTCGCCCTCCCCAAAAGCCACTCGGAGGCCCCTCGCCCACCCCGAAAGCCACTCCGAGGCACCTCGCCCTCCACAAAAGCCACTCGGAGGCCGATCGCCCTCCCCGAAAAACACTCGGAGGCCCCTCGCCCTCCCCAAAAGCCACTGGGAGGCCCCTCGCCCTCCCCGAAAGACACTCGCAGGCCCCTCGCCCACACCGAAAGACACTCGGAGGCCCCTCGCCCTCCCCGAAACACACTCGGAGGCCCCTCGCCCACCCCGAAAGCCACTCGGAGGCCCCTCGCCCTCCCCGAAAGCCACTCGGAGGCCCCTCGCCCACCCCGAAAGACACTCGGAGGCCCCTCGCCCTCCCCGAAAGACACTCGCAGGCCCCTCGCCCTGCCCGAAAGACACTCGGAGGCCCCTCGCCCACCCCGAAAGACACTCAGAGGCCCCTCGCCCTCCCCGAAAGCCACTCGGAGGCCCCTCGCCCTCCCCGAAAGCCACTCGGAGGCCCCTCGCCCTCCACAAAAGACACTCAGAGGCCCCTCGCCCTCCCCGAAAGCCACACGGAGGCCCCTCGCCCACCCCGAAAGCCACTCGGAGGCCCCTCGCCCTCCCCGAAAGACACTCCGAGGCCCCTCGTCCACCCCAAAAGCCACTCGGAGGCCACTCGCCCTCCTCAAAAACCACTCGGAGGCCCCTGGCCCTCCCCGAAAGACACTCCGAGGCCCCGGGCCCACCCCGAAAGCCACTCGGAGGCCCCTCGCCCTCCCCGAAAGACACTCCGAGGCCCCTCGCCCTCCCCGAAAGCCACACGAAGGCCCCTCGCCCTCCCCGAAAGACACTCGGAGGCCCCTCGCCCTCCCCGAAAGCCACTCGGAGGCCCCTCGCCCTCCCCGAAAGACACTCGGAGGCCCCTTGCCCTCCCCGAAAGCCACTCGGAGGCCCCTCGCCCTCCACAAAAGACACTCGGAGGCCCCTCGGCCTCCCTGAAAGCCATTCCGAGGCGCCTCGCCCTCCACAAAAGCCACTCGGAGGCCCCTCGCTCTCCACAAAAGCCACTCGGAGGCCCATCGCCCTCACCGAAAGACACTCAGAGGCCCCTCGCACACCACGAAAGACACTCGGAGGCCCCTCGCCCTCCCCGAAAGACACTCGGAGGCCCCTCGCCCTGCCCGAAAGCCACTCGGAGGCCCCTCGCCCTCCCCAAAAGACACTCGGAGGCCCCTCGCCCTCCCCGAAAGCCACTCGGAGGCCCCTCGCCCACCCCGAAAGACACTCGGAGGCCACTCGCCCTCCCCGAAAGACACTCAGAGGCCCCTCGCACACCACGAAAGACACTCGGAGGCCCCTCGCCCTCCCCGAAAGACACTCGGAGGCCCCTCGCCCTGCCCGAAAGCCACTCGGAGGCCCCTCGCCCTCCCCAAAAGACACTCGGAGGCCCCTCGCCCTCCCCGAAAGCCACTCGGAGGCCCCTCGCCCACCCCGAAAGCCACTCGAAGGCCCCTTGCCCACCCCGAAAGCCACTCGGAGGCCCCTCGCCCTCCCCGAAAGACACTCGGAGGCCCCTCGCCCTCCCCAAAAGCCACTCGGAGGCCCCTCGCCCACCCCGAAAGACACTCGGAGGCCCCTCGCCCACCCCGAAAGACACTCGGAGGCCCCTCGCCCTCCCCGAAAGCCACTCGGAGGCCCCTCGCCCACCCCGAAAGACACTCGGAGGCCACTCGCCCTCCCCGAAAGCCACTCGGAGGCCCCTCGCCCTGCCCAAAAGACACTCGGAGGCCCCTCACACTCCCCGAAAGACACTTGGAGGCCCCTCGCCCTCCCCGAAAGCCACTCGGAGGCCCCTCGCCCACCCCGAAAGCCACTCGGAGGCCTTTCGCCCTGCCCGAAAGCCACTCGGAGGCCCCTCGCCCACCCCGAAAGCCACTTGGAGGCCCTTCGCTCTCCACAAAAGCCACTCGGAGGCCCCTCGCCCTCCCCGAAAGCCACTTGGAGGCGCCTCGCCCTCCCCGAAAGACACTCGGAGGCCCCTCGCCCTCCCCGAAAGACACTCGGAGGCCCCTCGCCCTCCCCAAAAGCCACTCGGAGGCCCCTCGCCCACCCCGAAAGACACTCGGAGGCCCCTCGCCCACCCAGAAAGACACTCGGAGGCCCCTCGCCCTCCCCGAAAGCCACTCGGAGGCCCCTCGCCCTCCCCGAAAGACACTCGGAGGCCCCTCGCCCACCCCGAAAGCCACTCGGAGGCCCCTCGCCCACCCCGAAAGCCACTCAGAGGCCCCTCACCCACCCCGAAAGACACTCGGAGGCCCCTCGCTCTCCACAAAAGCCACTCGGAGGCCCCTCGCCCTCCCCGAAAGCCACTCGGAGGCGCCTCGCCCTTCCCGAAAGACACTCGGAGGCCCCTCGCCCTCCCCGAAAGACACTCGGAGGCCCCGAGCCCACCCCGAAAGCCACTCGGAGGCCCCTCGCCCTCCCTGAAAGACACTCGGAGGCCCCTCGCCCACCCAGAAAGACACTCGGAGGCCCCTCGCCCTCACCGAAAGACACTCGGAGGCCCCTCCCCCTCCCCAAAAGCCACTCGGAGGCCCCTCGCCCTCCCTGAAAGCCACTCCGAGGCACCTCGCCCTCCACAAAAGGCACTCGGAGGCCGATCGCCCTCCCCGAAAGACACTCGGAGGCCCCTCGCCCTCCCCAAAAGCCACTGGGAGGCCCCTCGCCCTCCCCGAAAGACACTCGCAGGCCCCTCGCCCACACCGAAAGACACTCGGAGGCCCCTCGCCCACACCGAAAGCCACTCCGAGGCCCCTCGCCCTCCCCGAAAGCCACTCGGAGGCCCCTCGCCCTCCCCGAAAGCCACTCGGAGGCCCCTCGCCCACCCCGAAAGACACTCGGAGGCCCCTCGCCCTCCCCGAAAGACACTCGGAGGCCCCTCGCCCACCCCGAAAGCCACTCGGAGGCCCCTCGCCCTCCCCGAAAGCCACTCGGAGGCCCCTCGCCCACCCCGAAAGACACTCGGAGGCCCCTCGCCCTCCACAAAAGACACTCAGAGGCCCCTCGCCCTCCCCGAAAGCCACACGGAGGCCCCTCGCCCACCCCGAAAGCCACTCGGAGGCCCCTCGCCCTCCCCGAAAGACACTCCGAGGCCCCTCGTCCACCCCAAAAGCCACTCGGAGGCCACTCGCCCTCCTCAAAAACCACTCGGAGGCCCCTGGCCCTCCCCGAAAGACACTCGGAGGCCCCTCGCCCACCCCGAAAGACACTCGGAGGCCCCTCGCCCTCCCCGAAAGACACTCGGAGGCCCCTCGCCCTCCCCGAAAGCCACACGAAGGCCCCTCGCCCTCCCCGAAAGACACTCGGAGGCCCCTCGCCCTCCCCGAAAGACACTCGGAGGCCCCTCGCCCTCCCCGAAAGACACTCGGAGGCCCCGAGCCCTCCCCGAAAGCCACTCGGAGGCCCCTCGCCCTCCACAAAAGACACTCGGAGGCCCCTCGGCCTCCCTGAAAGCCATTCCGAGGCGCCTCGCCCTCCCCGAAAGACACTCGGAGGCCCCTCGCCCTCCCCGAAAGACACTCGGAGGCCCCTCGCCCTCCCCGAAAGCCACACGGAGGCCCCTCGCCCTCTCTGAAAGCCACTCCGAGGCCCCTCGCCCTCCCTGAAAGCCACTCGGAGGCCCCTCGCCCTCCCCGAAAGACACTCGGAGGCCCCTCGCCCTCCCCGAAAGACACTCGGAGGCCCCTCGCCCTCCCCGAAAGACACTCGGAGGCCCCTCGCCCTCCCCGAAAGACACTCGGAGGCCCCTCGCCCTCCCCGAAAGCCACTCGGAGGCCCCTCGCCCACCCCGAAAGCCACTCGGAGGCCCCTCGCCCTCCCCGAAAGACACTCGGAGGCCCCTCGCCCTCCCCGAAAGACACTCGGAGGCCCCTCGCCCTCCCCAAAAGCCACTCGGAGGCCCCTCGCCCACCCCGAAAGACACTCGGAGGCCCCTCGCCCACCCCGAAAGACACTCGGAGGCCCCTCGCCCTCCCCGAAAGCCACTCGGAGGCCCCTCGCCCACCCCGAAAGACACTCGGAGGCCCCTCGCCCTCCCCGAAAGCCACTCGGAGGCCCCTCGCCCTGCCCAAAAGACACTCAGAGGCCCCTCGCCCTGCCCGAAAGACACTCGGAGGCCCCTCGCCCTCCCCGAAAGCCACTCGGAGGCCCCTCGCCCTCCCCGAAAGACACTCGGAGGCCCCGAGCCCTCCCCAAAAGCCACTCGGAGGCCCCTCGCCCACCCCGAAAGCCACTTGGAGGCCCTTCGCTCTCCACAAAAACCACTCGGAGGCCCCTCGCCCTCCCCGAAAGCCACTTGGAGGCGCCTCGCCCTCCCCGAAAGACACTCGGAGGCCCCTCGCCCTCCCCGAAAGACACTCGGAGGCCCCTCGGCCTCCCTGAAAGCCACTCGGAGGCCCCTCGCCCTCCACAAAAGCCACTCGGAGGCCCCTCGCCCACCCCGAAAGACACTCGGAGGCCCCTCGCCCACCCAGAAAGACACTCGGAGGCCCCTCGCCCTCCCCGAAAGCCACTCGGAGGCCCCTCGCCCTCCCCGAAAGCCACTCGGAGGCCCCTCGCCCACCCCGAAAGCCACTCGGAGGCCCCTCGCCCACCCCGAAAGCCACTCAGAGGCCCCTCGCCCACCCCGAAAGACACTCGGAGGCCCCTCGCCCTCCCCAAAAGACACTCGGAGGCCCCTCGCCCTTCCCGAAAGACACTCGGAGGCCCCTCGCCCTCCCCGAAAGACACTCGGAGGCCCCTCGCCCTCCCCGAAAGACACTCGGAGGCCCCTCGCCCTCCCAGAAAGACACTCGGAGGCCCCTCGCCCTCCCCGAAAGCGACTCCGAGGCCCCTCGCCCACCCCGAAAGCCACTCGGAGGCCCCTCGCCCTCCCCAAAAGCCACTCGGAGGCCCCTCGCCCACCCCGAATGCCACTCGGAGGCCCCTCGCCCACCCCGAAAGCCACTCGGAGGCCCCTCGCCCTCCCCAAAAGCCACTCGGAGGCCCCTCGCCCACCCCGAAAGCCACTCCGAGGCCCCTCGCCCTCCCCGAAAGCCACTCGGAGGCCCCTCGCCCACCCCGAAAGCCACTTGGAGGCCCCTCGCTCTCCAAAAAAGCCACTCGGAGGCCCCTAGCCCTGCCCGAAAGCCACTTGGAGGCGCCTGGCCCTCCCCGAAAGACACTCGGAGGCCCCTCGCCCTCCCCGAAAGACACTCGGAGGCCCCTCGCCCTCACCGAAAGCCACACGGAGGCCCCTCGCCCTCCCCGAAAGACACTCGGAGGCCCCTCGCCCTCCCCGAAAGCCACTCCGAGGCCCCTCGCCCTCCACAAAAGACACTCGGAGGCCCCTCGCCCTCTCTGAAAGCCACTCCGAGGCCCCTCGCCCTCCACAAAAGCCACTCGGAGGCCCCTCGCCCTCCCCGAAAGCCACTCGGAGGCCCATCGCCCTCCCCGAAAGACACTCGGAGGCCCCTGGCCCTCCCCGAAAGACACTGGGAGGCCCCTCGCCCACCCCGAAAGCCACTCGGAGGCCCCTCGCCCACACCGAAAGACACTCGGAGGCCCCTCGCCCTGCCCGAAAGATACTCGGAGGCCCCAGGCCCTCCCCGAAACACACTCGGAGGCCCCTCGCCCACCCCGAAAGCCACTCGGACGCCCCTCGCCCTCCCCGAAAGACACTCGGAGGCCCCTCGCCCTCCCCGAAAGCCACTCGGAGGCCCCTCGCCCTCCCCGAAAGACACTCGGAGGCCCCTCGCCCTCCCCGAAAGCCACTCCGAGGCCCCTCGCCCTCCCCGAAAGCCACTCGGAGGCCCCTCGCCCTCCCCAAAAGCCACTCGGAGGCCCCTCGCCCTCCCCGAAAGACACTCGGAGGCCCCTCGCCCTCCCCGAAAGCCACTCCGAGGCCCCTCGCCCTCCACAAAAGCCACTCGGAGGCCCCTCGCCCTCCCCGAAAGACACTCCGAGGCCCCTCGCCCTCCCCGAAAGACACTCGGAGGCCCCTCGCCCTCCCTGAAAGACACTCGGAGGCCCCTCGCCCACCCCGAAAGACACTCGGAGGCCCCTCGCCCTCCCCGAAAGACACTCGGAGGCCCCTCGCCCTCCCCGAAAGCCACTCGGAGGCCCCTCGCCCACCCCGAAAGACACTCCGAGGCCCCTCGTCCTCCCCGAAAAACACTCGGAGGCCCCTCGCCTTCCCCGAAAGCCACTCGGAGGCCCCTCGCCCTCGCCGAAAGACACTCGGAGGCCCCTCGCCCTCCCCAAAAGCCACTCGGAGGTCCCTCGCCCTCCCCGGAAGACACTCGGAGGCCCCTCGCCCTCCCCGAAAGCCACTCGGAGGCCCCTCGCCCACCCCGAAAGACACTCGGAGGCCCCACGCCTTGACTGAAAGACACTCGGAGGCCCCTCGCTCTGCCCGAAAGCCACTCGGAGGCCCCTCGCCCTCCCCGAAAGACACTCGGAGGCCTGTCGCCCTCCCCGAAAGACACTCGGAGGCCCCTCGCCCTCCCCGAAAGACACTCCGAGGCCCCTCGCTCTCCACAAAAGCCACTCGGAGGCCCATCGCCCTCACCGAAAGACACTCGGAGGCCCCTCGCACACCACGAAAGACACTCGGAGGCCCCTCGCCCTCCCCGAAAGCCACTCGGAGGCCCCTTGCCCACCCCGAAAGACACTCGGAGGCCCCTCGCCCTCCCCGAAAGCCACTCGGAGGCCCCTCGCCCACCCCGAAAGACACTCGGAGGCCCCTCGCCCTCCCCGAAAGCCACTCCGAGGCCCTCGCCCACCCCGAAAGACACTCGGAGGCCCCTCGCCCTCCCCAAAAGACACTCGGAGGCCCCTCGCCCTCCCCGAAAGACACTCAGAGGCCCCTCGCCCTCCACAAAAGACACTCGGAGGCCCCTCGCCCTCCACAAAAGCCACTCGGAGGCCCCTCGCCCTCCCCGAAAGCCACACGGAGGCCCCTCGCCCTCCCCGAAAGCCACACGGAGGCCTTTCGCCCTGCCCGAAAGCCACTCGGAGGCCCCTCGCCCACCCTGAAAGCCACTCGGAGGCCCGTCGTCCACCCCGAAAGCCACACGGAGGCCCCTCGCCCACCCCGAAAGCCACTCGGAGGCCCCTCGCCCTCCCCGAAACACACTCGGAGGCCCCTCGCCCTCCCCGAAAGACACTCGGAGGCACCTCGCCCTCCCCGAAAGCCACTCGGAGGACCCTCGCCCTCCCCGAAACACACTCGGAGGCCCCTCGCCCTCCCCGAAAGACACTCGGAGGCCCCTCACCCTCCCCAAAAGCCACTCGGAGGTCCCTCGCCCTCCCCGAAAGCCACACGGAGGCCCCTCACCCTCCCCAAAAGCCACTCGGAGGCCCCTCGCCCACCCGGAGCGCCACTCGGAGGCCCCTCGCCATCCCCAAAAGCCACTCGGAGGCCCCTCGCCCACCCCGAAAGCCACTCGGAGGCCCCTCGCTCTCCACAAAAGCCACTCGGAGGCCCCTCGCCCTCCCCGAAAGCCACTCGGAGGCGCCTCGCCCTTCCCGAAAGACACTCGGAGGCCCCTCGCCCTCCCCGAAACACACTCGGAGGCCCCTCGCCCTCCCCGAAAGACACATGGAGGCCCCTCGCCCTCCCCAAAAGCCACTCGGAGGCCCCTCGCCCTCCCTGAAAGACACTCGGAGGCCCCTCGCCCTCCCCGAAAGACACTCGGAGGCCCCACGCCCTCCCCGAAAGACACTCGGAGGCCCCTCGCCCTCCCCGAAAGACACTCCGAGGCCCCTCGCCCTCCCTGAAAGCCACTCGGAGGCCCCTCGCCCTCCACGAAAGACACTCGGAGGCCGATCGCCCTCCCCGAAAGACACTCGGAGGCCCCTCGCCCTCCCCAAAAGCCACTGGGAGGCCCCTCGCCCTCCCCGAAAGCCACACGAAGGCCCCTCGCCCTGCCCGAAAGACACTCGGAGGCCCCTCGCCCTCCCCGAAAGCCACTCGGAGGCCCCTCGCCCTCCCCGAAAGACACTCGGAGGCCCCGAGCCCTCCCCAAAAGCCACTCGGAGGCCCCTCGCCCTCCACAAAAGACACTCGGAGGCCCCTCGGCCTCCCTGAAAGCCATTCCGAGGCGCCTCGCCCTCCACAAAAGCCACTCGGAGGCCCCTCGCCCTCCCCGAAAGACACTCCGAGGCCCCTCGCCCTCCCCAAAAAACACTCGGAGGCCCCTCGCCCTCCACAAAAGCCACTCGGAGGCCCCTCGCCCACACCGAAAGCCACTCGGAGGCCCCTCGCCCTGCCCGAAAGCCACTCGGAGGCCCCTCGCCCTCCCCGAAAGCCACTCGGAGGCCCCTCGCCCTCCCCGAAAGCCACTCGGAGGCCCCTCGCCCTCCCCGAAAGCCACTCCGAGGCCCCTCGCCCACCCCGAAAGCCACTCGAAGGCCCCTGGCCCACCCCGAAAGCCACTCGGAGGCCCCTCGCCCTCCCCGAAAGACACTCGGAGGCCCCTCGCCCTCCCCAAAAGCCACTCGGAGGCCCCTCGCCCTTCCCGAAAGACACTCGGAGGCCCCTCGCCCACCCCGAAAGACACTCGGAGGCCCCTCGCCCTCCCCGAAAGACACTCGGAGGCCCCTCGCCCACCCCGAAAGACACTCGGAGGCCACTCGCCCTCCCCGAAAGCCACTCGGAGGCCCCTCGCCCTGCCCAAAAGACACTCGGAGGCCCCTCACACTCCCCGAAAGACACTTGGAGGCCCCTCGCCCTCCCCGAAAGCCACTCGGAGGCCCCTCGCCCACCCTGAAAGCCACTCGGAGGCCTTTCGCCCTGCCCGAAAGCCACTCGGAGGCCCCTCGCCCACCCCGAAAGCCACTTGGAGGCCCTTCGCTCTCCACAAAAGCCACTCGGAGGCCCCTTGCCCTCCCCGAAAGCCACTTGGAGGTGCCTCGCCCTCCCCGAAAGACACTCGGAGGCCCCTCGCCCTCCCCGAAAGACACTCGGAGGCCCCTCGGCCTCCCTGAAAGCCACTCGGAGGCCCCTCGCCCTCCCCAAAAGCCACTCGGAGGCCCCTCGCCCACCCCGAAAGACACTCGGAGGCCCCTCGCCCACCCAGAAAGACACTCGGAGGCCCCTCGCCCTCCCCGAAACCCACTCGGAGGCCCCTCGCCCTCCCCGAAAGCCACTCGGAGGCCCCTCGCCCACCCCGAAAGCCACTCGGAGGCCCCTCGCCCACCCCGAAAGCCACTCAGAGGCCCCTCGCCCACCCCGAAAGACACTCGGAGGCCCCTCGCCCTCCCCGAAAGACACTCGGAGGCCCCTCGCCCTTCCCGAAAGACACTCGGAGGCCCCTCGCCCTCCCCGAAAGACACTCCGAGGTCCCTCGCCCTCCCCGAAAGCCACTCGGAGGCCCCTCGCCCTCCCAGAAAGACACTCGGAGGCCCCTCGCCCTCCCCGAAAGCGACTCCGAGGCCCCTCGCCCACCCCGAAAGCCACTCGGAGGCCCCTCGCCCTCCCCAAAAGCCACTCGGAGGCCCCTCGCCCACCCCGAATGCCACTCGGAGGCCCCTCGCCCACCCCGAAAGCCACTCGGAGGCCCCTCGCCCTCCCCAAAAGCCACTCGGAGGCCCCTCGCCCACCCCGAAAGCCACTCCGAGGCCCCTCGCCCTCCCCGAAAGACACTCGGAGGCCCCTCGCCCACCCGGAGCGCCACTCGGAGGCCCCTCGCCATCCCCAAAAGCCACTCGGAGGCCCCTCGCCCACCCCGAAAGCCACTTGGAGGCCCCTCGCTCTCCAAAAAAGCCACTCGGAGGCCCCTCGCCCTCCCCGAAAGCCACTCGGAGGCGCCTCGCCCTCCCCGAAAGACACTCGGAGGCCCCTCGCCCTCCCCGAAAGACACTCCGAGGCCCCTCGCCCTCCCCGAAAGCCACTCGGAGGCCCCTCGCCCTCCCCGAAAGCCACTCGGAGGCCCCTCGCCCTCCCCGAAAGACACTCCGAGGCCCCTCACCCTCCACAAAAGACACTCGGAGGCCCCTCGCCCTCTCTGAAAGCCACTTGGAGGCCCCTCACACTCCCCGAAAGACACTTGGAGGCCCCTCGCCCTCCCCGAAAGCCACTCGGAGGCCCCTCGCCCACCCCGAAAGCCACTCGGAGGCCTTTCGCCCTGCCCGAAAGCCACTCGGAGGCCCCTCGCCCACCCCGAAAGCCACTTGGAGGCCCTTCGCTCTCCACAAAAGCCACTCGGAGGCCCCTCGCCCTCCCCGAAAGCCACTTGGAGGCGCCTCGCCCTCCCCGAAAGACACTCGGAGGCCCCTCGCCCTCCCCGAAAGACACTCGGAGGCCCCTCGGCCTCCCTGAAAGCCACTCGGAGGCCCCTCGCCCTCCCCAAAAGCCACTCGGAGGCCCCTCGCCCACCCCGAAAGACACTCGGAGGCCCCTCGCCCTCCCCGAAAGACACTCGGAGGCCCCTCGCCCTCCCCGAAAGCCACTCGGAGGCCCCTCGCCCACCCCGAAAGCCACTCAGAGGCCCCTCGCCCTCCCCGAAAGACACTCGGAGGGCCCTCGACCTCCCCAAAAGACACTCGGAGGCCCCTCGCCCTCCCCGAAAGACACTCGGAGGCCCCTCGCCCTCCCCGAAAGACACTCGGAGGCCCCTCGCCCTCCCCGAAAGACACTCCGAGGCCCCTCGCCCACCCCAAAAGCCACTCGGAGGCCACTCGCCCTCCCCAAAAACCACTCGGAGGCCCCTCGCCCTCCCCGAAAGACACTCGGAGGCCCCGGGCCCACCCCGAAAGCCACTCGGAGGCCCCTCGCCCTCCCCGAAAGACACTCGGAGGCCCCTCGCCCTCCCCGAAAGCCACTCCGAGGCCCCTCGCCCTCCCCGAAAGACACTCGGAGGCCCCTCGCCCTCCCCGAAAGACACTCCGAGGCCCCTCGCCCTCCCCGAAAGACACTCGGAGGCCCCTCGCCCTCCCCGAAAGCCACTCGGAGGCCCCTCGCCCTCCACAAAAGACACTCGGAGGCCCCTCGGCCTCCCTGAAAGCCACTCCGAGGAGCTTCGCCCTCCACAAAAGCCACTCGGAGGCCCCTCGCCCTCCCCGAAAGACACTCGGAGGCCCCTCGCTCTCCCCAAAAGACACTCGGAGGCCCCTGGCCCTCCCCGAAACACACTCGGAGGCCCCTCGCCTTCCCCTAAAGTCACTCGGAGGCCCCTCGCCCTCCCCGAAAGACACTCGGAGGCCCCTCGCCCTCCCCGAAAGACACTCCGAGGCCCCTCGCCCTCCCCGAAAGCCACTCGGAGGCCCCTCGCCCTCCCCGAAAGACACTCCGAGGCCCCTCGCCCACACCGAAAGCCACTCGAAGGCCCCTTGCCCACCCCGAAAGACACTCGGAGGCCCCTCGCCCTCCCCGAAAGACACTCGGAGGCCCCTCGCCCTGCCCGAAAGCCACTCGGAGGCCCCTCGCCCTCCCCGAAAGACACTCCGAGGCCCCTCGCCCTCCCCGAAACACACTCGGAGGCCCCTCGCCCTCCCCGAAAGCCACTCCGAGGCCCCTCGCCCACCCCGAAAGCCACTCGAAGGCCCCTTGCCCTCCCCGAAAGACACTCGGAGGCCCCTCGCCCTCCCCGAAAGACACTCGGAGGCCCCTCGCCCTCCCCAAAAGCCACTCGGAGGCCCCTCGCCCTCCCCGAAAGACACTCCGAGGCCCCTCGCCCACCACGAAAGACACTCGGAGGCCGCTCGCCCTCCCCGAAAGCCACTCGGAGGCCCCTCGCCCTCCCCGAAAGACACTCGGAGGCCACTCGCCCTCCCCGAAAGCCACTCGGAGGCCCCTCGCCCTGCCCAAAAGACACTCGGAGGCCCCTCACACTCCCCGAAAGACACTTGGAGGCCCCTCGCCCACCCCGAAAGCCACTCAGAGGCCCCTCGCCCACCCCGAAAGACACTCGGAGGGCCCTCGACCTCCCCAAAAGCCACTCGGAGGCCCCTCGCCCTCCCCGAAAGACACTCGGAGGCCCCTCGCCCTCCCTGAAAGCCACTCCGAGGCCCCTCGCCCACCACGAAAGACACTCCGAGGCCCCTCGCCCTCCCCGAAAGACACTCGGAGGCCCCTCGCCCTCCCCGAAAGACACTCCGAGGCCCCTCACCCTCCCCGAAAGCCACTGGGAGGCCCCTCGCCCACCCCGAAAGACACTCGGAGGCCCCTCGCCCTCCCCGAAAGACACTCGGAGGCCCCTCGCCCTGCCCGAAAGACACTCGGAGGCCCCTCGCCCTCCCCGAAACACACTCGGAGGCCCCTCGCCCACCCCGAAAGCCACTCGGAGGCCCCTCGCACACCCCGAAAGCCACTCGGAGGCCCCTCGCCCTCCCCGAAAGCCACTCGGAGGCCCCTCGCCCTCCCCGAAAGCCACACGGAGGCCCCTCGCCCTCCCCGAAAGACACTCGGAGGCCCCTCGCCCTCCCCGAAAGCCACTCGGAGGCCCCTCGCCCTCCCCGAAAGCCACTCCGAGGCCCCTCGCCCTCCCTGAAAGCCACTCGGAGGCCCCTCGCCCTCCACAAAAGACACTCGGAGGCCCCTCGCCCTCCCTGAAAGCCACTCCGAGGCCCCTCGCCCTCCACAAAAGCCACTCGGAGGCCCCTCGCCCTCCCCGAAAGACACTCGGAGGCCCCTCGCCCTCCCCGAAAGACACTCGGAGGCCCCTCGCCCACCCCAGAAGCCACTCAGAGGCCCCTCGCCCACCCCGAAAGCCACTCGGAGGCCCCTCGCCCTGCCCGAAAGACACTCGGAGGCCCCTCGCCCTCCCCGAAAGACACTCGGAGGCCCCTCGCCCTCCCCGAAAGACACTCCGAGGCCCCTCGCCCTCCCTGAAAGCCACTCGGAGGCCCCTCGCCCTCCACAAAAGACACTCGGAGGCCGATCGCCCTCCCCGAAAGACACTCGGAGGCCCCTCGCCCTCCCCAAAAGCCACTGGGAGGCCCCTCGCCCTCCCCGAAAGCCACACGAAGGCCCCTCGCCCTCCCCGAAAGACACTCGGAGGCCCCTCGCCTTCCCCTAAAGTCACTCGGAGGCCCCTCGCCCTCCCCGAAAGACACTCGGAGGCCCCTCGCCCTCCCCAAAAGCCACTCGGAGGTCCCTCGCCCTCCCCGAAAGCCACTCGGAGGCCCCTCGTCCTCCCTGAAAGCCACTCAGAGGCCCCTCGCCCTCCCCGAAAGCCACTCGGAGGCCCCACGCCTTGACTGAAAGACACTCGGAGGCCCCTCGCTCTGCCCGAAAGACACTCGGAGGCCCCTCGCCCTCCCCGAAAGACACTCGGAGGCCTGTCGCTCTCCCCGAAAGACACTCGGAGGCCCCTCGCCCTCCCCGAAAGACACTCGGAGGCCCCTCGCCCTCCCCGAAAGACACTCGGAGGCCCCGAGCCCACCCAGAAAGACACTCAGAGGCCCCTCGCACACCACGAAAGAAACTCGGAGGCCCCTCGCCCTCCCCGAAAGACACTCGGAGGCCCCTCGCCCTGCCCGAAAGACACTCGGAGGCCCCTCGCCCAACCCAGAAGCCACTCGGAGGCCCCTCGCCCTCCCCGAAAGACACTCGGAGCCCCGTCGTCCACCCCGAAAGCCACTCGGAGGACCCTCGCCCTCCCCAAAAGCCACTCGGAGGCCCCTCGCCCTCCACAAAAGCCACTCGGAGGCCCCTCGCCCTCCCCGAAAGCCACTCGGAGGCCCCTCGCCCTCCCCGAAAACCATAGGGAGGCCTTTCGCCCTGCCCGAAAGCCACTCGGACGCCCCTTGCCCACCCCGAAAGCCACTCGGAGGCCCCTCGCCCTCCCCGAAAGACACTCGGAGGCCCCTCGCCCTCCCCGAAAGCCACTCCGAGGCCCCTAGCCCACCCCGAAAGACACTCGGAGGCCCCTCGCCCTCCACAAAAGACACTCCGAGGCCCCTCGCCCACCCCGAAAGCCACTCGGAGGCCCCTCGCCCTCCCCAAAAGCCACTCGGAGGCCCCTCGCCCACCCCGAATGCCACTCGGAGGCCCCTCGCCCACCCCGAAAGCCACTCGGAGGCCCCTCGCCCTGCCCAAAAGACACTCGGAGGACCCTCACCCTCCCCGAAAGCCACACGGAGGCCTTTCGCCCTGCCCGAAAGCCACTCGGAGGCCCCTCGCCCACCCCGAAAGCCACTCCGAGGCCCGTCGTCCACCCCGAAAGCCACACGGAGGCCCCTCGCCCACCCCGAAAGCCACTCGGAGGCCCCTCGCCCTCCCCGAAAGACACTCCGAGGCCCCTCGCCCTCCCCGAAAGCCACTCGGAGGCCCCTCGCCCTCCCCGAAAGACACTCCGAGGCCCCTCGCCCACCCCGAAAGACACTCGGAGGCCCCTCGCCCTCCCCAAAAGACACTCGGAGGCCCCTCGCCCTTCCCGAAAGACACTCGGAGGCCCCTCGCCCTCCCCGAAAGACACTCGGAGGCCCCTCGCCCTCCCCGAAAGACACTCGGAGGCCCCTCGCCCACCCCGAAAGACACTCGGAGGCCCCTCGACCTCCCAAAAAGCCACTCGGAGGCCCCTCGCCCACCCCGAAAGACACTCGGAGGCCCCTCGCCCACCCCGAAAGCCACTCGGAGGCCCCTCGCCCTCCCCAAAAGCCACTCGGAGGCCCCTCGCCCACCCCGAAAGACACTCGGAGGCCCCTCGCCATCCCCAAAAGCCACTCGGAGGCCCCTCGCCCACCCGGAGCGCCACTCGGAGGCCCCTCGCCATCCCCAAAAGCCACTCGGAGGCCCCTCGCCCACACCGAAAGCCACTCGGAAGCCCCTCGCTCTCAACAAAAGCCACTCGGAGGCCCCTCGCCCTCCCCGAAAGCCACTCGGAGGCCCCTCGCCCTCCCCGAAAGACACTCGGAGGCCCCTCGCCCTCCCCGAAAGACACTCGGAGGCTCCTGGCCCTCCCCGAAAGACACTCGGAGGCCCCTCGCCCTCCCCGAAAGACACTCGGAGGCCCCTCGCCCTCCACAAAAGCCACTCGGAGGCCCCTCGCCCTCCCTGAAAGCCACTCCGAGGCCCCTCGCCCTCCACAAAAGCCACTCGGAGGCCCCTCGCCCTCCCCGAAAGACACTCGGAGGCCCCTCGCCCTCCCCAAAAGCCACTCGGAGGCCCCTCGCCCTCCCCGAAAGCCACTCGGAGGCCCCTCGCCCACCCCGAAAGCCACTCGGAGGCCCCTCGCCCACACCGAAAGACACTCGGAGGCAGCTCGCACACCCCGAAAGCCACTCGGAGGCCCCTGGCCCTCCCCGAAACACACTCGGAGGCCCCTCGCCCACCCTGAAAGACACTCGGAGGCCCCTCGCCCACCCCGAAAGCCACTCGGAGGCCCCTCGCCCTCCCCGAAAGCCACTCCGAGGCCCCTCGCCCTCCCCGAAAGCCACACGGAGGCCCCTCGCCCTCCCCGAAAGACACTCGGAGGCCCCTCGCACACCCCGAAAGACACTCGGAGGCCCCTCGCCCTCCCCGAAAGACACTCGGAGGCCCCTAGGCCTCCCTGAAAGCCACTCGGAGGCCCCTCGCCCTCCACAAAAGCCACTCGGAGGCCCCTCGCCCTCCCCGAAAGACACTCCGAGGCCCCTCGCCCTCCCCAAAAAACACTCGGAGGCCCCTCGCCCTCCACAAAAGCCACTCGCAGGCCCCTCGCCCACACCGAAAGCCACTCGGAGGCCCCTCGCCCTGCCCGAAAGCCACTCGGAGGCCCCTCGCCCTGCCCGAAAGCCACTCGGAGGCCCCTCGCCCTGCCCGAAAGCCACTCGGAGGCCCCTCGCCCTCCCCGAAAGTCACTCGGAGGCCCCTCGCCCTCCACAAAAGCCACTCCGAGGCCCCTCGCCCACCACGAAACA
Organism: Struthio camelus; assembly: GCF_040807025.1. Classification (NCBI taxonomy): domain Eukaryota; kingdom Metazoa; phylum Chordata; class Aves; order Struthioniformes; family Struthionidae; genus Struthio; species Struthio camelus. The sequence goes on along the minus strand of NC_090944.1, from coordinate 135,757,580 downwards.
CACTTGGAGGCCCCTTGCCCACCCCGAAAGCCACTCGGAGGCCCCTCGCCCTCACCGAAAGACACTCGGAGGCCCCTCGCCCTCCCAGAAAGACACTCGGAGGCCCCTCGCCCTCCCCGAAAGACACTCGGAGGCCCCTCGCCCACCCCGACAGACACTCGGAGGCCCCTCGCCCTCCCCGAAAGACACTCGGAGGCCCCTCGCCCACCCCGAAAGACACTCGGAGGCCACTCGCCCTCCCCGAAAGCCACTCGGAGGCCCCTCGCCCTGCCCAAAAGACACTCGGAGGCCCCTCACACTCCCCGAAAGACACTTGGAGGCCCCTCGCCCTGCCCGAAAGCCACTCGGAGGCTCCTCGCCCACCCCGAAAGCCACTCGGAGGCCCCTCGCCCTCCCCGAAAGCCACTCGGAGGCCCCTCGCCCACCCCGAAAGCCACTTGGAGGCCCCTCGCTCTCCACAAAAGCCACTTGGAGGCCCCTCGCTCTCCACAAAAGCCACTCGGAGGCCCCTCGCCCTCCCCGAAAGACACTCGGAGGCCCCTCGCCCTCCCCGAAAGACACTCCGAGGCCCCTCGCCCTCCCCGAAAGCCACACGGAGGCCCCTCGCCCTCCCCGAAAGCCACTCCGAGGCCCCTCGCCTACCCAGAAAGACACTCGGAGGCCCCTCGCCCTCCCCGAAAGCCACTCGGAGGCCCCTCGCCCTCCCCGAAAGACACTCCGAGGCCAATCGCCCTCCCCGAAAGCCACTCGGAGGCCCCTCGCCCTGCCCGAAAGACACTCGGAGGCCCCTCGCCCTCCCCGAAAGACACTCGGAGGCCCCTCGCCCTCCCCGAAAGACACTCGGAGGCCCCTCGCCCTCCCCGAAAGACACTCGGAGGCCCCTCGCCCTCCACAAAAGCCACTCGGAGGCCCCTCGCCCACCCCGAAAGCCACTCGGAGGCCCCTCGCCCTCCCCAAAAGCCACTCGGAGGCCCCTTGCCCACCCCGAATGCCACTCGGAGGCCCCTCGCCCACCCCGAAAGCCACTCGGAGGCCCCTCGCCCTCCCCAAAAGCCACTCGGAGGCCCCTCGCCCACCCCGAAAGCCACTCCGAGGCCCCTCGCCCTCCCCGAAAGACACTCGGAGGCCCCTCGCCCTCACCGAAAGACACTCGGAGGCCCCTCGCCCACCCCGAAAGCCACTCCGAGGCCCCTCGCCCTCCCCAAAAGACACTCGGAGGCCCCTCGCCCTCCCCGAAAGACACTCGGAGGCACCTCGCCCTGCCCGAAAGCCACTTGGAGGCGCCTCGCCCTCCCCGAAAGACACTCGGAGGCCCCTCGCCCTCCCCGAAAGACACTCCGAGGCCCCTCGCCCTCCCCGAAAGCCACACGGAGGCCCCTCGCCCTCCCCGAAAGACACTCGGAGGCCCCTCGCCCTCCCCGAAAGACACTCGGAGGCCCCTCGCCCTCCCCGAAAGACACTCGGAGGCCCCTCGCCCACCCCGAAAGACACTCGGAGGCCCCTCGCCCTCCCCAAAAGCCACTCGGAGGCCCCTCGCCCTCCCCGAAAGCCACTCGGAGGCCCCTCGCCCTCCCCGAAAGACACTCCGAGGCCCCTCGCCCTCCCTGAAAGCCACTCGGAGGCCCCTCGCCCTCCCCGAAAGACACTCGGAGGCCCCTGGCCCTCCCCGAAACACACTCGGAGGCCCCTCGCCCACCCCGAAAGCCACTCGGAGGCCCCTCGCACACCCCGAAAGACACTCGGAGGCCCCTCGCCCTCCCCGAAAGCCACTTGGAGGCCCCTCGCCCTCCCCGAAAGACACTCGGAGGCCCATCGCCCTCCCCGAAAGACACTCGGAGGCCCCTCGCCCTCACCGAAAGCCACTCGGAGGCCCCTCGCCCACCCCGAAAGACACTCGGAGGCCCCTCGCCCTCCCCGAAAGACACTCGGAGGCCCCTCGCCCTCCCCGAAAGACACTCGGAGGCCCCTGGCCCTCCCCGAAACACACTCGGAGGCCCCTCGCCCACCCCGAAAGCCACTCGGAGGCCCCTCGCACACCCCGAAAGACACTCGGAGGCCCCTCGCCCTCCCCGAAAGCCACTCGGAGGCCCCTCGCCCTCCCCGAAAGACACTCGGAGGCCCCTCGCCCTCCCCGAAAGCCACTCCGAGGCCCCTCGCCCTCCCCGAAAGCCACTCGGAGGCCCCTCGCCGTCCACAAAAGACACTCGGAGGCCCCTCGCCCTCCCCGAAAGCCACTCGGAGGCCCCTCGCCCTCCACAAAAGCCACTCGGAGGCCCCTCGCCCTCCCCGAAAGACACTCCGAGGCCCCTCGCCCTCCCAGAAAGACACTCGGAGGCCCCTCGCCCACCCCGAAAGCCACTCCGAGGCCCCTCGCCCTCCCCAAAAGACACTCGGAGGCCCCTCGCCCTCCCCGAAAGACACTCGGAGGCCCCTCGCCCTCCCCGAAAGACACTCCGAGGCCCCTCGCCCTCCCCGAAAGACACTCGGAGGCCCCTCGCCCACCCCGAAAGCCACTCGGAGGCCCCTCGCCTTCCCCTAAAGTCACTCGGAGGCCCCTCGCCCACCCCGAAAGACACTCGGAGGCCCCTCGCCCTCCCCGAAAGACACTCGGAGGCCCCTCGCCCTCCCCGAAAGCCACTCGGAGGCCCCACGCCTTGACTGAAAGACACTCGGAGGCCCCTCGCTCTGCCCGAAAGACACTCGGAGGCCCCTCGCCCTCCCCGAAAGACACTCGGAGGCCTGTCGCCCTCCCCGAAAGACACTCGGAGGCCCCTCGCCCTCCCCGAAAGACACTCGGAGGCCCCTCGCTCTCCACAAAAGCCACTCGGAGGCCCATCGCCCTCACCGAAAGACACTCGGAGGCCCCTCGCACACCACGAAAGACACTCGGAGGCCCCTCGCCCTCCCCGAAAGACACTCGGAGGCCCCTCGCCCTGCCCGAAAGACACTCGGAGGCCCCTCGCCCACCCCAGAAGCCACTCGGAGGCCCCTCGCCCTCCCCGAAAGACACTCGGAGGCCCCTCGCCCTCCCCGAAAGACACTCCGAGGCCCCTCGCCCTCCCCGAAAGACACTCCGAGGCCCCTCGCCCTCCCCGAAAGACACTCGGAGGCCCCTCGCCCTCCCCGAAAGCCACTCGGAGGCCCCTCGTCCACCCCGAAAGCCACTCAGAGGCCCCTCGCCCTCCCTAAAAGCCACTCGGAGGCCCCTCGCCCTCCCCAAAAGCCACTCGGAGGCCCCTCGCCCTCCCCGAAAGCCACTCGGAGGCCCCTCGCCCACCCCGAAAGCCACTCGGAGGCCCCTCGCCCACACCGAAAGACACTCGGAGGCCCCTCGCCCACCCCGAAAGCCACTCGGAGGCCCCTGGCCCTCCCCGAAACACACTCGGAGGCCCCTCGCCCTCCCCGAAAGACACTCCGAGGCCCCTCGCCCACCCCGAAAGCCACTCGGAGGCCCCTCGCCCTCCCCGAAAGCCACTCCGAGGCCCCTCGCCCTCCCCGAAAGCCACACGGAGGCCCCTCGCCCTCCACAAAAGACACTCGGAGGCCCCTAGGCCTCCCTGAAAGCCACTCGGAGGCCCCTCGCCCTCCACAAAAGCCACTCGGAGGCCCCTCGCCCTCCCCGAAAGACACTCCGAGGCCCCTCGCCCTCCCCAAAAAACACTCGGAGGCCCCTCGCCCTCCCCAACAGCCACTCGCAGGCCCCTCGCCCACACCGAAAGCCACTCGGAGGCCCCTCGCCCTGCCCGAAAGCCACTCGGAGGCCCCTCGCCCTCCCCGAAAGACACTCGGAGGCCCCTCGCCCTCCCCGAAAGTCACTCGGAGGCCCCTCGCCCTCCACAAAAGCCACTCCGAGGCCCCTCGCCCACCACGAAACACACTTGGAGGCCCCTTGCCCACCCCGAAAGACACTCGGAGGCCCCTCGCCCTCCCCGAAAGACACTCGGAGGCCCCTCGCCCTCCCAGAAAGACACTCGGAGGCCCCTCGCCCTCCCCGAAAGACACTCGGAGGCCCCTCGCCCACCCCGACAGACACTCGGAGGCCCCTCGCCCTCCCCGAAAGACACTCGGAGGCCCCTCGCCCTCCCCAAAAGCCACTCGGAGGCCCCTCGCCCTCCCCAAAAGACACTCGGAGGCCCCTCGCCCACCCCGAAAGACACTCGGAGGCCCCTCACACTCCCCGAAAGACACTTGGAGGCCCCTCGCCCTGCCCGAAAGCCACTCGGAGGCTCCTCGCCCACCCCGAAAGCCACTCGGAGGCCCCTCGCCCTCCACAAAAGCCACTCGGAGGCCCCTCGCCCACCCCGAAAGCCACTTGGAGGCCCCTCGCTCTCCACAAAAGCCACTTGGAGGCCCCTCGCTCTCCACAAAAGCCACTCGGAGGCCCCTCGCCCTCCCCGAAAGACACTCGGAGGCCCCGAGCCCTCCCCGAAAGACACTCGGAGGCCCCTCCCCCTCCCCGAAAGCCACACGGAGGCCCCTCGCCCTCCCCGAAAGCCACTCCGAGGCCCCTCGCCTACCCAGAAAGACACTCGGAGGCCCCTCGCCCTCCCCGAAAGCCACTCGGAGGCCCCTCGCCCTCCCCGAAAGACACTCGGAGGCCCCTCGCCCACCCCGAAAGCCACTCGGAGGCCCCTCGCCCTGCCCGAAAGACACTCGGAGGCCCCTCGCCCTCCCCGAAAGACACTCGGAGGCCCCTCGCCCTCCCCGAAAGACACTCGGAGGCCCCTCGCCCTCCCCGAAAGACACTCGGAGGCCCCTCGCCCTCCCCGAAAGCGACTCCGAGGCCCCTCGCCCACCCCGAAAGCCACTCGGAGGCCCCTCGCCCTCCCCAAAAGCCACTCGGAGGCCCCTCGCCCACCCCGAATGCCACTCGGAGGCCCCTCGCCCACCCCGAAAGCCACTCGGAGGCCCCTCGCCCTCCCCAAAAGCCACTCGGAGGCCCCTCGCCCACCCCGAAAGCCACTCCGAGGCCCCTCGCCCACCCCGAAAGACACTCGGAGGCCCCTCGCCCTCACCGAAAGACACTCGGAGGCCCCTCGCCCTCACCGAAAGACACTCGGAGGCCCCTCGCCCACCCCGAAAGCCACTCGGAGGCCCCTCGCCCTCCCCAAAAGACACTCGGAGGCCCCTCGCCCTCCCCGAAAGACACTCGGAGGCACCTCGCCCACCCCGAAAGCCACTTGGAGGCGCCTCGCCCTCCCCGAAAGACACTCGGAGGCCCCTCGCCCTCCCCGAAAGACACTCCGAGGCCCCTCGCCCTCCCCGAAAGCCACACGGAGGCCCCTCGCCCTCCCCGAAAGACACTCGGAGGCCCCTCGCCCTCCCCGAAAGCCACTCGGAGGCCCCTCGCCCTCCCCGAAAGCCACTCGGAGGCCCCTCGCCCACCCCGAAAGCCACTCGGAGGCCCCTCGCCCTCCCCAAAAGCCACTCGGAGGCCCCTCGCCCTCCCCAAAAGCCACTCGGAGGCCCCTCGCCCTCCCCGAAAGACACTCCGAGGCCCCTCGCCCTCCCTGAAAGCCACTCGGAGGCCCCTCGCCCTCCACAAAAGCCACTTGGAGGCCCCTCGCCCTCCCCGAAAGACACTCGGAGGCCCATCGCCCTCCCCGAAAGACACTCGGAGGCCCCTCGCCCTCACCGAAAGCCACTCGGAGGCCCCTCGCCCACCCCGAAAGACACTCGGAGGCCCCTCGCCCACACCGAAAGACACTCGGAGGCCCCTCGCCCTCCCCGAAAGACACTCGGAGGCCCCTGGCCCTCCCCGAAACACACTCGGAGGCCCCTCGCCCACCCCGAAAGCCACTCGGAGGCCCCTCGCACACCCCGAAAGCCACTCGGAGGCCCCTCGCCCTCCCCGAAAGCCACTCGGAGGCCCCTCGCCCTCCCCGAAAGACACTCGGAGGCCCCTCGCCCTCCCCGAAAGCCACTCCGAGGCCCCTCGCCCTCCCCGAAAGCCACTCGGAGGTCCCTCGCCCTCCCAGAAAGACACTCGGAGGCCCCTCGCCCTCCCCGAAAGCCACTCCGAGGCCCCTCGCCCTCCACAAAAGCCACTCGGAGGCCCCTCGCCCTCCCCGAAAGACACTCCGAGGCCCCTCGCCCTCCCAGAAAGACACTCGGAGGCCCCTCGCCCTCCCTGAAAGCCACTCAGAGGCCCCTCGACCTCCCAAAAAGCCACTCGGAGGCCCCTCGCCCACCCCGAAAGACACTCGGAGGCCCCTCGCCCACCCCGAAAGCCACTCGGAGGCCCCTCGCCCTCCCCAAAAGCCACTCGGAGGCCCCTCGCCCACCCCGAAAGACACTCGGAGGCCCCTCGCCATCCCCAAAAGCCACTCGGAGGCCCCTCGCCCACCCGGAGCGCCACTCGGAGGCCCCTCGCCATCCCCAAAAGCCACTCGGAGGCCCCTCGCCCACACCGAAAGCCACTCGGAAGCCCCTCGCTCTCAACAAAAGCCACTCGGAGGCCCCTCGCCCTCCCCGAAAGCCACTCGGAGGCCCCTCGCCCTCCCCGAAAGACACTCGGAGGCCCCTCGCCCTCCCCGAAAGACACTCGGAGGCCCCTCGCCCTCCCCGAAAGCCACACGGAGGCTCCTGGCCCTCCCCGAAAGACACTCGGAGGCCCCTCGCCCTCCCCGAAAGACACTCGGAGGCCCCTCGCCCTCCACAAAAGCCACTCGGAGGCCCCTCGCCCTCCCTGAAAGCCACTCCGAGGCCCCTCGCCCTCCACAAAAGCCACTCGGAGGCCCCTCGCCCTCCCCGAAAGACACTCGGAGGCCCCTCGCCCTCCCCAAAAGCCACTCGGAGGCCCCTCGCCCTGCCCAAAAGACACTCGGAGGCCCCTCGCCCACCCCGAAAGCCACTCGGAGGCCCCTCGCCCACACCGAAAGACACTCGGAGGCCCCTCGCACACCCCGAAAGCCACTCGGAGGCCCCTGGCCCTCCCCGAAACACACTCGGAGGCCCCTCGCCCACCCTGAAAGACACTCGGAGGCCCCTCGCCCACCCCGAAAGCCACTCGGAGGCCCCTCGCCCTCCCCGAAAGCCACTCCGAGGCCCCTCGCCCTCCCCGAAAGCCACACGGAGGCCCCTCGCCCTCCCCGAAAGACACTCGGAGGCCCCTCGCCCTCCCCAAAAGCCACTCGGAGGCCCCTCGCCCTCCACAAAAGACACTCGGAGGCCCCTAGGCCTCCCTGAAAGCCACTCGGAGGCCCCTCGCCCTCCACAAAAGCCACTCGGAGGCCCCTCGCCCTCCCCGAAAGACACTCCGAGGCCCCTCGCCCTCCCCAAAAAACACTCGGAGGCCCCTCGCCCTCCACAAAAGCCACTCGCAGGCCCCTCGCCCACACCGAAAGCCACTCGGAGGCCCCTCGCCCTGCCCGAAAGCCACTCGGAGGCCCCTCGCCCTGCCCGAAAGCCACTCGGAGGCCCCTCGCCCTCCCCGAAAGTCACTCGGAGGCCCCTCGCCCTCCACAAAAGCCACTCGGAGGCCCCTCGCCCACCACGAAACACACTTGGAGGCCCCTTGCCCACCCCGAAAGACACTCGGAGGCCCCTCGCCCTCCCCGAAAGACACTCGGAGGCCCCTCGCCCTCCCAGAAAGACACTCGGAGGCCCCTCGCCCTCCCAGAAAGACACTCGGAGGCCCCTCGCCCACCCCGACAGACACTCGGAGGCCCCTCGCCCTCCCCGAAAGACACTCGGAGGCCCCTCGCCCACCCCGAAAGACACTCGGAGGCCACTCGCCCTCCCCGAAAGCCACTCGGAGGCCCCTCGCCCTGCCCAAAAGACACTCGGAGGCCCCTCACACTCCCCGAAAGACACTCGGAGGCCCCTCGCCCTGCCCGAAAGCCACTCGGAGGCTCCTCGCCCACCCCGAAAGCCACTCGGAGGCCCCTCGCCCTCCCCGAAAGCCACTCGGAGGCCCCTCGCCCACCCCGAAAGCCACTTGGAGGCCCCTCGCTCTCCACAAAAGCCACTTGGAGGCCCCTCGCTCTCCACAAAAGCCACTCGGAGGCCCCTCGCCCTCCCCGAAAGACACTCGCAGGCCCCTCGCCCTCCCCGAAAGACACTCCGAGGCCCCTCGCCCTCCCCGAAAGCCACACGGAGGCCCCTCGCCCTCCCCGAAAGCCACTCCGAGGCCCCTCGCCTACCCAGAAAGACACTCGGAGGCCCCTCGCCCTCCCCGAAAGCCACTCGGAGGCCCCTCGCCCTCCCCGAAAGACACTCCGAGGCCCCTCGCCCTCCCCGAAAGCCACTCGGAGGCCCCTCGCCCTGCCCGAAAGACACTCGGAGGCCCCTCGCCCTCCCCGAAAGACACTCGGAGGCCCCTCGCCCTCCCCGAAAGACACTCGGAGGCCCCTCGCCCTCCCCGAAAGACACTCGGAGGCCCCTCGCCCTCCCCGAAAGCGACTCCGAGGCCCCTCGCCCACCCCGAAAGCCACTCGGAGGCCCCTCGCCCTCCCCAAAAGCCACTCGGAGGCCCCTCGCCCACCCCGAATGCCACTCGGAGGCCCCTCGCCCACCCCGAAAGCCACTCGGAGGCCCCTCGCCCTCCCCAAAAGCCACTCGGAGGCCCCTCGCCCACCCCGAAAGCCACTCCGAGGCCCCTCGCCCTCCCCGAAAGACACTCGGAGGCCCCTCGCCCTCACCGAAAGACACTCGGAGGCCCCTCGCCCACCCCGAAAGCCACTCCGAGGCCCCTCGCCCTCCCCAAAAGACACTCGGAGGCCCCTCGCCCTCCCCGAAAGACACTCGGAGGCACCTCGCCCTGCCCGAAAGCCACTTGGAGGCGCCTCGCCCTCCCCGAAAGACACTCGGAGGCCCCTCGCCCTCCCCGAAAGACACTCCGAGGCCCCTCGCCCTCCCCGAAAGCCACACGGAGGCCCCTCGCCCTCCCCGAAAGACACTCGGAGGCCCCTCGCCCTCCCCGAAAGACACTCGGAGGCCCCTCGCCCTCCCCGAAAGACACTCGGAGGCCCCTCGCCCACCCCGAAAGACACTCGGAGGCCCCTCGCCCTCCCCAAAAGCCACTCGGAGGCCCCTCGCCCTGCCCGAAAGCCACTCGGAGGCCCCTCGCCCTCCCCGAAAGACACTCCGAGGCCCCTCGCCCTCCCTGAAAGCCACTCGGAGGCCCCTCGCCCTCCACAAAAGCCACACGGAGGCCCCTCGCCCTCCCCGAAAGACACTCGGAGGCCCATCGCCCTCCCCGAAAGACACTCGGAGGCCCCTCGCCCTCACCGAAAGCCACTCGGAGGCCCCTCGCCCACCCCGAAAGACACTCGGAGGCCCCTCGCCCACACCGAAAGACACTCGGAGGCCCCTCGCCCTCCCCGAAAGACACTCGGAGGCCCCTGGCCCTCCCCGAAACACACTCGGAGGCCCCTCGCCCACCCCGAAAGCCACTCGGAGGCCCCTCGCACACCCCGAAAGACACTCGGAGGCCCCTCGCCCTCCCCGAAAGCCACTCGGAGGCCCCTCGCCCTCCCCGAAAGACACTCGGAGGCCCCTCGCCCTCCCCGAAAGCCACTCCGAGGCCCCTCGCCCTCCCCGAAAGCCACTCGGAGGCCCCTCGCCGTCCACAAAAGACACTCGGAGGCCCCTCGCCCTCCCCGAAAGCCACTCCGAGGCCCCTCGCCCTCCACAAAAGCCACTCGGAGGCCCCTCGCCCTCCCCGAAAGACACTCCGAGGCCCCTCGCCCTCCCAGAAAGACACTCGGAGGCCCCTCGCCCTCCCTGAAAGCCACTCAGAGGCCCCTCGCCCACCCCGAAAGCCACTCGGAGGCAACTCGCCCTCCCCGAAAGGCACTCGGAGGCCCCTCGCCCTCCCCGAAAGACACTCCGAGGCCCCTCGCCCTCCCCGAAAGACACTCGGAGGCCCCTCGCCCACCCCGAAAGCCACTCGGAGGCCCCTCGCCTTCCCCTAAAGTCACTCGGAGGCCCCTCGCCCACCCCGAAAGACACTCGGAGGCCCCTCGCCCTCCCCGAAAGACACTCGGAGGCCCCTCGCCCTCCCCGAAAGACACTCGGAGGCCCCTCGCCCTCCCCGAAAGCCACTCGGAGGCCCCACGCCTTGACTGAAAGACACTCGGAGGCCCCTCGCTCTGCCCGAAAGACACTCGGAGGCCCCTCGCCCTCCCCGAAAGACACTCGGAGGCCTGTCGCCCTCCCCGAAAGACACTCGGAGGCCCCTCGCCCTCCCCGAAAGACACTCGGAGGCCCCTCGCTCTCCACAAAAGCCACTCGGAGGCCCATCGCCCTCACCGAAAGACACTCGGAGGCCCCTCGCACACCACGAAAGACACTCGGAGGCCCCTCGCCCTCCCCGAAAGACACTCGGAGGCCCCTCGCCCTGCCCGAAAGACACTCGGAGGCCCCTCGCCCACCCCAGAAGCCACTCGGAGGCCCCTCGCCCTCCCCGAAAGACACTCGGAGGCCCCTCGCCCTCCCCGAAAGACACTCCGAGGCCCCTCGCCCTCCCCGAAAGACACTCGGAGGCCCCTCGCCCTCCCCGAAAGCCACTCGGAGGCCCCTCGCCCTCCCCGAAAGCCACTCGGAGGCCCCTCGTCCACCCCGAAAGCCACTCAGAGGCCCCTCGCCCTCCCTAAAAGCCACTCGGAGGCCCCTCGCCCTCCCCAAAAGCCACTCGGAGGCCCCTCGCCCTCCCCGAAAGCCACTCGGAGGCCCCTCGCCCACCCCGAAAGCCACTCGGAGGCCCCTCGCCCACACCGAAAGACACTCGGAGGCCCCTCGCACACCCCGAAAGCCACTCGGAGGCCCCTGGCCCTCCCCGAAACACACTCGGAGGCCCCTCGCCCACCCCGAAAGACACTCGGAGGCCCCTCGCCCACCCCGAAAGCCACTCGGAGGCCCCTCGCCCTCCCCGAAAGCCACTCCGAGGCCCCTCGCCCTCCCCGAAAGCCACACGGAGGCCCCTCGCCCTCCCCGAAAGACACTCGGAGGCCCCTCGCCCTCCCCAAAAGCCACTCGGAGGCCCCTCGCCCTCCACAAAAGACACTCGGAGGCCCCTCGCCCACCCCGAAAGCCACTCGGAGGCCCCTCGCACACCCCGAAAGCCACTCGGAGGCCCCTCGCCCTCCCCGAAAGCCACTCGGAGGCCCCTCGCCCTCCCCGAAAGACACTCGGAGGCCCCTCGCCCTCCCCGAAAGCCACTCCGAGGCCCCTCGCCCTCCCCGAAAGACACTCCGAGGCCCCTCGCCCTCCCCGAAAGACACTCGGAGGCCCCTCGCCCTCCCCGAAAGCCACTCCGAGGCCCCTCGCCCTCCACAAAAGCCACTCGGAGGCCCCTCGCCCTCCCCGAAAGACACTCCGAGGCCCCTCGCCCTCCCCGAAAGACACTCGGAGGCCCCTCGCCCACCCCGAAAGACACTCGGAGGCCCCTCGACCTCCCAAAAAGCCACTCGGAGGCCCCTCGCCCACCCCGAAAGACACTCGGAGGCCCCTCGCCCACCCCGAAAGCCACTCGGAGGCCCCTCGCCCTCCCCAAAAGCCACTCGGAGGCCCCTCGCCCACCCCGAAAGACACTCGGAGGCCCCTCGCCATCCCCAAAAGCCACTCGGAGGCCCCTCGCCCACCCGGAGCGCCACTCGGAGGCCCCTCGCCATCCCCAAAAGCCACTCGGAGGCCCCTCGCCCACCCCGAAAGCCACTCGGAAGCCCCTCGCTCTCAACAAAAGCCACTCGGAGGCCCCTCGCCCTCCCCGAAAGCCACTCGGAGGCCCCTCGCCCTCCCCGAAAGACACTCGGAGGCCCCTCGCCCTCCCCGAAAGACACTCGGAGGCCCCTCGCCCTCCCCGAAAGCCACACGGAGGCTCCTGGCCCTCCCCGAAAGACACTCGGAGGCCCCTCGCCCTCCCCGAAAGACACTCGGAGGCCCCTCGCCCTCCACAAAAGCCACTCGGAGGCCCCTCGCCCTCCCTGAAAGCCACTCGGAGGCCGCTCGCCCTCCACAAAAGCCACTCGGAGGCCCCTCGCCCTCCCCGAAAGACACTCGGAGGCCCCTCGCCCTCCCCAAAAGCCACTCGGAGGCCCCTCGCCCTCCCCGAAAGCCACTCGGAGGCCCCTCGCCCACCCCGAAAGCCACTCGGAGGCCCCTCGCCCACACCGAAAGACACTCGGAGGCCCCTCGCACACCCCGAAAGCCACTCGGAGGCCCCTGGCCCTCCCCGAAACACACTCGGAGGCCCCTCGCCCACCCTGAAAGACACTCGGAGGCCCCTCGCCCACCCCGAAAGCCACTCGGAGGCCCCTCGCCCTCCCCGAAAGCCACTCCGAGGCCCCTCGCCCTCCCCGAAAGCCACACGGAGGCCCCTCGCCCTCCCCGAAAGACACTCGGAGGCCCCTCGCCCTCCCCAAAAGCCACTCGGAGGCCCCTCGCCCTCCACAAAAGACACTCGGAGGCCCCTAGGCCTCCCTGAAAGCCACTCGGAGGCCCCTCGCCCTCCACAAAAGCCACTCGGAGGCCCCTCGCCCTCCCCGAAAGACACTCCGAGGCCCCTCGCCCTCCCCAAAAAACACTCGGAGGCCCCTCGCCCTCCACAAAAGCCACTCGCAGGCCCCTCGCCCACACCGAAAGCCACTCGGAGGCCCCTCGCCCTCCCCGAAAGCCACTCGGAGGCCCCTCGCCCTGCCCGAAAGCCACTCGGAGGCCACTCGCCCTCCCCGAAAGCCACTCGGAGGCCCCTCGCCCTCCCCGAAAGTCACTCGGAGGCCCCTCGCCCTCCACAAAAGCCACTCCGAGGCCCCTCGCCCACCACGAAACACACTTGGAGGCCCCTTGCCCACCCCGAAAGACACTCGGAGGCCCCTCGCCCTCCCCGAAAGACACTCGGAGGCCCCTCGCCCTCCCAGAAAGACACTCGGAGGCCCCTCGCCCTCCCCGAAAGACACTCGGAGGCCCCTCGCCCACCCCGACAGACACTCGGAGGCCCCTCGCCCTCCCCGAAAGACACTCGGAGGCCCCTCGCCCACCCCGAAAGACACTCGGAGGCCACTCGCCCTCCCCGAAAGCCACTCGGAGGCCCCTCGCCCTGCCCAAAAGACACTCGGAGGCCCCTCACACTCCCCGAAAGACACTTGGAGGCCCCTCGCCCTCCCCGAAAGACACTCGGAGGCCCCTCGCCCTCCCCGAAAGCCACTCGGAGGCCCCTCGCCCTCCCCGAAAGCCACACGGAGGCCCCTCGCCCTCCCCGAAAGCCACTCCGAGGCCCCTCGCCTACCCAGAAAGACACTCGGAGGCCCCTCGCCCTCCCCGAAAGCCACTCGGAGGCCCCTCGCCCTCCCCGAAAGACACTCCGAGGCCCCTCGCCCTCCCCGAAAGCCACTCGGAGGCCCCTCGCCCTGCCCGAAAGACACTCGGAGGCCCCTCGCCCTCCCCGAAAGACACTCGGAGGCCCCTCGCCCTCCCCGAAAGACACTCGGAGGCCCCTCGCCCTCCCCGAAAGACACTCGGAGGCCCCTCGCCCTCCCCGAAAGACACTCGGAGGCCCCTCGCCCTCCCCGAAAGCGACTCCGAGGCCCCTCGCCCACCCCGAAAGCCACTCGGAGGCCCCTCGCCCTCCCCAAAAGCCACTCGGAGGCCCCTCGCCCACCCCGAATGCCACTCGGAGGCCCCTCGCCCACCCCGAAAGCCACTCGGAGGCCCCTCGCCCTCCCCAAAAGCCACTCGGAGGCCCCTCGCCCACCCCGAAAGCCACTCCGAGGCCCCTCGCCCTCCCCGAAAGACACTCGGAGGCCCCTCGCCCTCACCGAAAGACACTCGGAGGCCCCTCGCCCACCCCGAAAGCCACTCCGAGGCCCCTCGCCCTCCCCAAAAGACACTCGGAGGCCCCTCGCCCTCCCCGAAAGACACTCGGAGGCACCTCGCCCTGCCCGAAAGCCACTTGGAGGCGCCTCGCCCTCCCCGAAAGACACTCGGAGGCCCCTCGCCCTCCCCGAAAGACACTCCGAGGCCCCTCGCCCTCCCCGAAAGCCACTCCGAGGCCCCTCGCCCTCCCCGAAAGCCACACGGAGGCCCCTCGCCCTCCCCGAAAGACACTCGGAGGCCCCTCGCCCTCCCCGAAAGACACTCGGAGGCCCCTCGCCCTCCCCGAAAGACACTCGGAGGCCCCTCGCACACCCCGAAAGACACTCGGAGGCCCCTCGCCCTCCCCGAAAGCCACTCGGAGGCCCCTCGCCCTCCCCGAAAGACACTCCGAGGCCCCTCGCCCTCCCTGAAAGCCACTCGGAGGCCCCTCGCCCTCCCCGAAAGCCACTCCGAGGCCCCTCGCCCTCCCCGAAAGACACTCGGAGGCCCCTCGCCCTCCCCGAAAGACACTCGGAGGCCCCTCGCCCTCACCGAAAGCCACTCGGAGGCCCCTCGCCCTCCCCAAAAGACACTCGGAGGCCCCTCGCCCACACCGAAAGACACTCGGAGGCCCCTCGCCCTCCCCGAAAGACACTCGGAGGCCCCTGGCCCTCCCCGAAACACACTCGGAGGCCCCTCGCCCACCCCGAAAGCCACTCGGAGGCCCCTCGCACACCCCGAAAGACACTCGGAGGCCCCTCGCCCTCCCCGAAAGCCACTCGGAGGCCCCTCGCCCTCCCCGAAAGACACTCGGAGGCCCCTCGCCCTCCCCGAAAGCCACTCCGAGGCCCCTCGCCCTCCCCGAAAGACACTCGGAGGCCCCTCGCCGTCCACAAAAGACACTCGGAGGCCCCTCGCCCTCCCCGAAAGCCACTCCGAGGCCCCTCGCCCTCCACAAAAGCCACTGGGAGGCCCCTCGCCCTCCCCGAAAGCCACTCCGAGGCCCCTCGCCCTCCCAGAAAGACACTCGGAGGCCCCTCGCCCTCCCTGAAAGCCACTCAGAGGCCCCTCGCCCACCCCGAAAGCCACTCGGAGGCAACTCGCCCTCCCCGAAAGACACTCGGAGGCCCCTCGCCCTCCCCGAAAGACACTCCGAGGCCCCTCGCCCTCCCCGAAAGACACTCGGAGGCCCCTCGCCCACCCCGAAAGCCACTCGGAGGCCCCTCGCCTTCCCCTAAAGTCACTCGGAGGCCCCTCGCCCACCCCGAAAGACACTCGGAGGCCCCTCGCCCTCCCCGAAAGACACTCGGAGGCCCCTCGCCCTCCCCGAAAGCCACTCGGAGGCCCCACGCCTTGACTGAAAGACACTCGGAGGCCCCTCGCTCTGCCCGAAAGACACTCGGAGGCCCCTCGCCCTCCCCGAAAGACACTCGGAGGCCTGTCGCCCTCCCCGAAAGACACTCGGAGGCCCCTCGCCCTCCCCGAAAGACACTCGGAGGCCCCTCACTCTCCACAAAAGCCACTCGGAGGCCCATCGCCCTCACCGAAAGACACTCGGAGGCCCCTCGCACACCACGAAAGACACTCGGAGGCCCCTCGCCCTCCCCGAAAGACACTCGGAGGCCCCTCGCCCTCCCCGAAAGACACTCGGAGGCCCCTCGCCAACCCCAGAAGCCACTCGGAGGCCCCTCGCCCTCCCCGAAAGACACTCGGAGGCCCCTCGCCCTCCCCGAAAGACACTCCGAGGCCCCTCGCCCTCCCCGAAAGACACTCCGAGGCCCCTCGCCCTCCCCGAAAGACACTCGGAGGCCCCTCGCCCTCCCCGAAAGCCACTCGGAGGCCCCTCGTCCACCCCGAAAGCCACTCAGAGGCCCCTCGCCCTCCCTAAAAGCCACTCGGAGGCCCCTCGCCCTCCCCAAAAGCCACTCGGAGGCCCCTCGCCCTCCCCGAAAGCCACTCGGAGGCCCCTCGCCCACCCCGAAAGCCACTCGGAGGCCCCTCGCCCACACCGAAAGACACTCGGAGGCCCCTCGCACACCCCGAAAGCCACTCGGAGGCCCCTGGCCCTCCCCGAAACACACTCGGAGGCCCCTCGCCCACCCCGAAAGACACTCGGAGGCCCCTCGCCCACCCCGAAAGCCACTCGGAGGCCCCTCGCCCTCCCCGAAAGCCACTCCGAGGCCCCTCGCCCTCCCCGAAAGCCACACGGAGGCCCCTCGCCCTCCCCGAAAGACACTCGGAGGCCCCTCGCCCTCCCCAAAAGCCACTCGGAGGCCCCTCGCCCTCCACAAAAGACACTCGGAGGCCCCTAGGCCTCCCTGAAAGCCACTCGGAGGCCCCTCGCCCTCCACAAAAGCCACTCGGAGGCCCCTCGCCCTCCCCGAAAGACACTCCGAGGCCCCTCGCCCTCCCCAAAAAACACTCGGAGGCCCCTCGCCCTCCCCAAAAGCCACTCGCAGGCCCCTCGCCCACACCGAAAGACACTCCGAGGCCCCGGGCCCACCCCGAAAGCCACTCGGAGGCCCCTCGCCCTCCCCGAAAGACACTCGGAGGCCCCTCGCCCTCCCCGAAAGTCACTCGGAGGCCCCTCGCCCTCCACAAAAGCCACTCCGAGGCCCCTCGCCCACCACGAAACACACTTGGAGGCCCCTTGCCCACCCCGAAAGACACTCGGAGGCCCCTCGCCCTCCCCGAAAGACACTCGGAGGCCCCTCGCCCTCCCAGAAAGACACTCGGAGGCCCCTCGCCCTCCCCGAAAGACACTCGGAGGCCCCTCGCCCACCCCGACAGACACTCGGAGGCCCCTCGCCCTCCCCGAAAGCCACTCGGAGGCCCCTCGCCCACCCCGAAAGACACTCGGAGGCCACTCGCCCTCCCCGAAAGCCACTCGGAGGCCCCTCGCCCACCCCGAAAGACACTCGGAGGCCCCTCACACTCCCCGAAAGACACTTGGAGGCCCCTCGCCCTGCCCGAAAGCCACTCGGAGGCTCCTCGCCCACCCCGAAAGCCACTCGGAGGCCACTCGCCCTCCACAAAAGCCACTCGGAGGCCCCTCGCCCACCCCGAAAGCCACTTGGAGGCCCCTCGCTCTCCACAAAAGCCACTTGGAGGCCCCTCGCTCTCCACAAAAGCCACTCGGAGGCCCCTCGCCCTCCCCGAAAGACACTCGGAGGCCCCGAGCCCTCCCCGAAAGACACTCGGAGGCCCCTCCCCCTCCCCGAAAGCCACACGGAGGCCCCTCGCCCTCCCCGAAAGCCACTCCGAGGCCCCTCGCCTACCCAGAAAGACACTCGGAGGCCCCTCGCCCTCCCCGAAAGCCACTCCGAGGCCCCTCGCCCTCCCCGAAAGACACTCCGAGGCCCCTCGCCCACCCCGAAAGCCACTCGGAGGCCCCTCGCCCTCCCCGGAAGACACTCGGAGGCCCCTCGCCCTCCCCGAAAGACACTCGGAGGCCCCTCGCCCTCCCCGAAAGACACTCGGAGGCCCCTCGCCCTCCCCGAAAGACACTCGGAGGCCCCTCGCCCTCCCCGAAAGCGACTCCGAGGCCCCTCGCCCACCCCGAAAGCCACTCGGAGGCCCCTCGCCCTCCCCAAAAGCCACTCGGAGGCCCCTCGCCCACCCCGAATGCCACTCGGAGGCCCCTCGCCCACCCCGAAAGCCACTCGGAGGCCCCTCGCCCTCCCCAAAAGCCACTCGGAGGCCCCTCGCCCACCCCGAAAGCCACTCCGAGGCCCCTCGCCCACCCCGAAAGACACTCGGAGGCCCCTCGCCCTCACCGAAAGACACTCGGAGGCCCCTCGCCCACCCCGAAAGCCACTCCGAGGCCCCTCGCCCTCCCCAAAAGACACTCGGAGGCCCCTCGCCCTCCCCGAAAGACACTCGGAGGCACCTCGCCCACCCCGAAAGCCACTTGGAGGCGCCTCGCCCTCCCCGAAAGACACTCGGAGGCCCCTCGCCCTCCCCGAAAGACACTCCGAGGCCCCTCGCCCACACCGAAAGACACACGGAGGCCCCTCGCCCTCCCCGAAAGACACTCGGAGGCCCCTCGCCCTCCCCGAAAGCCACTCGGAGGCCCCTCGCCCTCCCCGAAAGACACTCGGAGGCCCCTCGCCCACCCCGAAAGCCACTCGGAGGCCCCTCGCCCTCCCCAAAAGCCACTCGGAGGCCCCTCGCCCTCCCCGAAAGCCACTCGGAGGCCCCTCGCCCTCCCCGAAAGACACTCCGAGGCCCCTCGCCCTCCCTGAAAGCCACTCGGAGGCCCCTCGCCCTCCACAAAAGCCACTTGGAGGCCCCTCGCCCTCCCCGAAAGACACTCGGAGGCCCCTCGCCCTCCCCGAAAGACACTCGGAGGCCCCTCGCCCTCCCCGAAAGCCACTCGGAGGCCCCTCGCCCTCCCCGAAAGACACTCGGAGGCCTGTCGCCCTCCCCGAAAGACACTCGGAGGCCCCTCGCCCTCCCCGAAAGACACTCGGAGGCCCCTGGCCCTCCCCGAAACACACTCGGAGGCCCCTCGCCCACCCCGAAAGCCACTCGGAGGCCCCTCGCACACCCCGAAAGCCACTCGGAGGCCCCTCGCCCTCCCCGAAAGCCACTCGGAGGCCCCTCGCCCTCCCCGAAAGACACTCGGAGGCCCCTCGCCCTCCCCGAAAGCCACTCCGAGGCCCCTCGCCCTCCCCGAAAGCCACTCGGAGGTCCCTCGCCCTCCCAGAAAGACACTCGGAGGCCCCTCGCCCTCCCCGAAAGCCACTCCGAGGCCCCTCGCCCTCCACAAAAGCCACTCGGAGGCCCCTCGCCCTCCCCGAAAGACACTCCGAGGCCCCTCGCCCTCCCAGAAAGACACTCGGAGGCCCCTCGCCCTCCCTGAAAGCCACTCAGAGGCCCCTCGCCCACCCCGAAAGCCACTCGGAGGCCACTCGCCCTCCCCGAAAGACACTCCGAGGCCCCTCGCCCTCCCCGAAAGACACTCCGAGGCCCCTCGCCCTCCCCGAAAGACACTCGGAGGCCCCTCGCCCACCCCGAAAGCCACTCGGAGGCCCCTCGCCTTCCCCTAAAGTCACTCGGAGGCCCCTCGCCCACCCCGAAAGACACTCGGAGGCCCCTCGCCCTCCCCGAAAGACACTCGGAGGCCCCTCGCCCTCCCCGAAAGACACTCGGAGGCCCCTCGCCCTCCCCGAAAGCCACTCGGAGGCCCCACGCCTTGACTGAAAGACACTCGGAGGCCCCTCGCTCTGCCCGAAAGACACTCGGAGGCCCCTCGCCCTCCCCGAAAGACACTCGGAGGCCTGTCGCCCTCCCCGAAAGACACTCGGAGGCCCCTCGCCCTCCCCAAAAGACACTCGGAGGCCCCTCGCTCTCCACAAAAGCCACTCGGAGGCCCCTCGCTCTCCACAAAAGCCACTCGGAGGCCCATCGCCCTCACCGAAAGACACTCGGAGGCCCCTCGCACACCACGAAAGACACTCGGAGGCCCCTCGCCCTCCCCGAAAGACACTCGGAGGCCCGTCGTCCACCCCGAAAGCCACTCGGAGGCCCCTCGCCCTCCCCGAAAGCCACTCGGAGGCCCCTCGCCCTCCCCGAAAGACACTCGGAGGCCCCTCGCCCTCCCCGAAAGACACTCGGAGGCCCCTCGCCCTCCCCAAAAGACACTCCGAGGCCCCTCACCCTCCCCAAAAGACACTCCGAGGCCCCTCGCCCTCCCCGAAAGCCACTCCGAGGCCCCTCGCCCTCCCCGAAACACACTCCGAGGCCCCTCGCCCTCCCCGAAAGACACTCCGAGGCCCCTCGCCCTCCCCGAAAGACACTCGGAGGCCCCTCGCCCTCCCCGAAAGACACTCCGAGGCCCCTCGCCCTCCCAGAAAGACACTCGGAGGCCCCTCGCCCTCCCCGAAAGCCACTCAGAGGCCCCTCGCCCACCCCGAAAGCCACTCGGAGGCCCCTCGCCCACCCCGAAAGCCACTCGGAGGCCCCTCGCCCTCCCCGAAAGACACTCGGAGGCCCCTCGCCCACCCCAAAAGACACTCGGAGGCCCCTCGCCCTCCCCGAAAGCCACTCGGAGGCCCCTCGCCCTCCACAAAAGACACTCGGAGGCCCCTCGCCTTCCCCTAAAGTCACTCGGAGGCCCCTCGCCCTCCCCGAAAGACACTCGGAGGCCCCTCGCCCTCCCCGAAAGCCACTCGGAGGTCCCTCGCCCTCCCCGGAAGACACTCGGAGGCCCCTCGCCCTCCCCGAAAGCCACTCGGAGGCCCCTCGCCCACCCCGAAAGCCATTCGGAGGCCCCACGCCTTGACTGAAAGACACTGGGAGGCCCCTCGCTCTGCCCGAAAGCCACTCGGAGGCCCCTCGCCCTCCCCGAAAGACACTCGGAGGCCTGTCGCCCTCCCCGAAAGACACTCGGAGGCCCCTCGCCCTCCCCGAAAGACACTCGGAGGCCCCTCGCTCTCCACAAAAGCCACTCGGAGGCCCATCGCCCTCACCGAAAGACACTCGGAGGCCCCTCGCACACCACGAAAGACACTCGGAGGCCCCTCGCCCTCCCCGAAAGACACTCGGAGGCCCCTGGCCCTCCCCGAAAGACACTCGGAGGCCCCTCGCCCACCCCAGAAGCCACTCGGAGGCCCCTCGCCCTCCCCGAAAGACACTCCGAGGCCCCTCGCCCTCCCCGAAAGACACTCGGAGGCCCCTCGCCCACCCCGAAAGCCACTCGGAGGCCCCTCGCCCTCCCCGAAAGACACTCGGAGGCCCCTCGCCCTCCCCGAAAGCCACTCGGAGGCCCCTCGCCCTCCCCGAAAGACACTCGGAGGCCCGTCGTCCACCCCGAAAGCCACTCAGAGGCCCCTCGCCCTCCCCAAAAGCCACTCGGAGGCCCCTCGCCCTCCACAAAAGCCACTCGGAGGCCCCTCGCCCTCCCCGAAAGCCACACGGAGGCCTTTCGCCCTGCCCGAAAGCCACTCGGAGGCCCCTCGCCCACCCAGAAAGACACTCGGAGGCCCGTCGTCCACCCCGAAAGCCACACGGAGGCCCCTCGCCCACCCCGAAAGCCACTCGGAGGCCCCTCGCCCTCCCCGAAAGACACTCGGAGGCCCCTCGCCCTCCCTGAAAGACACTCGGAGGCCCCTCGCCCTCCCCAAAAGACACTCGGAGGCCCCTCACCCTCCCCAAAAGCCAATCGGAAGTCCCTCGCCCTCCCCGAAAGCCACACGGAGGCCCCTCACCCTCCCCAAAAGCCACTCGGAGGCCCCTCGCCCACCCGGAGCGCCACTCGGATGCCCCTCGCCATCCCCAAAAGCCACTCGGAGGCCCCTCGCCCTCCCCGAAAGACACTCGGAGGCCCCTCGCTCTCCACAAAAGCCACTCGGAGGCCCCTCGCCCTCCCCAAAAGACACTCGGAGGCGCCTCGCCCTTCCCGAAAGACACTCGGAGGCCCCTCACCCT
Source organism: Struthio camelus (assembly GCF_040807025.1). Classification (NCBI taxonomy): domain Eukaryota; kingdom Metazoa; phylum Chordata; class Aves; order Struthioniformes; family Struthionidae; genus Struthio; species Struthio camelus. The sequence continues at coordinate 135,736,355 of NC_090944.1, read as the reverse complement.
CCCCGAAAGACACTCGGAGGCCCCTCGCCCTCCCCGAAAGCCACATGAAGGCCCCTCGCCCAAACCGAAAGCCACTCGGAGGCCCCTCGCCCTCCCTGAAAGACACTCGGAGGCCCCTCGCCCACCCAGAAAGACACTCGGAGGCCCCTCGCCCTCACCGAAAGACACTCGGAGGCCCCTCGCCCTCCCCAAAAGCCACTCGGAGGCCCCTCGCCCTCCCTGAAAGCCACTCCGAGGCACCTCGCCCTCCACAAAAGCCACTCGGATGCCGATCGCCCTCCCCGAAAGACACTCGGAGGCCCCTCGCCCTCCCCAAAAGCCACTGGGAGGCCCCTCGCCCTCCCCGAAAGACACTCGCAGGCCCCTCGCCCACACCGAAAGACACTCGGAGGCCCCTCGCCCACCCCGAAAGCCACTCGGAGGCCCCTCGCCCTCCCCGAAAGACACTCCGAGGCCCCTCGCCCACCCCGAAAGCCACTCGGAGGCCCCTCGCCCTCCCCGAAAGCCACTCGGAGGCCCCTCGCCCACCCCGAAAGCCACTTGGAGGCCCCTCGCTCTCCACAAAAGCCACTTGGAGGCCCCTCGCCCTCCCCGAAAGCCACTCGGAGGCCCCTCGCCCTCCCCGAAAGACACTCGGAGGCCCCTCGCCCTCCCCGAAAGCCACTCGGAGGCCCCTCGCCCTCCCCGAAAGCCACACGGAGGCCCCTCGCCCTCCCCGAAAGCCACTCCGAGGCCCCTCGCCTACCCAGAAAGACACTCGGAGGCCCCTCGCCCTCCCCGAAAGCCACTCGGAGGCCCCTCGCCCTCCCCGAAAGACACTCCGAGGCCCCTCGCCCTCCCCGAAAGCCACTCGGAGGCCCCTCGCCCTGCCCGAAAGACACTCGGAGGCCCCTCGCCCTCCCCGAAAGACACTCGGAGGCCCCTCGCCCTCCCCGAAAGACACTCGGAGGCCCCTCGCCCTCCCCGAAAGCGACTCCGAGGCCCCTCGCCCACCCCGAAAGCCACTCGGAGGCCCCTCGCCCTCCCCAAAAGCCACTCGGAGGCCCCTCGCCCACCCCGAATGCCACTCGGAGGCCCCTCGCCCACCCCGAAAGCCACTCGGAGGCCCCTCGCCCTCCCCAAAAGCCACTCGGAGGCCCCTCGCCCACCCCGAAAGCCACTCCGAGGCCCCTCGCCCTCCCCGAAAGACACTCGGAGGCCCCTCGCCCTCACCGAAAGACACTCGGAGGCCCCTCGCCCACCCCGAAAGCCACTCCGAGGCCCCTCGCCCTCCCCAAAAGACACTCGGAGGCCCCTCGCCCTCCCCGAAAGACACTCGGAGGCACCTCGCCCTGCCCGAAAGCCACTTGGAGGCGCCTCGCCCTCCCCGAAAGACACTCGGAGGCCCCTCGCCCTCCCCGAAAGACACTCCGAGGCCCCTCGCCCTCCCCGAAAGCCACACGGAGGCCCCTCGCCCTCCCCGAAAGACACTCGGAGGCCCCTCGCCCTCCCCGAAAGACACTCGGAGGCCCCTCGCCCTCCCCGAAAGACACTCGGAGGCCCCTCGCACACCCCGAAAGACACTCGGAGGCCCCACGCCCTCCCCGAAAGCCACTCGGAGGCCCCTCGCCCTCCCCAAAAGACACTCCGAGGCCCCTCGCCCTCCCTGAAAGCCACTCGGAGGCCCCTCGCCCTCCACAAAAGCCACTTGGAGGCCCCTCGCCCTCCCCGAAAGACACTCGGAGGCCCCTCGCCCTCCCCGAAAGACACTCGGAGGCCCCTCGCCCTCACCGAAAGCCACTCGGAGGCCCCTCGCCCACCCCGAAAGACACTCGGAGGCCCCTCGCCCACACCGAAAGACACTCGGAGGCCCCTCGCCCTCCCCGAAAGACACTCGGAGGCCCCTGGCCCTCCCCGAAACACACTCGGAGGCCCCTCGCCCACCCCGAAAGCCACTCGGAGGCCCCTCGCACACCCCGAAAGACACTCGGAGGCCCCTCGCCCTCCCCGAAAGCCACTCGGAGGCCCCTCGCCCTCCCCGAAAGACACTCGGAGGCCCCTCGCCCTCCCCGAAAGCCACTCCGAGGCCCCTCGCCCTCCCCGAAAGCCACTCGGAGGCCCCTCGCCGTCCACAAAAGACACTCGGAGGCCCCTCGCCCTCCCCGAAAGCCACTCCGAGGCCCCTCGCCCTCCACAAAAGCCACTCGGAGGCCCCTCGCCCTCCCCGAAAGACACTCCGAGGCCCCTCGCCCTCCCAGAAAGACACTCGGAGGCCCCTCGCCCTCCCTGAAAGCCACTCAGAGGCCCCTCGCCCACCCCGAAAGCCACTCGGAGGCAACTCGCCCTCCCCGAAAGACACTCGGAGGCCCCTCGCCCTCCCCGAAAGACACTCCGAGGCCCCTCGCCCTCCCCGAAAGACACTCGGAGGCCCCTCGCCCACCCCGAAAGCCACTCGGAGGCCCCTCGCCTTCCCCTAAAGTCACTCGGAGGCCCCTCGCCCACCCCGAAAGACACTCGGAGGCCCCTCGCCCTCCCCGAAAGACACTCGTAGGCCCCTCGCCCTCCCCGAAAGCCACTCGGAGGCCCCACGCCTTGACTGAAAGACACTCGGAGGCCCCTCGCTCTGCCCGAAAGACACTCGGAGGCCCCTCGCCCTCCCCGAAAGACACTCGGAGGCCTGTCGCCCTCCCCGAAAGACACTCGGAGGCCCCTCGCCCTCCCCGAAAGACACTCGGAGGCCCCTCGCTCTCCACAAAAGCCACTCGGAGGCCCATCGCCCTCACCGAAAGACACTCGGAGGCCCCTCGCACACCACGAAAGACACTCGGAGGCCCCTCGCCCTCCCCGAAAGACACTCGGAGGCCCCTCGCCCTGCCCGAAAGACACTCGGAGGCCCCTCGCCCACCCCAGAAGCCACTCGGAGGCCCCTCGCCCTCCCCGAAAGACACTCGGAGGCCCCTCGCCCTCCCCGAAAGACACTCCGAGGCCCCTCGCCCTCCCCGAAAGACACTCCGAGGCCCCTCGCCCTCCCCGAAAGACACTCGGAGGCCCCTCGCCCTCCCCGAAAGCCACTCGGAGGCCCCTCGTCCACCCCGAAAGCCACTCAGAGGCCCCTCGCCCTCCCTAAAAGCCACTCGGAGGCCCCTCGCCCTCCCCAAAAGCCACTCGGAGGCCCCTCGCCCTCCCCGAAAGCCACTCGGAGGCCCCTCGCCCACCCCGAAAGCCACTCGGAGGCCCCTCGCCCACACCGAAAGACACTCGGAGGCCCCTCGCACACCCCGAAAGCCACTCGGAGGCCCCTGGCCCTCCCCGAAACACACTCGGAGGCCCCTCGCCCACCCCGAAAGACACTCGGAGGCCCCTCGCCCACCCCGAAAGCCACTCCGAGGCCCCTCGCCCTCCCCGAAAGCCACTCCGAGGCCCCTCGCCCTCCCCGAAAGCCACACGGAGGCCCCTCGCCCTCCCCGAAAGACACTCCGAGGCCCCTCGCCCTCCCCAAAAGCCACTCGGAGGCCCCTCGCCCTCCACAAAAGACACTCGGAGGCCCATAGGCCTCCCTGAAAGCCACTCGGAGGCCCCTCGCCCTCCACAAAAGCCACTCGGAGGCCCCTCGCCCTCCCCGAAAGACACTCGGAGGCCCCTCGCCCTCCCCAAAAAACACTCGGAGGCCCCTCGCCCTCCCCAAAAGCCACTCGCAGGCCCCTCGCCCACACCGAAAGCCACTCGGAGGCCCCTCGCCCTGCCCGAAAGCCACTCGGAGGCCCCTCGCCCTCCCCGAAAGCCACTTGGAGGCCCCTCGCTCTCCACAAAAGCCACTTGGAGGCCCCTCGCTCTCCACAAAAGCCACTCGGAGGCCCCTCGCCCTCCCCGAAAGACACTCGGAGGCCCCGAGCCCTCCCCGAAAGACACTCGGAGGCCCCTCCCCCTCCCCGAAAGCCACACGGAGGCCCCTCGCCCTCCCCGAAAGCCACTCCGAGGCCCCTCGCCTACCCAGAAAGACACTCGGAGGCCCCTCGCCCTCCCCGAAAGCCACTCGGAGGCCCCTCGCCCTGCCCGAAAGACACTCCGAGGCCCCTCGCCCACCCCGAAAGCCACTCGGAGGCCCCTCGCCCTGCCCGAAAGACACTCGGAGGCCCCTCGCCCTCCCCGAAAGACACTCGGAGGCCCCTCGCCCTCCCCGAAAGACACTCGGAGGCCCCTCGCCCTCCCCGAAAGACACTCGGAGGCCCCTCGCCCTCCCCGAAAGCGACTCCGAGGCCCCTCGCCCACCCCGAAAGCCACTCGGAGGCCCCTCGCCCTCCCCAAAAGCCACTCGGAGGCCCCTCGCCCACCCCGAATGCCACTCGGAGGCCCCTCGCCCACCCCGAAAGCCACTCGGAGGCCCCTCGCCCTCCCCAAAAGCCACTCGGAGGCCCCTCGCCCACCCCGAAAGCCACTCCGAGGCCCCTCGCCCACCCCGAAAGACACTCGGAGGCCCCTCGCCCTCACCGAAAGACACTCGGAGGCCCCTCGCCCACCCCGAAAGCCACTCCGAGGCCCCTCGCCCTCCCCAAAAGACACTCGGAGGCCCCTCGCCCTCCCCGAAAGACACTCGGAGGCACCTCGCCCACCCCGAAAGCCACTTGGAGGCGCCTCGCCCTCCCCGAAAGACACTCGGAGGCCCCTCGCCCTCCCCGAAAGACACTCCGAGGCCCCTCGCCCTCCCCGAAAGCCACACGGAGGCCCCTCGCCCTCCCCGAAAGACACTCGGAGGCCCCTCGCCCTCCCCGAAAGCCACTCGGAGGCCCCTCGCCCTCCCCGAAAGACACTCGGAGGCCCCTCGCCCACCCCGAAAGCCACTCGGAGGCCCCTCGCCCTCCCCAAAAGCCACTCGGAGGCCCCTCGCCCTCCCCGAAAGCCACTCGGAGGCCCCTCGCCCTCCCCGAAAGACACTCCGAGGCCCCTCGCCCTCCCTGAAAGCCACTCGGAGGCCCCTCGCCCTACACAAAAGCCACTTGGAGGCCCCTCGCCCTCCCAGAAAGACACTCGGAGGCCCATCGCCCTCCCCGAAAGACACTCGGAGGCCCCTCGCCCTCACCGAAAGCCACTCGGAGGCCCCTCGCCCACCCCGAAAGACACTCGGAGGCCCCTCTCCCACACCGAAAGACACTCGGAGGCCCCTCGCCCTCCCCGAAAGACACTCGGAGGCCCCTGGCCCTCCCCGAAACACACTCGGAGGCCCCTCGCCCACCCCGAAAGCCACTCGGAGGCCCCTCGCACACCCCGAAAGCCACTCGGAGGCCCCTCGCCCTCCCCGAAAGCCACTCGGAGGCCCCTCGCCCTCCCCGAAAGACACTCGGAGGCCCCTCGCCCTCCCCGAAAGCCACTCCGAGGCCCCTCGCCCTCCCCGAAAGCCACTCGGAGGTCCCTCGCCCTCCCAGAAAGACACTCGGAGGCCCCTCGCCCTCCCCGAAAGCCACTCCGAGGCCCCTCGCCCTCCACAAAAGCCACTCGGAGGCCCCTCGCCCTCCCCGAAAGACACTCCGAGGCCCCTCGCCCTCCCAGAAAGACACTCGGAGGCCCCTCGCCCTCCCTGAAAGCCACTCAGAGGCCCCTCGCCCACCCCGAAAGCCACTCGGAGGCCACTCGCCCTCCCCGAAAGACACTCGGAGGCCCCTCGCCCTCCCCGAAAGACACTCCGAGGCCCCTCGCCCTCCCCGAAAGACACTCGGAGGCCCCTCGCCCACCCCGAAAGCCACTCGGAGGCCCCTCGCCTTCCCCTAAAGTCACTCGGAGGCCCCTCGCCCACCCCGAAAGACACTCGGAGGCCCCTCGCCCTCCCCGAAAGACACTCGGAGGCCCCTCGCCCTCCCCGAAAGACACTCGGAGGCCCCTCGCCCTCCCCGAAAGCCACTCGGAGGCCCCACGCCTTGACTGAAAGACACTCGGAGGCCCCTCGCTCTGCCCGAAAGACACTCGGAGGCCCCTCGCCCTCCCCGAAAGACACTCGGAGGCCTGTCGCCCTCCCCGAAAGACACTCGGAGGCCCCTCGCCCTCCCCGAAAGACACTCGGAGGCCCCTCGCTCTCCACAAAAGCCACTCGGAGGCCCATCGCCCTCACCGAAAGACACTCGGAGGCCCCTCGCACACCACGAAAGACACTCGGAGGCCCCTCGCCCTCCCCGAAAGACACTCGGAGGCCCCTCGCCCTCCCCGAAAGACACTCGGAGGCCCCTCGCCCACCCCAGAAGCCACTCGGAGGCCCCTCGCCCTCCCCGAAAGACACTCGGAGGCCCCTCGCCCTCCCCGAAAGACACTCCGAGGCCCCTAGCCCTCCCCGAAAGACACTCCGAGGCCCCTCGCCCTCCCCGAAAGACACTCGGAGGCCCCTCGCCCTCCCCGAAAGCCACTCGGAGGCCCCTCGTCCACCCCGAAAGCCACTCAGAGGCGCCTCGCCCTCCCTAAAAGCCACTCGGAGGCCCCTCGCCCTCCACAAAAGCCACTCGGAGGCCCCTCGCCCTCCCCGAAAGCCACTCCGAGGCCCCTCGCCCTCCCCGAAAGCCACACGGAGGCCTTTCGCCCTGCCCGAAAGCCACTCGGAGGCCCCTCGCCCTCCCCAAAAGCCACTCGGAGGCCCGTCGTCCACCCCGAAAGCCATACGGGGGCCCCTCGCCCACCCCGAAAGACACTCGGAGGCCACTCGCCCTCCCCGAAAGCCACTCGGAGGCCCCTCGCCCTCCACAAAAGACACTCGGAGGCCCCTCGCCCTCCCTGAAAGCCACTCCGAGGCACCTCGCCCTCCACAAAAGACACTCGGAGGCCCCTGGCCCTCCCCGAAAGACACTCGGAGGCCCCTCGCCCTCCCCGAAAGACACTCGGAGGCCCCTCGCCCTCCCCAAAAGCCACTCGGAGGCCCCTCGCCCACCCCGAAAGCCACTCGGAGGCCCCTCGCCCACACCGAAAGACACTCGGAGGCCCCTCGCTCTCCACAAAAGACACTCGGAGGCCCCTGGCCCTCCCCGAAACACACTCGGAGGCCCCTCGCCCTCCCCGAAAGACACTCGGAGGCCCGTCGTCCACCCCGAAAGCCACTCGGAGGCCCCTCGCCCTCCCCGAAAGCCACTCGGAGGCCCCTCGCCCTCCCCGAAAGACACTCGGAGGCCCCTCGCCCTCCCCGAAAGACACTCGGAGGCCCCTCGCCCTCCCCGAAAGCCACTCCGAGGCCCCTCGCCCTCCCCGAAAGCCACTCCGAAGCCCCTCGCCCTCCCCAAAAGCCACTCGGAGGCCCCTCGCCCTCCACAAAAGACACTCGGAGGCCCCTCGCCCTCCCCGAAAGCCACTCCGAGGCCCCTCGCCCTCCACAAAAGCCACTCGGAGGCCCCTCGCCCTCCCCGAAAGCCACTCGGAGGCCCCTCGCCCTCCCAGAAAGACACTCGGAGGCCCCTCGCCCTCCCCGAAAGCCACTCAGAGGCCCCTCGCCCACCCCGAAAGCCACTCGGAGGCCCCTCGCCCACCCCGAAAGCCACTCGGAGGCCCCTCGCCCTCCCCGAAAGACACTCGGAGGCCCCTCGCCCTCCTCGAAAGCCACTCGGAGGCCCCTCGCCCTCCCCGAAAGACACTCGGAGGCCCCTCGCCCTCCACAAAAGACACTCGGAGGCCCCTCGCCTTCCCCTAAAGTCACTCGGAGGCCCCTCGCCCTCCCCGAAAGACACTCGGAGGCCCCTCGCCCTCCCCGAAAGCCACTCGGAGGTCCCTCGCCCTCCCCGGAAGACACTCGGAGGCCCCTCGCCCTCCCCGAAAGCCACTCGGAGGCCCCTCGCCCACCCCGAAAGCCATTCGGAGGCCCCACGCCTTGACTGAAAGACACTGGGAGGCCCCTCGCTCTGCCCGAAAGCCACTCGGAGGCCCCTCGCCCTCCCCGAAAGACACTCGGAGGCCTGTCGCCCTCCCCGAAAGACACTCGGAGGCCCCTCGCCCTCCCCGAAAGACACTCGGAGGCCCCTCGCTCTCCACAAAAGCCACTCGGAGGCCCATCGCCCTCACCGAAAGACACTCGGAGGCCCCTCGCACACCACGAAAGACACTCGGAGGCCCCTCGCCCTCCCCGAAAGACACTCGGAGGCCCCTGGCCCTCCCCGAAAGACACTCGGAGGCCCCTCGCCCACCCCAGAAGCCACTCGGAGGCCCCTCGCCCTCCCCGAAAGACACTCCGAGGCCCCTCGCCCTCCCCGAAAGACACTCGGAGGCCCCTCGCCCACCCCGAAAGCCACTCGGAGGCCCCTCGCCCTCCCCGAAAGACACTCGGAGGCCCCTCGCCCTCCCCGAAAGCCACTCGGAGGCCCCTCGCCCTCCCCGAAAGACACTCGGAGGCCCGTCGTCCACCCCGAAAGCCACTCAGAGGCCCCTCGCCCTCCCCAAAAGCCACTCGGAGGCCCCTCGCCCTCCACAAAAGCCACTCGGAGGCCCCTCGCCCTCCCCGAAAGCCACACGGAGGCCTTTCGCCCTGCCCGAAAGCCACTCGGAGGCCCCTCGCCCACCCAGAAAGACACTCGGAGGCCCGTCGTCCACCCCGAAAGACACTCGGAGGCCCCTCGCCCACCCCGAAAGCCACTCGGAGGCCCCTCGCCCTCCCCGAAAGACACTCGGAGGCCCCTCGCCCTTCCTGAAAGACACTCGGAGGCACCTCGCCCTCCCCAAAAGCCACTGGGAGGCCCCTCGCCCTCCCCGAAAGACACTCGGAGGCCCCTCGCCCTCCCCAAAAGACACTCGGAGGCCCCTCACCCTCCCCAAAAGCCAATCGGAAGTCCCTCGCCCTCCCCGAAAGCCACACGGAGGCCCCTCACCCTCCCCAAAAGCCACTCGGAGGCCCCTCGCCCACCCGGAGCGCCACTCGGATGCCCCTCGCCATCCCCAAAAGCCACTCGGAGGCCCCTCGCCCTCCCCGAAAGACACTCGGAGGCCCCTCGCTCTCCACAAAAGCCACTCGGAGGCCCCTCGCCCTCCCCAAAAGACACTCGGAGGCGCCTCGCCCTTCCCGAAAGACACTCGGAGGCCCCTCGCCCTCCCCGAAAGACACTCGGAGGCCCCTCGCCCTCCCCGAAAGCCACATGAAGGCCCCTCGCCCAAACCGAAAGCCACTCGGAGGCCCCTCGCCCTCCCTGAAAGACACTCGGAGGCCCCTCGCCCACCCAGAAAGACACTCGGAGGCCCCTCGCCCTCACCGAAAGACACTCGGAGGCCCCTCGCCCTCCCCAAAAGCCACTCGGAGGCCCCTCGCCCTCCCTGAAAGCCACTCCGAGGCACCTCGCCCTCCACAAAAGCCACTCGGATGCCGATCGCCCTCCCCGAAAGACACTCGGAGGCCCCTCGCCCTCCCCGAAAGCCACTCCGAGGCCCCTCGCTTTCCCCGAAAGACGCTCGCAGGCCCCTCGCCCACACCGAAAGACACTCGGAGGCCCCTCGCCCACCCCGAAAGCCACTCGGAGGCCCCTCGCCCTCCCCGAAAGACACTCCGAGGCCCCTCGCCCACCCCGAAAGACACTCGGAGGCCCCTCGCCCTCCCCGAAAGACACTCCGAGGCCCCTCGCCCTCCCCGAAAGACACTCGGAGGCCCCTCGCCCTCCCCGAAAGCCACTCGGAGGCGCCTCGCCCTCCCCGAAAGCCACTCGGAGGCCCCTCGCCCTCCCCGAAAGCCACTCGGAGGCCCCTCGCCCTCCCCAAAAGACACTCAGAGGCCCCTCCCCAACCCCAAAAGCCACTCGGAGGCCCCTCGCCCTCCCCGAAAGCCACTCGGAGGCCCCTCGCCCTCCCCGAAAGACACTCCGAGGCCCCTCGCCCACGCCAAAAGCCACTCGGAGGCCACTCGCCCTCCTCAAAAACCACTCGGAGGCCCCTCGCCCTCCCCGAAAGACACTCGGAGGCCCCGGGCCCACCCCGAAAGCCACTCGGAGGCCCCTCGCCCTCCCCGAAAGACACTCGGAGGCCCCTCGCCCTCCCCGAAAGCCACACGGAGGCCCCTCGCCCTCCCCGAAAGACACTCGGAGGCCCCTCGCCCTCCCCGAAAGCCACTCGGAGGCCCCTCGCCCTCCCCGAAAGACACTCGGAGGCCCCTCGCCCTCCCCGAAAGCCACTCGGAGGCCCCTCGCCCTCCCCGAAAGACACTCGGAGGCCCCTCGCCATCCCCAAAAGCCACTCGGAGGCCCCTCGCCCACACCGAAAGCCACTCGGAAGCCCCTCGCTCTCAACAAAAGCCACTCGGAGGCCCCTCGCCCTCCACAAAAGCCACTCGGAGGCCCCTCGCCCTCCCCGAAAGACACTCGGAGGCCCCTCGCCCTCCCCGAAAGACACTCGGAGGCCCCTCGCCCTCCCCGAAACACACTCGGAGGCTCCTGGCCCTCCCCGAAAGACACTCGGAGGCCCCTCGCCCTCCCCGAAAGACACTCCGAGGCCCCTCGCCCTCCACAAAAGCCACTCGGAGGCCCCTCGCCCTCCCTGAAAGCCACTCCGAGGCCCCTCGCCCTCCACAAAAGCCACTCGGAGGCCCCTCGCCCTCCCCGAAAGACACTCGGAGGCCCCTCGCCCTCCCCAAAAGCCACTCGGAGGCCCCTCGCCCTCCCCGAAAGCCACTCGGAGGCCCCTCGCCCACCCCGAAAGCCACTCGGAGGCCCCTCGCCCACACCGAAAGACACTCGGAGGCCCCTCGCACACCCCGAAAGCCACTCGGAGGCCCCTGGCCCTCCCCGAAACACACTCGGAGGCCCCTCGCTCTCCACAAAAGCCACTCGGAGGCCCCTCGCCCTCCCCGAAAGCCACTCGGAGGCGCCTCGCCCTTCCCGAAAGACACTCGGAGGACCCTCGCCCTCCCCGAAAGACACTCGGAGGCCCCTCGCCCTCCCCGAAAGACACTCCGAGGCCCCTCGCCCACCCCGAAAGCCACTCGGAGGCCCCTCGCCCTCCCTGAAAGACACTCGGAGGCCCCTCGCCCACCCAGAAAGACACTCGGAGGCCCCTCGCCCTCACCGAAAGACACTCGGAGGCCGCTCGCCCTCCCCAAAAGCCACTCGGAGGCCCCTCGCCCACCCCGAAAGCCACTCCGAGGCACCTCGCCCTCCACAAAAGCCACTCGGAGGCCGATCGCCCTCCCCGAAAAACACTCGGAGGCCCCTCGCCCTCCCCAAAAGCCACTGGGAGGCCCCTCGCCCTCCCCGAAAGACACTCGCAGGCCCCTCGCCCACACCGAAAGACACTCGGAGGCCCCTCGCCCTCCCCGAAACACACTCGGAGGCCCCTCGCCCACCCCGAAAGCCACTCGGAGGCCCCTCGCCCTCCCCGAAAGCCACTCGGAGGCCCCTCGCCCACCCCGAAAGACACTCGGAGGCCCCTCGCCCTCCCCGAAAGACACTCGCAGGCCCCTCGCCCTGCCCGAAAGACACTCGGAGGCCCCTCGCCCACCCCGAAAGACACTCAGAGGCCCCTCGCCCTCCCCGAAAGCCACTCGGAGGCCCCTCGCCCTCCCCGAAAGCCACTCGGAGGCCCCTCGCCCTCCACAAAAGACACTCAGAGGCCCCTCGCCCTCCCCGAAAGCCACACGGAGGCCCCTCGCCCACCCCGAAAGCCACTCGGAGGCCCCTCGCCCTCCCCGAAAGACACTCCGAGGCCCCTCGTCCACCCCAAAAGCCACTCGGAGGCCACTCGCCCTCCTCAAAAACCACTCGGAGGCCCCTGGCCCTCCCCGAAAGACACTCCGAGGCCCCGGGCCCTCCCCGAAAGCCACTCGGAGGCCCCTCGCCCTCCCCGAAAGACACTCCGAGGCCCCTCGCCCTCCCCGAAAGCCACACGAAGGCCCCTCGCCCTCCCCGAAAGACACTCGGAGGCCCCTCGCCCTCCCCGAAAGCCACTCGGAGGCCCCTCGCCCTCCCCGAAAGACACTCGGAGGCCCCTTGCCCTCCCCGAAAGCCACTCGGAGGCCCCTCGCCCTCCACAAAAGACACTCGGAGGCCCCTCGGCCTCCCTGAAAGCCATTCCGAGGCGCCTCGCCCTCCACAAAAGCCACTCGGAGGCCCCTCGCCCTCCCCGAAAGACACTCCGAGGCCCCTCGCCCTCCCCAAAAAACACTCGGAGGCCCCTCGCCCTCCACAAAAGCCACTCGGAGGCCCCTCGCCCACACCGAAAGCCACTCGGAGGCCCCTCGCCCTGCCCGAAAGCCACTCGGAGGCCCCTCGCCCTCCCCAAAAGACACTCGGAGGCCCCTCGCCCTCCCCGAAAGCCACTCGGAGGCCCCTCGCCCTCCCCGAAAGCCACTCCGAGGCCCCTCGCCCACACCGAAAGCCACTCGAAGGCCCCTTGCCCACCCCGAAAGCCACTCGGAGGCCCCTCGCCCTCCCCGAAAGACACTCGGAGGCCCCTCGCCCTCCCCAAAAGCCACTCGGAGGCCCCTCGCCCACCCCGAAAGACACTCGGAGGCCCCTCGCCCACCCCGAAAGACACTCGGAGGCCCCTCGCCCTCCCCGAAAGCCACTCGGAGGCCCCTCGCCCACCCCGAAAGACACTCGGAGGCCACTCGCCCTCCCCGAAAGCCACTCGGAGGCCCCTCGCCCTGCCCAAAAGACACTCGGAGGCCCCTCACACTCCCCGAAAGACACTTGGAGGCCCCTCGCCCTCCCCGAAAGCCACTCGGAGGCCCCTCGCCCACCCCGAAAGCCACTCGGAGGCCTTTCGCCCTGCCCGAAAGCCACTCGGAGGCCCCTCGCCCACCCCGAAAGCCACTTGGAGGCCCCTCGCCCACCCCAGAAGCCACTCGGAGGCCCCTCGCCCTCCCCGAAAGACACTCGGAGGCCCCTCGCCCTCCCCGAAAGACACTCGGAGGCCCCTCGGCCTCCCTGAAAGCCACTCGGAGGCCCCTCGCCCTCCCCAAAAGCCACTCGGAGGCCCCTCGCCCACCCCGAAAGACACTCGGAGGCCCCTCGCCCACCCAGAAAGACACTCGGAGGCCCCTCGCCCTCCCCGAAAGCCACTCGGAGGCCCCTCGCCCTCCCCGAAAGACACTCGGAGGCCCCTCGCCCACCCCGAAAGCCACTCGGAGGCCCCTCGCCCACCCCGAAAGCCACTCAGAGGCCCCTCACCCACCCCGAAAGACACTCGGAGGCCCCTCGCTCTCCACAAAAGCCACTCGGAGGCCCCTCGCCCTCCCCGAAAGCCACTCGGAGGCGCCTCGCCCTTCCCGAAAGACACTCGGAGGCCCCTCGCCCTCCCCGAAAGACACTCGGAGGCCCCGAGCCCACCCCGAAAGCCACTCGGAGGCCCCTCGCCCTCCCTGAAAGACACTCGGAGGCCCCTCGCCCACCCAGAAAGACACTCGGAGGCCCCTCGCCCTCACCGAAAGACACTCGGAGGCCCCTCCCCCTCCCCAAAAGCCACTCGGAGGCCCCTCGCCCTCCCTGAAAGCCACTCCGAGGCACCTCGCCCTCCACAAAAGGCACTCGGAGGCCGATCGCCCTCCCCGAAAGACACTCGGAGGCCCCTCGCCCTCCCCAAAAGCCACTGGGAGGCCCCTCGCCCTCCCCGAAAGACACTCGCAGGCCCCTCGCCCACACCGAAAGACACTCGGAGGCCCCTCGCCCTCCCCGAAAGCCACTCGGAGGCCCCTCGCCCTCCCCGAAAGCCACTCGGAGGCCCCTCGCCCTCCCCGAAAGCCACTCGGAGGCCCCTCGCCCACCCCGAAAGACACTCGGAGGCCCCTCGCCCTCCCCGAAAGCCACACGGAGGCCCCTCGCCCTCCCCGAAAGCCACTCCGAGGCCCCTCGCCTACCCAGAAAGACACTCGGAGGCCCCTCGCCCTCCCCGAAAGCCACTCGGAGGCCCCTCGCCCTCCCCGAAAGACACTCCGAGGCCCCTCGCCCTCCCCGAAAGCCACTCGGAGGCCCCTCGCCCTGCCCGAAAGACACTCGGAGGCCCCTCGCCCTCCCCGAAAGACACTCGGAGGCCCCTCGCCCTCCCCGAAAGACACTCGGAGGCCCCTCGCCCTCCCCGAAAGCGACTCCGAGGCCCCTCGCCCACCCCGAAAGCCACTCGGAGGCCCCTCGCCCTCCCCAAAAGCCACTCGGAGGCCCCTCGCCCACCCCGAATGCCACTCGGAGGCCCCTCGCCCACCCCGAAAGCCACTCGGAGGCCCCTCGCCCTCCCCAAAAGCCACTCGGAGGCCCCTCGCCCACCCCGAAAGCCACTCCGAGGCCCCTCGCCCTCCCCGAAAGACACTCGGAGGCCCCTCGCCCTCACCGAAAGACACTCGGAGGCCCCTCGCCCACCCCGAAAGCCACTCCGAGGCCCCTCGCCCTCCCCAAAAGACACTCGGAGGCCCCTCGCCCTCCCCGAAAGACACTCGGAGGCACCTCGCCCTGCCCGAAAGCCACTTGGAGGCGCCTCGCCCTCCCCGAAAGACACTCGGAGGCCCCTCGCCCTCCCCGAAAGACACTCCGAGGCCCCTCGCCCTCCCCGAAAGCCACACGGAGGCCCCTCGCCCTCCCCGAAAGACACTCGGAGGCCCCTCGCCCTCCCCGAAAGACACTCGGAGGCCCCTCGCCCTCCCCGAAAGACACTCGGAGGCCCCTCGCACACCCCGAAAGACACTCGGAGGCCCCTCGCCCTCCCCGAAAGCCACTCGGAGGCCCCTCGCCCTCCCCAAAAGACACTCCGAGGCCCCTCGCCCTCCCTGAAAGCCACTCGGAGGCCCCTCGCCCTCCACAAAAGCCACTTGGAGGCCCCTCGCCCTCCCCGAAAGACACTCGGAGGCCCATCGCCCTCCCCGAAAGACACTCGGAGGCCCCTCGCCCTCACCGAAAGCCACTCGGAGGCCCCTCGCCCACCCCGAAAGACACTCGGAGGCCCCTCGCCCACACCGAAAGACACTCGGAGGCCCCTCGCCCTCCCCGAAAGACACTCGGAGGCCCCTGGCCCTCCCCGAAACACACTCGGAGGCCCCTCGCCCACCCCGAAAGCCACTCGGAGGCCCCTCGCACACCCCGAAAGACACTCGGAGGCCCCTCGCCCTCCCCGAAAGCCACTCGGAGGCCCCTCGCCCTCCCCGAAAGACACTCGGAGGCCCCTCGCCCTCCCCGAAAGCCACTCCGAGGCCCCTCGCCCTCCCCGAAAGCCACTCGGAGGCCCCTCGCCGTCCACAAAAGACACTCGGAGGCCCCTCGCCCTCCCCGAAAGCCACTCCGAGGCCCCTCGCCCTCCACAAAAGCCACTCGGAGGCCCCTCGCCCTCCCCGAAAGACACTCCGAGGCCCCTCGCCCTCCCAGAAAGACACTCGGAGGCCCCTCGCCCTCCCTGAAAGCCACTCAGAGGCCCCTCGCCCACCCCGAAAGCCACTCGGAGGCAACTCGCCCTCCCCGAAAGACACTCGGAGGCCCCTCGCCCTCCCCGAAAGACACTCCGAGGCCCCTCGCCCTCCCCGAAAGACACTCGGAGGCCCCTCGCCCACCCCGAAAGCCACTCGGAGGCCCCTCGCCTTCCCCTAAAGTCACTCGGAGGCCCCTCGCCCACCCCGAAAGACACTCGGAGGCCCCTCGCCCTCCCCGAAAGACACTCGGAGGCCCCTCGCCCTCCCCGAAAGCCACTCGGAGGCCCCACGCCTTGACTGAAAGACACTCGGAGGCCCCTCGCTCTGCCCGAAAGACACTCGGAGGCCCCTCGCCCTCCCCGAAAGACACTCGGAGGCCTGTCGCCCTCCCCGAAAGACACTCGGAGGCCCCTCGCCCTCCCCGAAAGACACTCGGAGGCCCCTCGCTCTCCACAAAAGCCACTCGGAGGCCCATCGCCCTCACCGAAAGACACTCGGAGGCCCCTCGCACACCACGAAAGACACTCGGAGGCCCCTCGCCCTCCCCGAAAGACACTCGGAGGCCCCTCGCCCTGCCCGAAAGACACTCGGAGGCCCCTCGCCCACCCCAGAAGCCACTCGGAGGCCCCTCGCCCTCCCCGAAAGACACTCGGAGGCCCCTCGCCCTCCCCGAAAGACACTCCGAGGCCCCTCGCCCTCCCCGAAAGACACTCCGAGGCCCCTCGCCCTCCCCGAAAGACACTCGGAGGCCCCTCGCCCTCCCCGAAAGCCACTCGGAGGCCCCTCGTCCACCCCGAAAGCCACTCAGAGGCCCCTCGCCCTCCCTAAAAGCCACTCGGAGGCCCCTCGCCCTCCCCAAAAGCCACTCGGAGGCCCCTCGCCCTCCCCGAAAGCCACTCGGAGGCCCCTCGCCCACCCCGAAAGCCACTCGGAGGCCCCTCGCCCACACCGAAAGACACTCGGAGGCCCCTCGCACACCCCGAAAGCCACTCGGAGGCCCCTGGCCCTCCCCGAAACACACTCGGAGGCCCCTCGCCCACCCCGAAAGACACTCGGAGGCCCCTCGCCCACCCCGAAAGCCACTCCGAGGCCCCTCGCCCTCCCCGAAAGCCACTCCGAGGCCCCTCGCCCTCCCCGAAAGCCACACGGAGGCCCCTCGCCCTCCCCGAAAGACACTCCGAGGCCCCTCGCCCTCCCCAAAAGCCACTCGGAGGCCCCTCGCCCTCCACAAAAGACACTCGGAGGCCCATAGGCCTCCCTGAAAGCCACTCGGAGGCCCCTCGCCCTCCACAAAAGCCACTCGGAGGCCCCTCGCCCTCCCCGAAAGACACTCGGAGGCCCCTCGCCCTCCCCAAAAAACACTCGGAGGCCCCTCGCCCTCCCCAAAAGCCACTCGCAGGCCCCTCGCCCACACCGAAAGCCACTCGGAGGCCCCTCGCCCTGCCCGAAAGCCACTCGGAGGCCCCTCGCCCTCCCCGAAAGACACTCGGAGGCCCCTCGCCCTCCCCGAAAGTCACTCGGAGGCCCCTCGCCCTCCACAAAAGCCACTCCGAGGCCCCTCGCCCACCACGAAACACACTTGGAGGCCCCTTGCCCACCCCGAAAGACACTCGGAGGCCCCTCGCCCTCCCCGAAAGACACTCGGAGGCCCCTCGCCCTCCCAGAAAGACACTCGGAGGCCCCTCGCCCTCCCCGAAAGACACTCGGAGGCCCCTCGCCCACCCCGACAGACACTCGGAGGCCCCTCGCCCTCCCCGAAAGCCACTCGGAGGCCCCTCGCCCACCCCGAAAGACACTCGGAGGCCACTCGCCCTCCCCGAAAGCCACTCGGAGGCCCCTCGCCCACCCCGAAAGACACTCGGAGGCCCCTCACACTCCCCGAAAGACACTTGGAGGCCCCTCGCCCTGCCCGAAAGCCACTCGGAGGCTCCTCGCCCACCCCGAAAGCCACTCGGAGGCCACTCGCCCTCCACAAAAGCCACTCGGAGGCCCCTCGCCCACCCCGAAAGCCACTTGGAGGCCCCTCGCTCTCCACAAAAGCCACTTGGAGGCCCCTCGCTCTCCACAAAAGCCACTCGGAGGCCCCTCGCCCTCCCCGAAAGACACTCGGAGGCCCCGAGCCCTCCCCGAAAGACACTCGGAGGCCCCTCCCCCTCCCCGAAAGCCACACGGAGGCCCCTCGCCCTCCCCGAAAGCCACTCCGAGGCCCCTCGCCTACCCAGAAAGACACTCGGAGGCCCCTCGCCCTCCCCGAAAGCCACTCGGAGGCCCCTCGCCCTGCCCGAAAGACACTCCGAGGCCCCTCGCCCACCCCGAAAGCCACTCGGAGGCCCCTCGCCCTGCCCGAAAGACACTCGGAGGCCCCTCGCCCTCCCCGAAAGACACTCGGAGGCCCCTCGCCCTCCCCGAAAGACACTCGGAGGCCCCTCGCCCTCCCCGAAAGACACTCGGAGGCCCCTCGCCCTCCCCGAAAGCGACTCCGAGGCCCCTCGCCCACCCCGAAAGCCACTCGGAGGCCCCTCGCCCTCCCCAAAAGCCACTCGGAGGCCCCTCGCCCACCCCGAATGCCACTCGGAGGCCCCTCGCCCACCCCGAAAGCCACTCGGAGGCCCCTCGCCCTCCCCAAAAGCCACTCGGAGGCCCCTCGCCCACCCCGAAAGCCACTCCGAGGCCCCTCGCCCACCCCGAAAGACACTCGGAGGCCCCTCGCCCTCACCGAAAGACACTCGGAGGCCCCTCGCCCACCCCGAAAGCCACTCCGAGGCCCCTCGCCCTCCCCAAAAGACACTCGGAGGCCCCTCGCCCTCCCCGAAAGACACTCGGAGGCACCTCGCCCACCCCGAAAGCCACTTGGAGGCGCCTCGCCCTCCCCGAAAGACACTCGGAGGCCCCTCGCCCTCCCCGAAAGACACTCCGAGGCCCCTCGCCCTCCCCGAAAGCCACACGGAGGCCCCTCGCCCTCCCCGAAAGACACTCGGAGGCCCCTCGCCCTCCCCGAAAGCCACTCGGAGGCCCCTCGCCCTCCCCGAAAGACACTCGGAGGCCCCTCGCCCACCCCGAAAGCCACTCGGAGGCCCCTCGCCCTCCCCAAAAGCCACTCGGAGGCCCCTCGCCCTCCCCGAAAGCCACTCGGAGGCCCCTCGCCCTCCCCGAAAGACACTCCGAGGCCCCTCGCCCTCCCTGAAAGCCACTCGGAGGCCCCTCGCCCTACACAAAAGCCACTTGGAGGCCCCTCGCCCTCCCAGAAAGACACTCGGAGGCCCATCGCCCTCCCCGAAAGACACTCGGAGGCCCCTCGCCCTCACCGAAAGCCACTCGGAGGCCCCTCGCCCACCCCGAAAGACACTCGGAGGCCCCTCTCCCACACCGAAAGACACTCGGAGGCCCCTCGCCCTCCCCGAAAGACACTCGGAGGCCCCTGGCCCTCCCCGAAACACACTCGGAGGCCCCTCGCCCACCCCGAAAGCCACTCGGAGGCCCCTCGCACACCCCGAAAGCCACTCGGAGGCCCCTCGCCCTCCCCGAAAGCCACTCGGAGGCCCCTCGCCCTCCCCGAAAGACACTCGGAGGCCCCTCGCCCTCCCCGAAAGCCACTCCGAGGCCCCTCGCCCTCCCCGAAAGCCACTCGGAGGTCCCTCGCCCTCCCAGAAAGACACTCGGAGGCCCCTCGCCCTCCCCGAAAGCCACTCCGAGGCCCCTCGCCCTCCACAAAAGCCACTCGGAGGCCCCTCGCCCTCCCCGAAAGACACTCCGAGGCCCCTCGCCCTCCCAGAAAGACACTCGGAGGCCCCTCGCCCTCCCTGAAAGCCACTCAGAGGCCCCTCGCCCACCCCGAAAGCCACTCGGAGGCCACTCGCCCTCCCCGAAAGACACTCGGAGGCCCCTCGCCCTCCCCGAAAGACACTCCGAGGCCCCTCGCCCTCCCCGAAAGACACTCGGAGGCCCCTCGCCCACCCCGAAAGCCACTCGGAGGCCCCTCGCCTTCCCCTAAAGTCACTCGGAGGCCCCTCGCCCACCCCGAAAGACACTCGGAGGCCCCTCGCCCTCCCCGAAAGACACTCGGAGGCCCCTCGCCCTCCCCGAAAGACACTCGGAGGCCCCTCGCCCTCCCCGAAAGCCACTCGGAGGCCCCACGCCTTGACTGAAAGACACTCGGAGGCCCCTCGCTCTGCCCGAAAGACACTCGGAGGCCCCTCGCCCTCCCCGAAAGACACTCGGAGGCCTGTCGCCCTCCCCGAAAGACACTCGGAGGCCCCTCGCCCTCCCCGAAAGACACTCGGAGGCCCCTCGCTCTCCACAAAAGCCACTCGGAGGCCCATCGCCCTCACCGAAAGACACTCGGAGGCCCCTCGCACACCACGAAAGACACTCGGAGGCCCCTCGCCCTCCCCGAAAGACACTCGGAGGCCCCTCGCCCTCCCCGAAAGACACTCGGAGGCCCCTCGCCCACCCCAGAAGCCACTCGGAGGCCCCTCGCCCTCCCCGAAAGACACTCGGAGGCCCCTCGCCCTCCCCGAAAGACACTCCGAGGCCCCTAGCCCTCCCCGAAAGACACTCCGAGGCCCCTCGCCCTCCCCGAAAGACACTCGGAGGCCCCTCGCCCTCCCCGAAAGCCACTCGGAGGCCCCTCGTCCACCCCGAAAGCCACTCAGAGGCGCCTCGCCCTCCCTAAAAGCCACTCGGAGGCCCCTCGCCCTCCACAAAAGCCACTCGGAGGCCCCTCGCCCTCCCCGAAAGCCACTCCGAGGCCCCTCGCCCTCCCCGAAAGCCACACGGAGGCCTTTCGCCCTGCCCGAAAGCCACTCGGAGGCCCCTCGCCCTCCCCAAAAGCCACTCGGAGGCCCGTCGTCCACCCCGAAAGCCATACGGGGGCCCCTCGCCCACCCCGAAAGACACTCGGAGGCCACTCGCCCTCCCCGAAAGCCACTCGGAGGCCCCTCGCCCTCCACAAAAGACACTCGGAGGCCCCTCGCCCTCCCTGAAAGCCACTCCGAGGCACCTCGCCCTCCACAAAAGACACTCGGAGGCCCCTGGCCCTCCCCGAAAGACACTCGGAGGCCCCTCGCCCTCCCCGAAAGACACTCGGAGGCCCCTCGCCCTCCCCAAAAGCCACTCGGAGGCCCCTCGCCCACCCCGAAAGCCACTCGGAGGCCCCTCGCCCACACCGAAAGACACTCGGAGGCCCCTCGCTCTCCACAAAAGACACTCGGAGGCCCCTGGCCCTCCCCGAAACACACTCGGAGGCCCCTCGCCCTCCCCGAAAGACACTCGGAGGCCCGTCGTCCACCCCGAAAGCCACTCGGAGGCCCCTCGCCCTCCCCGAAAGCCACTCGGAGGCCCCTCGCCCTCCCCGAAAGACACTCGGAGGCCCCTCGCCCTCCCCGAAAGACACTCGGAGGCCCCTCGCCCTCCCCGAAAGCCACTCCGAGGCCCCTCGCCCTCCCCGAAAGCCACTCCGAAGCCCCTCGCCCTCCCCAAAAGCCACTCGGAGGCCCCTCGCCCTCCACAAAAGACACTCGGAGGCCCCTCGCCCTCCCCGAAAGCCACTCCGAGGCCCCTCGCCCTCCACAAAAGCCACTCGGAGGCCCCTCGCCCTCCCCGAAAGCCACTCGGAGGCCCCTCGCCCTCCCAGAAAGACACTCGGAGGCCCCTCGCCCTCCCCGAAAGCCACTCAGAGGCCCCTCGCCCACCCCGAAAGCCACTCGGAGGCCCCTCGCCCACCCCGAAAGCCACTCGGAGGCCCCTCGCCCTCCCCGAAAGACACTCGGAGGCCCCTCGCCCACCCCAAAAGACACTCGGAGGCCCCTCGCCCTCCCCGAAAGACACTCGGAGGCCCCTCGCCCTCCACAAAAGACACTCGGAGGCCCCTCGCCTTCCCCTAAAGTCACTCGGAGGCCCCTCGCCCTCCCCGAAAGACACTCGGAGGCCCCTCGCCCTCCCCGAAAGCCACTCGGAGGTCCCTCGCCCTCCCCGGAAGACACTCGGAGGCCCCTCGCCCTCCCCGAAAGCCACTCGGAGGCCCCTCGCCCACCCCGAAAGCCATTCGGAGGCCCCACGCCTTGACTGAAAGACACTGGGAGGCCCCTCGCTCTGCCCGAAAGCCACTCGGAGGCCCCTCGCCCTCCCCGAAAGACACTCGGAGGCCTGTCGCCCTCCCCGAAAGACACTCGGAGGCCCCTCGCCCTCCCCGAAAGACACTCGGAGGCCCCTCGCTCTCCACAAAAGCCACTCGGAGGCCCATCGCCCTCACCGAAAGACACTCGGAGGCCCCTCGCACACCACGAAAGACACTCGGAGGCCCCTCGCCCTCCCCGAAAGACACTCGGAGGCCCCTGGCCCTCCCCGAAAGACACTCGGAGGCCCCTCGCCCACCCCAGAAGCCACTCGGAGGCCCCTCGCCCTCCCCGAAAGACACTCCGAGGCCCCTCGCCCTCCCCGAAAGACACTCGGAGGCCCCTCGCCCACCCCGAAAGCCACTCGGAGGCCCCTCGCCCTCCCCGAAAGACACTCGGAGGCCCCTCGCCCTCCCCGAAAGCCACTCGGAGGCCCCTCGCCCTCCCCGAAAGACACTCGGAGGCCCGTCGTCCACCCCGAAAGCCACTCAGAGGCCCCTCGCCCTCCCCAAAAGCCACTCGGAGGCCCCTCGCCCTCCACAAAAGCCACTCGGAGGCCCCTCGCCCTCCCCGAAAGCCACACGGAGGCCTTTCGCCCTGCCCGAAAGCCACTCGGAGGCCCCTCGCCCACCCAGAAAGACACTCGGAGGCCCGTCGTCCACCCCGAAAGACACTCGGAGGCCCCTCGCCCACCCCGAAAGCCACTCGGAGGCCCCTCGCCCTCCCCGAAAGACACTCGGAGGCCCCTCGCCCTCCCTGAAAGACACTCGGAGGCACCTCGCCCTCCCCAAAAGCCACTGGGAGGCCCCTCGCCCTCCCCGAAAGACACTCGGAGGCCCCTCGCCCTCCCCAAAAGACACTCGGAGGCCCCTCACCCTCCCCAAAAGCCAATCGGAAGTCCCTCGCCCTCCCCGAAAGCCACACGGAGGCCCCTCACCCTCCCCAAAAGCCACTCGGAGGCCCCTCGCCCACCCGGAGCGCCACTCGGATGCCCCTCGCCATCCCCAAAAGCCACTCGGAGGCCCCTCGCCCTCCCCGAAAGACACTCGGAGGCCCCTCGCTCTCCACAAAAGCCACTCGGAGGCCCCTCGCCCTCCCCAAAAGACACTCGGAGGCGCCTCGCCCTTCCCGAAAGACACTCGGAGGCCCCTCGCCCTCCCCGAAAGACACTCGGAGGCCCCTCGCCCTCCCCGAAAGCCACATGAAGGCCCCTCGCCCAAACCGAAAGCCACTCGGAGGCCCCTCGCCCTCCCTGAAAGACACTCGGAGGCCCCTCGCCCACCCAGAAAGACACTCGGAGGCCCCTCGCCCTCACCGAAAGACACTCGGAGGCCCCTCGCCCTCCCCAAAAGCCACTCGGAGGCCCCTCGCCCTCCCTGAAAGCCACTCCGAGGCACCTCGCCCTCCACAAAAGCCACTCGGATGCCGATCGCCCTCCCCGAAAGACACTCGGAGGCCCCTCGCCCTCCCCGAAAGCCACTCCGAGGCCCCTCGCTTTCCCCGAAAGACGCTCGCAGGCCCCTCGCCCACACCGAAAGACACTCGGAGGCCCCTCGCCCACCCCGAAAGCCACTCGGAGGCCCCTCGCCCTCCCCGAAAGACACTCCGAGGCCCCTCGCCCACCCCGAAAGACACTCGGAGGCCCCTCGCCCTCCCCGAAAGACACTCCGAGGCCCCTCGCCCTCCCCGAAAGACACTCGGAGGCCCCTCGCCCTCCCCGAAAGCCACTCGGAGGCGCCTCGCCCTCCCCGAAAGCCACTCGGAGGCCCCTCGCCCTCCCCGAAAGCCACTCGGAGGCCCCTCGCCCTCCCCAAAAGACACTCAGAGGCCCCTCCCCAACCCCAAAAGCCACTCGGAGGCCCCTCGCCCTCCCCGAAAGCCACTCGGAGGCCCCTCGCCCTCCCCGAAAGACACTCCGAGGCCCCTCGCCCACGCCAAAAGCCACTCGGAGGCCACTCGCCCTCCTCAAAAACCACTCGGAGGCCCCTCGCCCTCCCCGAAAGACACTCGGAGGCCCCGGGCCCACCCCGAAAGCCACTCGGAGGCCCCTCGCCCTCCCCGAAAGACACTCGGAGGCCCCTCGCCCTCCCCGAAAGCCACACGGAGGCCCCTCGCCCTCCCCGAAAGACACTCGGAGGCCCCTCGCCCTCCCCGAAAGCCACTCGGAGGCCCCTCGCCCTCCCCGAAAGACACTCGGAGGCCCCTCGCCCTCCCCGAAAGCCACTCGGAGGCCCCTCGCCCTCCCCGAAAGACACTCGGAGGCCCCTCGCCATCCCCAAAAGCCACTCGGAGGCCCCTCGCCCACACCGAAAGCCACTCGGAAGCCCCTCGCTCTCAACAAAAGCCACTCGGAGGCCCCTCGCCCTCCACAAAAGCCACTCGGAGGCCCCTCGCCCTCCCCGAAAGACACTCGGAGGCCCCTCGCCCTCCCCGAAAGACACTCGGAGGCCCCTCGCCCTCCCCGAAACACACTCGGAGGCTCCTGGCCCTCCCCGAAAGACACTCGGAGGCCCCTCGCCCTCCCCGAAAGACACTCCGAGGCCCCTCGCCCTCCACAAAAGCCACTCGGAGGCCCCTCGCCCTCCCTGAAAGCCACTCCGAGGCCCCTCGCCCTCCACAAAAGCCACTCGGAGGCCCCTCGCCCTCCCCGAAAGACACTCGGAGGCCCCTCGCCCTCCCCAAAAGCCACTCGGAGGCCCCTCGCCCTCCCCGAAAGCCACTCGGAGGCCCCTCGCCCACCCCGAAAGCCACTCGGAGGCCCCTCGCCCACACCGAAAGACACTCGGAGGCCCCTCGCACACCCCGAAAGCCACTCGGAGGCCCCTGGCCCTCCCCGAAACACACTCGGAGGCCCCTCGCTCTCCACAAAAGCCACTCGGAGGCCCCTCGCCCTCCCCGAAAGCCACTCGGAGGCGCCTCGCCCTTCCCGAAAGACACTCGGAGGACCCTCGCCCTCCCCGAAAGACACTCGGAGGCCCCTCGCCCTCCCCGAAAGACACTCCGAGGCCCCTCGCCCACCCCGAAAGCCACTCGGAGGCCCCTCGCCCTCCCTGAAAGACACTCGGAGGCCCCTCGCCCACCCAGAAAGACACTCGGAGGCCCCTCGCCCTCACCGAAAGACACTCGGAGGCCGCTCGCCCTCCCCAAAAGCCACTCGGAGGCCCCTCGCCCACCCCGAAAGCCACTCCGAGGCACCTCGCCCTCCACAAAAGCCACTCGGAGGCCGATCGCCCTCCCCGAAAAACACTCGGAGGCCCCTCGCCCTCCCCAAAAGCCACTGGGAGGCCCCTCGCCCTCCCCGAAAGACACTCGCAGGCCCCTCGCCCACACCGAAAGACACTCGGAGGCCCCTCGCCCTCCCCGAAACACACTCGGAGGCCCCTCGCCCACCCCGAAAGCCACTCGGAGGCCCCTCGCCCTCCCCGAAAGCCACTCGGAGGCCCCTCGCCCACCCCGAAAGACACTCGGAGGCCCCTCGCCCTCCCCGAAAGACACTCGCAGGCCCCTCGCCCTGCCCGAAAGACACTCGGAGGCCCCTCGCCCACCCCGAAAGACACTCAGAGGCCCCTCGCCCTCCCCGAAAGCCACTCGGAGGCCCCTCGCCCTCCCCGAAAGCCACTCGGAGGCCCCTCGCCCTCCACAAAAGACACTCAGAGGCCCCTCGCCCTCCCCGAAAGCCACACGGAGGCCCCTCGCCCACCCCGAAAGCCACTCGGAGGCCCCTCGCCCTCCCCGAAAGACACTCCGAGGCCCCTCGTCCACCCCAAAAGCCACTCGGAGGCCACTCGCCCTCCTCAAAAACCACTCGGAGGCCCCTGGCCCTCCCCGAAAGACACTCCGAGGCCCCGGGCCCTCCCCGAAAGCCACTCGGAGGCCCCTCGCCCTCCCCGAAAGACACTCCGAGGCCCCTCGCCCTCCCCGAAAGCCACACGAAGGCCCCTCGCCCTCCCCGAAAGACACTCGGAGGCCCCTCGCCCTCCCCGAAAGCCACTCGGAGGCCCCTCGCCCTCCCCGAAAGACACTCGGAGGCCCCTTGCCCTCCCCGAAAGCCACTCGGAGGCCCCTCGCCCTCCACAAAAGACACTCGGAGGCCCCTCGGCCTCCCTGAAAGCCATTCCGAGGCGCCTCGCCCTCCACAAAAGCCACTCGGAGGCCCCTCGCCCTCCCCGAAAGACACTCCGAGGCCCCTCGCCCTCCCCAAAAAACACTCGGAGGCCCCTCGCCCTCCACAAAAGCCACTCGGAGGCCCCTCGCCCACACCGAAAGCCACTCGGAGGCCCCTCGCCCTGCCCGAAAGCCACTCGGAGGCCCCTCGCCCTCCCCAAAAGACACTCGGAGGCCCCTCGCCCTCCCCGAAAGCCACTCGGAGGCCCCTCGCCCTCCCCGAAAGCCACTCCGAGGCCCCTCGCCCACACCGAAAGCCACTCGAAGGCCCCTTGCCCACCCCGAAAGCCACTCGGAGGCCCCTCGCCCTCCCCGAAAGACACTCGGAGGCCCCTCGCCCTCCCCAAAAGCCACTCGGAGGCCCCTCGCCCACCCCGAAAGACACTCGGAGGCCCCTCGCCCACCCCGAAAGACACTCGGAGGCCCCTCGCCCTCCCCGAAAGCCACTCGGAGGCCCCTCGCCCACCCCGAAAGACACTCGGAGGCCACTCGCCCTCCCCGAAAGCCACTCGGAGGCCCCTCGCCCTGCCCAAAAGACACTCGGAGGCCCCTCACACTCCCCGAAAGACACTTGGAGGCCCCTCGCCCTCCCCGAAAGCCACTCGGAGGCCCCTCGCCCACCCCGAAAGCCACTCGGAGGCCTTTCGCCCTGCCCGAAAGCCACTCGGAGGCCCCTCGCCCACCCCGAAAGCCACTTGGAGGCCCCTCGCCCACCCCAGAAGCCACTCGGAGGCCCCTCGCCCTCCCCGAAAGACACTCGGAGGCCCCTCGCCCTCCCCGAAAGACACTCGGAGGCCCCTCGGCCTCCCTGAAAGCCACTCGGAGGCCCCTCGCCCTCCCCAAAAGCCACTCGGAGGCCCCTCGCCCACCCCGAAAGACACTCGGAGGCCCCTCGCCCACCCAGAAAGACACTCGGAGGCCCCTCGCCCTCCCCGAAAGCCACTCGGAGGCCCCTCGCCCTCCCCGAAAGACACTCGGAGGCCCCTCGCCCACCCCGAAAGCCACTCGGAGGCCCCTCGCCCACCCCGAAAGCCACTCAGAGGCCCCTCACCCACCCCGAAAGACACTCGGAGGCCCCTCGCTCTCCACAAAAGCCACTCGGAGGCCCCTCGCCCTCCCCGAAAGCCACTCGGAGGCGCCTCGCCCTTCCCGAAAGACACTCGGAGGCCCCTCGCCCTCCCCGAAAGACACTCGGAGGCCCCGAGCCCACCCCGAAAGCCACTCGGAGGCCCCTCGCCCTCCCTGAAAGACACTCGGAGGCCCCTCGCCCACCCAGAAAGACACTCGGAGGCCCCTCGCCCTCACCGAAAGACACTCGGAGGCCCCTCCCCCTCCCCAAAAGCCACTCGGAGGCCCCTCGCCCTCCCTGAAAGCCACTCCGAGGCACCTCGCCCTCCACAAAAGGCACTCGGAGGCCGATCGCCCTCCCCGAAAGACACTCGGAGGCCCCTCGCCCTCCCCAAAAGCCACTGGGAGGCCCCTCGCCCTCCCCGAAAGACACTCGCAGGCCCCTCGCCCACACCGAAAGACACTCGGAGGCCCCTCGCCCTCCCCGAAAGCCACTCGGAGGCCCCTCGCCCTCCCCGAAAGCCACTCGGAGGCCCCTCGCCCTCCCCGAAAGCCACTCGGAGGCCCCTCGCCCACCCCGAAAGACACTCGGAGGCCCCTCGCCCTCCCCGAAAGACACTCGGAGGCCCCTCGCCCACCCCGAAAGCCACTCGGAGGCCCCTCGCCCTCCCCGAAAGCCACTCGGAGGCCCCTCGCCCACCCCGAAAGACACTCGGAGGCCCCTCGCCCTCCACAAAAGACACTCAGAGGCCCCTCGCCCTCCCCGAAAGCCACACGGAGGCCCCTCGCCCACCCCGAAAGCCACTCGGAGGCCCCTCGCCCTCCCCGAAAGACACTCCGAGGCCCCTCGTCCACCCCGAAAGCCACTCCGAGGCCACTCGCCCTCCTCAAAAACCACTCGGAGGCCCCTGGCCCTCCCCGAAAGACACTCGGAGGCCCCTCGCCCACCCCGAAAGACACTCGGAGGCCCCTCGCCCTCCCCGAAAGACACTCGGAGGCCCCTCGCCCTCCCCGAAAGCCACACGAAGGCCCCTCGCCCTCCCCGAAAGACACTCGGAGGCCCCTCGCCCTCCCCGAAAGACACTCGGAGGCCCCTCGCCCTCACCGAAAGACACTCGGAGGCCCCTCGCCCTCCCCGAAAGACACTCGGAGGCCCCTCGCCCTCCACAAAAGACACTCGGAGGCCCCTCGGCCTCCCTGAAAGCCATTCCGAGGCGCCTCGCCCTCCACAAAAAACACTCGGAGGCCCCTCGCCCTCCCCGAAAGACACTCCGAGGCCCCTCGCCCTCCCCAAAAAACACTCGGAGGCCCCTCGCCCTCCACAAAAGCCACTCGGAGGCCCCTCGCCCTCCCCGAAAGCCACTCGGAGGCCCCTCGCCCTGCCCGAAAGCCACTCGGAGGCCCCTCGCCCTCCCCGAAAGACACTCGGAGGCCCCTCGCCCTCCCCGAAAGCCACTCGGAGGCCCCTCGCCCTCCCCGAAAGCCACTCGGAGGCCCCTCGCCCACCCCGAAAGCCACTCGAAGGCCCCTTGCCCTCCCCGAAAGACACTCGGAGGCCCCTCGCCCTCCCCGAAAGACACTCGGAGGCCCCTCGCCCTCCCCAAAAGCCACTCGGAGGCCCCTCGCCCACCCCGAAAGACACTCGGAGGCCCCTCTCCCACACCGAAAGACACTCGGAGGCCCCTCGCCCTCCCCGAAAGCCACTCGGAGGCCCCTCGCCCACCCCGAAAGACACTCGGAGGCCCCTCGCCCTCCCCGAAAGCCACTCGGAGGCCCCTCGCCCTGCCCAAAAGACACTCAGAGGCCCCTCACACTCCCCGAAAGACACTTGGAGGCCCCTCGCCCTCCCCGAAAGCCACTCGGAGGCCCCTCGCCCACCCCGAAAGCCACTCGGAGGCCTTTCGCCCTGCCCAAAAGCCACTCGGAGGCCCCTCGCCCACCCCGAAAGCCACTTGGAGGCCCTTCGCTCTCCACAAAAACCACTCGGAGGCCCCTCGCCCTCCCCGAAAGCCACTTGGAGGCGCCTCGCCCTCCCCGAAAGACACTCGGAGGCCCCTCGCCCTCCCCGAAAGACACTCGGAGGCCCCTCGGCCTCCCTGAAAGCCACTCGGAGGCCCCTCGCCCTCCACAAAAGCCACTCGGAGGCCCCTCGCCCACCCCGAAAGACACTCGGAGGCCCCTCGCCCACCCAGAAAGACACTCGGAGGCCCCTCGCCCTCCCCGAAAGCCACTCGGAGGCCCCTCGCCCTCCCCGAAAGCCACTCGGAGGCCCCTCGCCCACCCCGAAAGCCACTCGGAGGCCCCTCGCCCACCCCGAAAGCCACTCAGAGGCCCCTCGCCCACCCCGAAAGACACTCGGAGGCCCCTCGCCCTCCCCAAAAGACACTCGGAGGCCCCTCGCCCTTCCCGAAAGACACTCGGAGGCCCCTCGCCCTCCCCGAAAGACACTCCGAGGCCCCTCGCCCTCCCCGAAAGACACTCGGAGGCCCCTCGCCCTCCCAGAAAGACACTCGGAGGCCCCTCGCCCTCCCCGAAAGCGACTCCGAGGCCCCTCGCCCACCCCGAAAGCCACTCGGAGGCCCCTCGCCCTCCCCAAAAGCCACTCGGAGGCCCCTCGCCCACCCCGAATGCCACTCGGAGGCCCCTCGCCCACCCCGAAAGCCACTGGGAGGCCCCTCGCCCTCCCCAAAAGCCACTCGGAGGCCCCTCGCCCACCCCGAAAGCCACTCCGAGGCCCCTCGCCCTCCCCGAAAGCCACTCGGAGGCCCCTCGCCCACCCCGAAAGCCACTTGGAGGCCCCTCGCTCTCCAAAAAAGCCACTCGGAGGCCCCTCGCCCTGCCCGAAAGCCACTTGGAGGCGCCTGGCCCTCCCCGAAAGACACTCGGAGGCCCCTCGCCCTCCCCGAAAGACACTCCGAGGCCCCTCGCCCTCACCGAAAGCCACACGGAGGCCCCTCGCCCTCCCCGAAAGACACTCGGAGGCCCCTCGCCCTCCCCGAAAGCCACTCCGAGGCCCCTCGCCCTCCACAAAAGACACTCGGAGGCCCCTCGCCCTCTCTGAAAGCCACTCCGAGGCCCCTCGCCCTCCACAAAAGCCACTCGGAGGCCCCTCGCCCTCCCCGAAAGACACTCGGAGGCCCATCGCCCTCCCCGAAAGACACTCGGAGGCCCCTGGCCCTCCCCGAAAGACACTGGGAGGCCCCTCGCCCACCCCGAAAGCCACTCGGAGGCCCCTCGCCCACACCGAAAGACACTCGGAGGCCCCTCGCCCTGCCCGAAAGATACTCGGAGGCCCCAGGCCCTCCCCGAAACACACTCGGAGGCCCCTCGCCCACCCCGAAAGCCACTCGGACGCCCCTCGCCCTCCCCGAAAGACACTCGGAGGCCCCTCGCCCTCCCCGAAAGCCACTCGGAGGCCCCTCGCCCTCCCCGAAAGACACTCGGAGGCCCCTCGCCCTCCCCGAAAGCCACTCCGAGGCCCCTCGCCCTCCCCGAAAGCCACTCGGAGGCCCCTCGCCCTCCCCAAAAGCCACTCGGAGGCCCCTCGCCCTCCACAAAAGACACTCGGAGGCCCCTCGCCCTCCCCGAAAGCCACTCCGAGGCCCCTCGCCCTCCACAAAAGCCACTCGGAGGCCCCTCGCCCTCCCCGAAAGACACTCCGAGGCCCCTCGCCCTCCCCGAAAGACACTCGGAGGCCCCTCGCCCTCCCTGAAAGACACTCGGAGGCCCCTCGCCCACCCCGAAAGACACTCGGAGGCCCCTCGCCCTCCCCGAAAGACACTCGGAGGCCCCTCGCCCTCCCCGAAAGCCACTCGGAGGCCCCTCGCCCACCCCGAAAGACACTCCGAGGCCCCTCGTCCACCCCGAAAAACACTCGGAGGCCCCTCGCCTTCCCCGAAAGCCACTCGGAGGCCCCTCGCCCTCCCCGAAAGACACTCGGAGGCCCCTCGCCCTCCCCAAAAGCCACTCGGAGGTCCCTCGCCCTCCCCGGAAGACACTCGGAGGCCCCTCGCCCTCCCCGAAAGCCACTCGGAGGCCCCTCGCCCACCCCGAAAGACACTCGGAGGCCCCACGCCTTGACTGAAAGACACTCGGAGGCCCCTCGCTCTGCCCGAAAGCCACTCGGAGGCCCCTCGCCCTCCCCGAAAGACACTCGGAGGCCTGTCGCCCTCCCCGAAAGACACTCGGAGGCCCCTCGCCCTCCCCGAAAGACACTCCGAGGCCCCTCGCTCTCCACAAAAGCCACTCGGAGGCCCATCGCCCTCACCGAAAGACACTCGGAGGCCCCTCGCACACCACGAAAGACACTCGGAGGCCCCTCGCCCTCCCCGAAAGACACTCGGAGGCCCCTTGCCCACCCCGAAAGACACTCGGAGGCCCCTCGCCCTCCCCGAAAGCCACTCGGAGGCCCCTCGCCCACCCCGAAAGACACTCGGAGGCCCCTCGCCCTCCCCGAAAGACACTCCGAGGCCCCTCGCCCACCCCGAAAGACACTCGGAGGCCCCTCGCCCTCCCCAAAAGACACTCGGAGGCCCCTCGCCCTCCCCGAAAGACACTCAGAGGCCCCTCGCCCTCCACAAAAGACACTCGGAGGCCCCTCGCCCTCCACAAAAGCCACTCGGAGGCCCCTCGCCCTCCCCGAAAGCCACACGGAGGCCCCTCGCCCTCCCCGAAAGCCACACGGAGGCCTTTCGCCCTGCCCGAAAGCCACTCGGAGGCCCCTCGCCCACCCTGAAAGCCACTCGGAGGCCCGTCGTCCACCCCGAAAGCCACACGGAGGCCCCTCGCCCACCCCGAAAGACACTCCGAGGCCCCTCGCCCTCCCCGAAACACACTCGGAGGCCCCTCGCCCTCCCCGAAAGACACTCGGAGGCACCTCGCCCTCCCCGAAAGCCACTCGGAGGACCCTCGCCCTCCCCGAAACACACTCGGAGGCCCCTCGCCCTCCCCGAAAGACACTCGGAGGCCCCTCACCCTCCCCAAAAGCCACTCGGAGGTCCCTCGCCCTCCCCGAAAGCCACACGGAGGCCCCTCACCCTCCCCAAAAGCCACTCGGAGGCCCCTCGCCCACCCGGAGCGCCACTCGGAGGCCCCTCGCCATCCCCAAAAGCCACTCGGAGGCCCCTCGCCCACCCCGAAAGCCACTCGGAGGCCCCTCGCTCTCCACAAAAGCCACTGGGAGGCCCCTCGCCCTCCCCGAAAGCCACTCGGAGGCGCCTCGCCCTTCCCGAAAGACACTCGGAGGCCCCTCGCCCTCCCCGAAACACACTCGGAGGCCCCTCGCCCTCCCCGAAAGACACATGGAGGCCCCTCGCCCTCCCCAAAAGCCACTCGGAGGCCCCTCGCCCTCCCTGAAAGACACTCGGAGGCCCCTCGCCCACCCAGAAAGACACTCGGAGGCCCCACGCCCTCCCCGAAAGACACTCGGAGGCCCCTCGCCCTCCCCGAAAGACACTCCGAGGCCCCTCGCCCTCCCTGAAAGCCACTCGGAGGCCCCTCGCCCTCCACGAAAGACACTCGGAGGCCGATCGCCCTCCCCGAAAGACACTCGGAGGCCCCTCGCCCTCCCCAAAAGCCACTGGGAGGCCCCTCGCCCTCCCCGAAAGCCACACGAAGGCCCCTCGCCCTGCCCGAAAGACACTCGGAGGCCCCTCGCCCTCCCCGAAAGCCACTCGGAGGCCCCTCGCCCTCCCCGAAAGACACTCGGAGGCCCCGAGCCCTCCCCAAAAGCCACTCGGAGGCCCCTCGCCCTCCACAAAAGACACTCGGAGGCCCCTCGGCCTCCCTGAAAGCCATTCCGAGGCGCCTCGCCCTCCACAAAAGCCACTCGGAGGCCCCTCGCCCTCCCCGAAAGACACTCCGAGGCCCCTCGCCCTCCCCAAAAAACACTCGGAGGCCCCTCGCCCTCCACAAAAGCCACTCGGAGGCCCCTCGCCCACACCGAAAGCCACTCGGAGGCCCCTCGCCCTGCCCGAAAGCCACTCGGAGGCCCCTCGCCCTCCCCGAAAGCCACTCGGAGGCCCCTCGCCCTCCCCGAAAGCCACTCGGAGGCCCCTCGCCCTCCCCGAAAGCCACTCCGAGGCCCCTCGCCCACCCCGAAAGCCACTCGAAGGCCCCTTGCCCACCCCGAAAGCCACTCGGAGGCCCCTCGCCCTCCCCGAAAGACACTCGGAGGCCCCTCGCCCTCCCCAAAAGCCACTCGGAGGCCCCTCGCCCTTCCCGAAAGACACTCGGAGGCCCCTCGCCCACCCCGAAAGACACTCGGAGGCCCCTCGCCCTCCCCGAAAGACACTCGGAGGCCCCTCGCCCACCCCGAAAGACACTCGGAGGCCACTCGCCCTCCCCGAAAGCCACTCGGAGGCCCCTCGCCCTGCCCAAAAGACACTCGGAGGCCCCTCACACTCCCCGAAAGACACTTGGAGGCCCCTCGCCCTCCCCGAAAGCCACTCGGAGGCCCCTCGCCCACCCTGAAAGCCACTCGGAGGCCTTTCGCCCTGCCCGAAAGCCACTCGGAGGCCCCTCGCCCACCCCGAAAGCCACTTGGAGGCCCTTCGCTCTCCACAAAAGCCACTCGGAGGCCCCTTGCCCTCCCCGAAAGCCACTTGGAGGTGCCTCGCCCTCCCCGAAAGACACTCGGAGGCCCCTCGCCCTCCCCGAAAGACACTCGGAGGCCCCTCGGCCTCCCTGAAAGCCACTCGGAGGCCCCTCGCCCTCCCCAAAAGCCACTCGGAGGCCCCTCGCCCACCCCGAAAGACACTCGGAGGCCCCTCGCCCACCCAGAAAGACACTCGGAGGCCCCTCGCCCTCCCCGAAACCCACTCGGAGGCCCCTCGCCCTCCCCGAAAGCCACTCGGAGGCCCCTCGCCCACCCCGAAAGCCACTCGGAGGCCCCTCGCCCACCCCGAAAGCCACTCAGAGGCCCCTCGCCCACCCCGAAAGACACTCGGAGGCCCCTCGCCCTCCCCGAAAGACACTCGGAGGCCCCTCGCCCTTCCCGAAAGACACTCGGAGGCCCCTCGCCCTCCCCGAAAGACACTCCGAGGTCCCTCGCCCTCCCCGAAAGACACTCGGAGGCCCCTCGCCCTCCCAGAAAGACACTCGGAGGCCCCTCGCCCTCCCCGAAAGCGACTCCGAGGCCCCTCGCCCACCCCGAAAGCCACTCGGAGGCCCCTCGCCCTCCCCAAAAGCCACTCGGAGGCCCCTCGCCCACCCCGAATGCCACTCGGAGGCCCCTCGCCCACCCCGAAAGCCACTCGGAGGCCCCTCGCCCTCCCCAAAAGCCACTCGGAGGCCCCTCGCCCACCCCGAAAGCCACTCCGAGGCCCCTCGCCCTCCCCGAAAGACACTCGGAGGCCCCTCGCCCACCCGGAGCGCCACTCGGAGGCCCCTCGCCCTCCCCGAAAGCCACTCGGAGGCCCCTCGCCCACCCCAAAAGCCACTTGGAGGCCCCTCGCTCTCCAAAAAAGCCACTCGGAGGCCCCTCGCCCTCCCCGAAAGCCACTCGGAGGCCCCTCGCCCTCCCCGAAAGACACTCGGAGGCCCCTCGCCCTCCCCGAAAGCCACTCCGAGGCCCCTCGCCCACCCCGAAAGCCACTCGAAGGCCCCTTGCCCACCCCGAAAGCCACTCGGAGGCCCCTCGCCCTCCCCGAAAGACACTCGGAGGCCCCTCGCCCTCCCCAAAAGCCACTCGGAGGCCCCTCGCCCTTCCCGAAAGACACTCGGAGGCCCCTCGCCCACCCCGAAAGACACTCGGAGGCCCCTCGCCCTCCCCGAAAGACACTCGGAGGCCCCTCGCCCACCCCGAAAGACACTCGGAGGCCACTCGCCCTCCCCGAAAGCCACTCGGAGGCCCCTCGCCCTGCCCAAAAGACACTCGGAGGCCCCTCACACTCCCCGAAAGACACTTGGAGGCCCCTCGCCCTCCCCGAAAGCCACTCGGAGGCCCCTCGCCCACCCTGAAAGCCACTCGGAGGCCTTTCGCCCTGCCCGAAAGCCACTCGGAGGCCCCTCGCCCACCCCGAAAGCCACTTGGAGGCCCTTCGCTCTCCACAAAAGCCACTCGGAGGCCCCTTGCCCTCCCCGAAAGCCACTTGGAGGTGCCTCGCCCTCCCCGAAAGACACTCGGAGGCCCCTCGCCCTCCCCGAAAGACACTCGGAGGCCCCTCGGCCTCCCTGAAAGCCACTCGGAGGCCCCTCGCCCTCCCCAAAAGCCACTCGGAGGCCCCTCGCCCACCCCGAAAGACACTCGGAGGCCCCTCGCCCACCCAGAAAGACACTCGGAGGCCCCTCGCCCTCCCCGAAACCCACTCGGAGGCCCCTCGCCCTCCCCGAAAGCCACTCGGAGGCCCCTCGCCCACCCCGAAAGCCACTCGGAGGCCCCTCGCCCACCCCGAAAGCCACTCAGAGGCCCCTCGCCCACCCCGAAAGACACTCGGAGGCCCCTCGCCCTCCCCGAAAGACACTCGGAGGCCCCTCGCCCTTCCCGAAAGACACTCGGAGGCCCCTCGCCCTCCCCGAAAGACACTCCGAGGTCCCTCGCCCTCCCCGAAAGACACTCGGAGGCCCCTCGCCCTCCCAGAAAGACACTCGGAGGCCCCTCGCCCTCCCCGAAAGCGACTCCGAGGCCCCTCGCCCACCCCGAAAGCCACTCGGAGGCCCCTCGCCCTCCACAAAAGCCACTCGGAGGCCCCTCGCCCACCCCGAATGCCACTCGGAGGCCCCTCGCCCACCCCGAAAGCCACTCGGAGGCCCCTCGCCCTCCCCAAAAGCCACTCGGAGGCCCCTCGCCCACCCCGAAAGCCACTCCGAGGCCCCTCGCCCTCCCCGAAAGACACTCGGAGGCCCCTCGCCCACCCGGAGCGCCACTCGGAGGCCCCTCGCCCTCCCCGAAAGCCACTCGGAGGCCCCTCGCCCACCCCGAAAGCCACTTGGAGGCCCCTCGCTCTCCAAAAAAGCCACTCGGAGGCCCCTCGCCCTCCCCGAAAGCCACTCGGAGGCGCCTCGCCCTCCCCGAAAGCCACTCGGAGGCCCCTCGCCCTCCCCGAAAGACACTCCGAGGCCCCTCGCCCTCCCCGAAAGCCACTCGGAGGCCCCTCGCCCTCCCCGAAAGCCACTCGGAGGCCCCTCGCCCTCCCCGAAAGACACTCCGAGGCCCCTCACCCTCCACAAAAGACACTCGGAGGCCCCTCGCCCTCTCTGAAAGCCACTTGGAGGCCCCTCACACTCCCCGAAAGACACTTGGAGGCCCCTCGCCCTCCCCGAAAGCCACTCGGAGGCCCCTCGCCCACCCCGAAAGCCACTCGGAGGCCTTTCGCCCTGCCCGAAAGCCACTCGGAGGCCCCTCGCCCACCCCGAAAGCCACTTGGAGGCCCTTCGCTCTCCACAAAAGCCACTCGGAGGCCCCTCGCCCTCCCCGAAAGCCACTTGGAGGCGCCTCGCCCTCCCCGAAAGACACTCGGAGGCCCCTCGTCCTCCCCGAAAGACACTCGGAGGCCCCTCGGCCTCCCTGAAAGCCACTCGGAGGCCCCTCGCCCTCCCCAAAAGCCACTCGGAGGCCCCTCGCCCACCCCGAAAGACACTCGGAGGCCCCTCGCCCTCCCCGAAAGACACTCGGAGGCCCCTCGCCCTCCCCGAAAGCCACTCGGAGGCCCCTCGCCCACCCCGAAAGCCACTCAGAGGCCCCTCGCCCTCCCCGAAAGACACTCGGAGGGCCCTCGACCTCCCCAAAAGACACTCGGAGGCCCCTCGCCCTCCCCGAAAGACACTCGGAGGCCCCTCGCCCTCCCCGAAAGACACTCGGAGGCCCCTCGCCCTCCCCGAAAGACACTCCGAGGCCCCTCGCCCACCCCAAAAGCCACTCGGAGGCCACTCGCCCTCCTCAAAAACCACTCGGAGGCCCCTCGCCCTCCCCGAAAGACACTCGGAGGCCCCGGGCCCACCCCGAAAGACACTCGGAGGCCCCTCGCCCTCCCCGAAAGACACTCGGAGGCCCCTCGCCCTCCCCGAAAGCCACTCCGAGGCCCCTCGCCCTCCCCGAAAGACACTCGGAGGCCCCTCGCCCTCCCCGAAAGACACTCCGAGGCCCCTCGCCCTCCCCGAAAGACACTCGGAGGCCCCTCGCCCTCCCCGAAAGCCACTCGGAGGCCCCTCGCCCTCCACAAAAGACACTCGGAGGCCCCTCGGCCTCCCTGAAAGCCACTCCGAGGAGCTTCGCCCTCCACAAAAGCCACTCGGAGGCCCCTCGCCCTCCCCGAAAGACACTCGGAGGCCCCTCGCTCTCCACAAAAGCCACTCGGAGGCCCCTCGCCCTCCACAAAAGCCACTCGGAGGCCCCTCGCCTTCCCCTAAAGTCACTCGGAGGCCCCTCGCCCTCCCCGAAAGACACTCGGAGGCCCCTCGCCCTCCCCGAAAGACACTCCGAGGCCCCTCGCCCTCCCCGAAAGCCACTCGGAGGCCCCTCGCCCTCCCCGAAAGCCACTCCGAGGCCCCTCGCCCACACCGAAAGCCACTCGAAGGCCCCTTGCCCACCCCGAAAGACACTCGGAGGCCCCTCGCCCTCCCCGAAAGACACTCGGAGGCCCCTCGCCCTGCCCGAAAGCCACTCGGAGGCCCCTCGCCCTCCCCGAAAGACACTCCGAGGCCCCTCGCCCTCCCCGAAACACACTCGGAGGCCCCTCGCCCTCCCCGAAAGCCACTCCGAGGCCCCTCGCCCACCCCGAAAGCCACTCGAAGGCCCCTTGCCCTCCCCGAAAGACACTCGGAGGCCCCTCGACCTCCCCGAAAGACACTCGGAGGCCCCTCGCCCTCCCCAAAAGCCACTCGGAGGCCCCTCGCCCTCCCCGAAAGACACTCGGAGGCCCCTCGCCCACCACGAAAGACACTCGGAGGCCGCTCGCCCTCCCCGAAAGCCACTCGGAGGCCCCTCGCCCTCCCCGAAAGACACTCGGAGGCCACTCGCCCTCCCCGAAAGCCACTCGGAGGCCCCTCGCCCTGCCCAAAAGACACTCGGAGGCCCCTCACACTCCCCGAAAGACACTTGGAGGCCCCTCGCCCACCCCGAAAGCCACTCAGAGGCCCCTCGCCCACCCCGAAAGACACTCGGAGGGCCCTCGACCTCCCCAAAAGCCACTCGGAGGCCCCTCGCCCTCCCCGAAAGACACTCGGAGGCCCCTCGCCCTCCCTGAAAGCCACTCCGAGGCCCCTCGCCCACCACGAAAGACACTCCGAGGCCCCTCGCCCTCCCCGAAAGACACTCGGAGGCCCCTCGCCCTCCCCGAAAGACACTCCGAGGCCCCTCACCCTCCCCGAAAGCCACTGGGAGGCCCCTCGCCCACCCCGAAAGACACTCGGAGGCCCCTCGCCCTCCCCGAAAGACACTCGGAGGCCCCTCGCCCTGCCCGAAAGACACTCGGAGGCCCCTCGCCCTCCCCGAAACACACTCGGAGGCCCCTCGCCCACCCCGAAAGCCACTCGGAGGCCCCTCGCACACCCCGAAAGCCACTCGGAGGCCCCTCGCCCTCCCCGAAAGCCACTCGGAGGCCCCTCGCCCTCCCCGAAAGCCACACGGAGGCCCCTCGCCCTCCCCGAAAGACACTCGGAGGCCCCTCGCCCTCCCCGAAAGACACTCGGAGGCCCCTCGCCCTCCCCGAAAGCCACTCCGAGGCCCCTCGCCCTCCCTGAAAGCCACTCGGAGGCCCCTCGCCCTCCACAAAAGACACTCGGAGGCCCCTCGCCCTCCCTGAAAGCCACTCCGAGGCGCCTCGCCCTCCACAAAAGCCACTCGGAGGCCCCTCGCCCTCCCCAAAAGCCACTCGGAGGCCCCTCGCCCTCCCCGAAAGACACTCGGAGGCCCCTCGCCCACCCCAGAAGCCACTCAGAGGCCCCTCGCCCACCCCGAAAGCCACTCGGAGGCCCCTCGCCCTGCCCGAAAGACACTCGGAGGCCCCTCGCCCTCCCCGAAAGACACTCGGAGGCCCCTCGCCCTCCCCGAAAGACACTCCGAGGCCCCTCGCCCTCCCTGAAAGCCACTCGGAGGCCCCTCGCCCTCCACAAAAGACACTCGGAGGCCGATCGCCCTCCCCGAAAGACACTCGGAGGCCCCTCGCCCTCCCCAAAAGCCACTGGGAGGCCCCTCGCCCTCCCCGAAAGCCACACGAAGGCCCCTCGCCCTCCCCGAAAGACACTCGGAGGCCCCTCGCCTTCCCCTAAAGTCACTCGGAGGCCCCTCGCCCTCCCCGAAAGACACTCGGAGGCCCCTCGCCCTCCCCAAAAGCCACTCGGAGGTCCCTCGCCCTCCCCGAAAGCCACTCGGAGGCCCCTCGTCCTCCCTGAAAGCCACTCAGAGGCCCCTCGCCCTCCCCGAAAGCCACTCGGAGGCCCCACGCCTTGACTGAAAGACACTCGGAGGCCCCTCGCTCTGCCCGAAAGCCACTCGGAGGCCCCTCGCCCTCCCCGAAAGACACTCGGAGGCCTGTCGCCCTCCCCGAAAGACACTCGGAGGCCCCTCGCCCTCCCCGAAAGACACTCGGAGGCCCCTCGCTCTCCACAAAAGCCACTCGGAGGCCCATCGCCCTCACCGAAAGACACTCAGAGGCCCCTCGCACACCACGAAAGACACTCGGAGGCCCCTCGCCCTCCCCGAAAGACACTCGGAGGCCCCTCGCCCTGCCCGAAAGACACTCGGAGGCCCCTCGCCCAACCCAGAAGCCACTCGGAGGCCCCTCGCCCTCCCCGAAAGACACTCGGAGCCCCGTCGTCCACCCCGAAAGCCACTCGGAGGACCCTCGCCCTCCCCAAAAGCCACTCGGAGGCCCCTCGCCCTCCACAAAAGCCACTCGGAGGCCCCTCGCCCTCCCCGAAAGCCACTCGGAGGCCCCTCGCCCTCCCCGAAAACCATAGGGAGGCCTTTCGCCCTGCCCGAAAGCCACTCGGACGCCCCTCGCCCACCCCGAAAGCCACTCGGAGGCCCCTCGCCCTCCCCGAAAGACACTCGGAGGCCCCTCGCCCTCCCCGAAAGCCACTCCGAGGCCCCTAGCCCACCCCGAAAGACACTCGGAGGCCCCTCGCCCTCCACAAAAGACACTCCGAGGCCCCTCGCCCACCCCGAAAGCCACTCGGAGGCCCCTCGCCCTCCCCAAAAGACACTCGGAGGCCCCTCGCCCTTCCCGAAAGACACTCGGAGGCCCCTCGCCCTCCCCGAAAGACACTCGGAGGCCCCTCGCCCTCCCCGAAAGACACTCGGAGGCCCCTCGCCCACGCCGAAAGACACTCGGAGGCCCCTCGACCTCCCAAAAAGCCACTCGGAGGCCCCTCGCCCACCCCGAAAGACACTCGGAGGCCCCTCGCCCACCCCGAAAGCCACTCGGAGGCCCCTCGCCCTCCCCAAAAGCCACTCGGAGGCCCCTCGCCCACCCCGAAAGACACTCGGAGGCCCCTCGCCATCCCCAAAAGCCACTCGGAGGCCCCTCGCCCACCCGGAGCGCCACTCGGAGGCCCCTCGCCATCCCCAAAAGCCACTCGGAGGCCCCTCGCCCACACCGAAAGCCACTCGGAAGCCCCTCGCTCTCAACAAAAGCCACTCGGAGGCCCCTCGCCCTCCCCGAAAGCCACTCGGAGGCCCCTCGCCCTCCCCGAAAGACACTCGGAGGCCCCTCGCCCTCCCCGAAAGACACTCGGAGGCCCCTCGCCCTCCCCGAAAGACACTCGGAGGCTCCTGGCCCTCCCCGAAAGACACTCGGAGGCCCCTCGCCCTCCCCGAAAGACACTCGGAGGCCCCTCGCCCTCCACAAAAGCCACTCGGAGGCCCCTCGCCCTCCCTGAAAGCCACTCCGAGGCCCCTCGCCCTCCACAAAAGCCACTCGGAGGCCCCTCGCCCTCCCCGAAAGACACTCGGAGGCCCCTCGCCCTCCCCAAAAGCCACTCGGAGGCCCCTCGCCCTCCCCGAAAGCCACTCCGAGGCCCCTCGCCCACCCCGAAAGCCACTCGGAGGCCCCTCGCCCACACCGAAAGACACTCGGAGGCCCCTCGCACACCCCGAAAGCCACTCGGAGGCCCCTGGCCCTCCCCGAAACACACTCGGAGGCCCCTCGCCCACCCTGAAAGACACTCGGAGGCCCCTCGCCCACCCCGAAAGCCACTCGGAGGCCCCTCGCCCTCCCCGAAAGCCACTCCGAGGCCCCTCGCCCTCCCCGAAAGCCACACGGAGGCCCCTCGCCCTCCCCGAAAGACACTCGGAGGCCCCTCGCCCTCCCCAAAAGCCACTCGGAGACCCCTCGCCCTCCACAAAAGACACTCGGAGGCCCCTAGGCCTCCCTGAAAGCCACTCGGAGGCCCCTCGCCCTCCACAAAAGCCACTCGGAGGCCCCTCGCCCTCCCCGAAAGACACTCCGAGGCCCCTCGCCCTCCCCAAAAAACACTCGGAGGCCCCTCGCCCTCCACAAAAGCCACTCGCAGGCCCCTCGCCCACACCGAAAGCCACTCGGAGGCCCCTCGCCCTGCCCGAAAGCCACTCGGAGGCCCCTCGCCCTGCCCGAAAGCCACTCGGAGGCCCCTCGCCCTGCCCGAAAGCCACTCGGAGGCCCCTCGCCCTCCCCGAAAGTCACTCGGAGGCCCCTCGCCCTCCACAAAAGCCACTCCGAGGCCCCTCGCCCACCACGAAACACACTTGGAGGCCCCTTGCCCACCCCGAAAGCCACTCGGAGGCCCCTCGCCCTCACCGAAAGACACTCGGAGGCCCCTCGCCCTCCCCGAAAGACACTCGGAGGCCCCTCGCCCTCCCCGAAAGACACTCGGAGGCCCCTCGCCCACCCCGACAGACACTCGGAGGCCCCTCGCCCTCCCCGAAAGACACTCGGAGGCCCCTCGCCCACCCCGAAAGACACTCGGAGGCCACTCGCCCTCCCCGAAAGCCACTCGGAGGCCCCTCGCCCTGCCCAAAAGACACTCGGAGGCCCCTCACACTCCCCGAAAGACACTTGGAGGCCCCTCGCCCTGCCCGAAAGCCACTCGGAGGCTCCTCGCCCACCCCGAAAGCCACTCGGAGGCCCCTCGCCCTCCCCGAAAGCCACTCGGAGGCCCCTCGCCCACCCCGAAAGCCACTTGGAGGCCCCTCGCTCTCCACAAAAGCCACTTGGAGGCCCCTCGCTCTCCACAAAAGCCACTCGGAGGCCCCTCGCCCTCCCCGAAAGACACTCGGAGGCCCCTCGCCCTCCCCGAAAGACACTCGGAGGCCCCTCGCCCTCCCCGAAAGACACTCCGAGGCCCCTCGCCCTCCCCGAAAGCCACTCCGAGGCCCCTCGCCTACCCAGAAAGACACTCGGAGGCCCCTCGCCCTCCCCGAAAGCCACTCGGAGGCCCCTCGCCCTCCCCGAAAGACACTCCGAGGCCAATCGCCCTCCCCGAAAGCCACTCGGAGGCCCCTCGCCCTGCCCGAAAGACACTCGGAGGCCCCTCGCCCTCCCCGAAAGACACTCGGAGGCCCCTCGCCCTCCCCGAAAGACACTCGGAGGCCCCTCGCCCTCCCCGAAAGACACTCGGAGGCCCCTCGCCCTCCCCGAAAGCGACTCCGAGGCCCCTCGCCCACCCCGAAAGCCACTCGGAGGCCCCTCGCCCTCCCCAAAAGCCACTCGGAGGCCCCTCGCCCACCCCGAATGCCACTCGGAGGCCCCTCGCCCACCCCGAAAGCCACTCGGAGGCCCCTCGCCCTCCCCAAAAGCCACTCGGAGGCCCCTCGCCCACCCCGAAAGCCACTCCGAGGCCCCTCGCCCTCCCCGAAAGACACTCGGAGGCCCCTCGCCCTCACCGAAAGACACTCGGAGGCCCCTCGCCCACCCCGAAAGCCACTCCGAGGCCCCTCGCCCTCCCCAAAAGACACTCGGAGGCCCCTCGCCCTCCCCGAAAGACACTCGGAGGCACCTCGCCCTGCCCGAAAGCCACTTGGAGGCGCCTCGCCCTCCCCGAAAGCCACTCCGAGGCCCCTCGCCCTCCCCGAAAGACACTCGGAGGCCCCTCGCCCTCCCCGAAAGCCACACGGAGGCCCCTCGCCCTCCCCGAAAGCCACTCGGAGGCCCCTCGCCCTCCCCGAAAGACACTCGGAGGCCCCTCGCCCTCCCCGAAAGACACTCGGAGGCCCCTCGCCCACCCCGAAAGACACTCGGAGGCCCCTCGCCCTCCCCAAAAGCCACTCGGAGGCCCCTCGCCCTCCCCGAAAGCCACTCGGAGGCCCCTCGCCCTCCCCGAAAGACACTCCGAGGCCCCTCGCCCTCCCTGAAAGCCACTCGGAGGCCCCTCGCCCTCCCCGAAAGACACTCGGAGGCCCCTGGCCCTCCCCGAAACACACTCGGAGGCCCCTCGCCCACCCCGAAAGCCACTCGGAGGCCCCTCGCACACCCCGAAAGACACTCGGAGGCCCCTCGCCCTCCCCGAAAGCCACTTGGAGGCCCCTCGCCCTCCCCGAAAGACACTCGGAGGCCCATCGCCCTCCCCGAAAGACACTCGGAGGCCCCTCGCCCTCACCGAAAGCCACTCGGAGGCCCCTCGCCCACCCCGAAAGACACTCGGAGGCCCCTCGCCCACACCGAAAGACACTCGGAGGCCCCTCGCCCTCCCCGAAAGACACTCGGAGGCCCCTCGC
The DNA here is from genome assembly GCF_040807025.1 of Struthio camelus. Classification (NCBI taxonomy): domain Eukaryota; kingdom Metazoa; phylum Chordata; class Aves; order Struthioniformes; family Struthionidae; genus Struthio; species Struthio camelus. The sequence goes on along the minus strand of NC_090944.1, from coordinate 135,693,082 downwards.
CCTCCCCGAAACACACTCGGAGGCCCCTCGCCCACCCCGAAAGCCACTCGGAGGCCCCTCGCACACCCCGAAAGACACTCGGAGGCCCCTCGCCCTCCCCGAAAGCCACTCGGAGGCCCCTCGCCCTCCCCGAAAGACACTCGGAGGCCCCTCGCCCTCCCCGAAAGCCACTCCGAGGCCCCTCGCCCTCCCCGAAAGCCACTCGGAGGCCCCTCGCCGTCCACAAAAGACACTCGGAGGCCCCTCGCCCTCCCCGAAAGCCACTCCGAGGCCCCTCGCCCTCCACAAAAGCCACTCGGAGGCCCCTCGCCCTCCCCGAAAGACACTCCGAGGCCCCTCGCCCTCCCAGAAAGACACTCGGAGGCCCCTCGCCCTCCCTGAAAGCCACTCAGAGGCCCCTCGCCCACCCCGAAAGCCACTCGGAGGCAACTCGCCCTCCCCGAAAGACACTCGGAGGCCCCTCGCCCTCCCCGAAAGACACTCCGAGGCCCCTCGCCCTCCCCGAAAGACACTCGGAGGCCCCTCGCCCACCCCGAAAGCCACTCGGAGGCCCCTCGCCTTCCCCTAAAGTCACTCGGAGGCCCCTCGCCCACCCCGAAAGACACTCGGAGGCCCCTCGCCCTCCCCGAAAGACACTCGGAGGCCCCTCGCCTTCCCCTAAAGTCACTCGGAGGCCCCTCGCCCTCCCCGAAAGACACTCGGAGGCCCCTCGCCCTCCCCGAAAGACACTCCGAGGCCCCTCGCCCTCCCCGAAAGCCACTCGGAGGCCCCTCGCCCTCCCCGAAAGCCACTCCGAGGCCCCTCGCCCACCCCGAAAGCCACTCGAAGGCCCCTTGCCCTCCCCGAAAGACACTCGGAGGCCCCTCGCCCTCCCCGAAAGACACTCGGAGGCCCCTCGCCCTCCCCAAAAGCCACTCGGAGGCCCCTCGCCCTCCCCGAAAGACACTCGGAGGCCCCTCGCCCACCACGAAAGACACTCGGAGGCCGCTCGCCCTCCCCGAAAGCCACTCGGAGGCCCCTCGCCCTCCCCGAAAGACACTCGGAGGCCACTCGCCCTCCCCGAAAGCCACTCGGAGGCCCCTCGCCCTGCCCAAAAGACACTCGGAGGCCCCTCACACTCCCCGAAAGACACTTGGAGGCCCCTCGCCCACCCCGAAAGCCACTCAGAGGCCCCTCGCCCACCCCGAAAGACACTCGGAGGGCCCTCGACCTCCCCAAAAGCCACTCGGAGGCCCCTCGCCCTCCCCGAAAGACACTCGGAGGCCCCTCGCCCTCCCTGAAAGCCACTCCGAGGCCCCTCGCCCACCACGAAAGACACTCCGAGGCCCCTCGCCCTCCCCGAAAGACACTCGGAGGCCCCTCGCCCACCCCGAAAGCCACTCAGAGGCCCCTCGCCCACCCCGAAAGACACTCGGAGGGCCCTCGACCTCCCCAAAAGCCACTCGGAGGCCCCTCGCCCTCCCCGAAAGACACTCGGAGGCCCCTCGCCCTCCCTGAAAGCCACTCCGAGGCCCCTCGCCCACCACGAAAGACACTCCGAGGCCCCTCGCCCTCCCCGAAAGCCACTCGGAGGCCCCTCGCACACCCCGAAAGCCACTCGGAGGCCCCTCGCCCTCCCCGAAAGCCACTCGGAGGCCCCTCGCCCTCCCCGAAAGCCACACGGAGGCCCCTCGCCCTCCCCGAAAGACACTCGGAGGCCCCTCGCCCTCCCCGAAAGCCACTCGGAGGCCCCTCGCCCTCCCCGAAAGCCACTCCGAGGCCCCTCGCCCTCCCTGAAAGCCACTCGGAGGCCCCTCGCCCTCCACAAAAGACACTCGGAGGCCCCTCGCCCTCCCTGAAAGCCACTCCGAGGCGCCTCGCCCTCCACAAAAGCCACTCGGAGGCCCCTCGCCCTCCCCAAAAGCCACTCGGAGGCCCCTCGCCCTCCCCGAAAGACACTCGGAGGCCCCTCGCCCACCCCAGAAGCCACTCAGAGGCCCCTCGCCCACCCCGAAAGCCACTCGGAGGCCCCTCGCCCTGCCCGAAAGACACTCGGAGGCCCCTCGCCCTCCCCGAAAGACACTCGGAGGCCCCTCGCCCTCCCCGAAAGACACTCCGAGGCCCCTCGCCCTCCCTGAAAGCCACTCGGAGGCCCCTCGCCCTCCACAAAAGACACTCGGAGGCCGATCGCCCTCCCCGAAAGACACTCGGAGGCCCCTCGCCCTCCCCAAAAGCCACTGGGAGGCCCCTCGCCCTCCCCGAAAGCCACACGAAGGCCCCTCGCCCTCCCCGAAAGACACTCGGAGGCCCCTCGCCTTCCCCTAAAGTCACTCGGAGGCCCCTCGCCCTCCCCGAAAGACACTCGGAGGCCCCTCGCCCTCCCCAAAAGCCACTCGGAGGTCCCTCGCCCTCCCCGAAAGCCACTCGGAGGCCCCTCGTCCTCCCTGAAAGCCACTCAGAGGCCCCTCGCCCTCCCCGAAAGCCACTCGGAGGCCCCACGCCTTGACTGAAAGACACTCGGAGGCCCCTCGCTCTGCCCGAAAGCCACTCGGAGGCCCCTCGCCCTCCCCGAAAGACACTCGGAGGCCTGTCGCCCTCCCCGAAAGACACTCGGAGGCCCCTCGCCCTCCCCGAAAGACACTCGGAGGCCCCTCGCTCTCCACAAAAGCCACTCGGAGGCCCATCGCCCTCACCGAAAGACACTCAGAGGCCCCTCGCACACCACGAAAGACACTCGGAGGCCCCTCGCCCTCCCCGAAAGACACTCGGAGGCCCCTCGCCCTGCCCGAAAGACACTCGGAGGCCCCTCGCCCAACCCAGAAGCCACTCGGAGGCCCCTCGCCCTCCCCGAAAGACACTCGGAGCCCCGTCGTCCACCCCGAAAGCCACTCGGAGGACCCTCGCCCTCCCCAAAAGCCACTCGGAGGCCCCTCGCCCTCCACAAAAGCCACTCGGAGGCCCCTCGCCCTCCCCGAAAGCCACTCGGAGGCCCCTCGCCCTCCCCGAAAACCATAGGGAGGCCTTTCGCCCTGCCCGAAAGCCACTCGGACGCCCCTCGCCCACCCCGAAAGCCACTCGGAGGCCCCTCGCCCTCCCCGAAAGACACTCGGAGGCCCCTCGCCCTCCCCGAAAGCCACTCCGAGGCCCCTAGCCCACCCCGAAAGACACTCGGAGGCCCCTCGCCCTCCACAAAAGACACTCCGAGGCCCCTCGCCCACCCCGAAAGCCACTCGGAGGCCCCTCGCCCTCCCCAAAAGACACTCGGAGGCCCCTCGCCCTTCCCGAAAGACACTCGGAGGCCCCTCGCCCTCCCCGAAAGACACTCGGAGGCCCCTCGCCCTCCCCGAAAGACACTCGGAGGCCCCTCGCCCACGCCGAAAGACACTCGGAGGCCCCTCGACCTCCCAAAAAGCCACTCGGAGGCCCCTCGCCCACCCCGAAAGACACTCGGAGGCCCCTCGCCCACCCCGAAAGCCACTCGGAGGCCCCTCGCCCTCCCCAAAAGCCACTCGGAGGCCCCTCGCCCACCCCGAAAGACACTCGGAGGCCCCTCGCCATCCCCAAAAGCCACTCGGAGGCCCCTCGCCCACCCGGAGCGCCACTCGGAGGCCCCTCGCCATCCCCAAAAGCCACTCGGAGGCCCCTCGCCCACACCGAAAGCCACTCGGAAGCCCCTCGCTCTCAACAAAAGCCACTCGGAGGCCCCTCGCCCTCCCCGAAAGCCACTCGGAGGCCCCTCGCCCTCCCCGAAAGACACTCGGAGGCCCCTCGCCCTCCCCGAAAGACACTCGGAGGCCCCTCGCCCTCCCCGAAAGACACTCGGAGGCTCCTGGCCCTCCCCGAAAGACACTCGGAGGCCCCTCGCCCTCCCCGAAAGACACTCGGAGGCCCCTCGCCCTCCACAAAAGCCACTCGGAGGCCCCTCGCCCTCCCTGAAAGCCACTCCGAGGCCCCTCGCCCTCCACAAAAGCCACTCGGAGGCCCCTCGCCCTCCCCGAAAGACACTCGGAGGCCCCTCGCCCTCCCCAAAAGCCACTCGGAGGCCCCTCGCCCTCCCCGAAAGCCACTCCGAGGCCCCTCGCCCACCCCGAAAGCCACTCGGAGGCCCCTCGCCCACACCGAAAGACACTCGGAGGCCCCTCGCACACCCCGAAAGCCACTCGGAGGCCCCTGGCCCTCCCCGAAACACACTCGGAGGCCCCTCGCCCACCCTGAAAGACACTCGGAGGCCCCTCGCCCACCCCGAAAGCCACTCGGAGGCCCCTCGCCCTCCCCGAAAGCCACTCCGAGGCCCCTCGCCCTCCCCGAAAGCCACACGGAGGCCCCTCGCCCTCCCCGAAAGACACTCGGAGGCCCCTCGCCCTCCCCAAAAGCCACTCGGAGACCCCTCGCCCTCCACAAAAGACACTCGGAGGCCCCTAGGCCTCCCTGAAAGCCACTCGGAGGCCCCTCGCCCTCCACAAAAGCCACTCGGAGGCCCCTCGCCCTCCCCGAAAGACACTCCGAGGCCCCTCGCCCTCCCCAAAAAACACTCGGAGGCCCCTCGCCCTCCACAAAAGCCACTCGCAGGCCCCTCGCCCACACCGAAAGCCACTCGGAGGCCCCTCGCCCTCCCCGAAAGCCACTCGGAGGCCCCTCGCCCTGCCCGAAAGCCACTCGGAGGCCCCTCGCCCTGCCCGAAAGCCACTCGGAGGCCCCTCGCCCTCCCCGAAAGTCACTCGGAGGCCCCTCGCCCTCCACAAAAGCCACTCCGAGGCCCCTCGCCCACCACGAAACACACTTGGAGGCCCCTTGCCCACCCCGAAAGCCACTCGGAGGCCCCTCGCCCTCACCGAAAGACACTCGGAGGCCCCTCGCCCTCCCCGAAAGACACTCGGAGGCCCCTCGCCCTCCCCGAAAGACACTCGGAGGCCCCTCGCCCACCCCGACAGACACTCGGAGGCCCCTCGCCCTCCCCGAAAGACACTCGGAGGCCCCTCGCCCACCCCGAAAGACACTCGGAGGCCACTCGCCCTCCCCGAAAGCCACTCGGAGGCCCCTCGCCCTGCCCAAAAGACACTCGGAGGCCCCTCACACTCCCCGAAAGACACTTGGAGGCCCCTCGCCCTGCCCGAAAGCCACTCGGAGGCTCCTCGCCCACCCCGAAAGCCACTCGGAGGCCCCTCGCCCTCCCCGAAAGCCACTCGGAGGCCCCTCGCCCACCCCGAAAGCCACTTGGAGGCCCCTCGCTCTCCACAAAAGCCACTTGGAGGCCCCTCGCTCTCCACAAAAGCCACTCGGAGGCCCCTCGCCCTCCCCGAAAGACACTCGGAGGCCCCTCGCCCTCCCCGAAAGACACTCGGAGGCCCCTCGCCCTCCCCGAAAGACACTCCGAGGCCCCTCGCCCTCCCCGAAAGCCACTCCGAGGCCCCTCGCCTACCCAGAAAGACACTCGGAGGCCCCTCGCCCTCCCCGAAAGCCACTCGGAGGCCCCTCGCCCTCCCCGAAAGACACTCCGAGGCCAATCGCCCTCCCCGAAAGCCACTCGGAGGCCCCTCGCCCTGCCCGAAAGACACTCGGAGGCCCCTCGCCCTCCCCGAAAGACACTCGGAGGCCCCTCGCCCTCCCCGAAAGACACTCGGAGGCCCCTCGCCCTCCCCGAAAGACACTCGGAGGCCCCTCGCCCTCCCCGAAAGCGACTCCGAGGCCCCTCGCCCACCCCGAAAGCCACTCGGAGGCCCCTCGCCCTCCCCAAAAGCCACTCGGAGGCCCCTCGCCCACCCCGAATGCCACTCGGAGGCCCCTCGCCCACCCCGAAAGCCACTCGGAGGCCCCTCGCCCTCCCCAAAAGCCACTCGGAGGCCCCTCGCCCACCCCGAAAGCCACTCCGAGGCCCCTCGCCCTCCCCGAAAGACACTCGGAGGCCCCTCGCCCTCACCGAAAGACACTCGGAGGCCCCTCGCCCACCCCGAAAGCCACTCCGAGGCCCCTCGCCCTCCCCAAAAGACACTCGGAGGCCCCTCGCCCTCCCCGAAAGACACTCGGAGGCACCTCGCCCTGCCCGAAAGCCACTTGGAGGCGCCTCGCCCTCCCCGAAAGACACTCGGAGGCCCCTCGCCCTCCCCGAAAGACACTCCGAGGCCCCTCGCCCTCCCCGAAAGCCACACGGAGGCCCCTCGCCCTCCCCGAAAGACACTCGGAGGCCCCTCGCCCTCCCCGAAAGACACTCGGAGGCCCCTCGCCCTCCCCGAAAGACACTCGGAGGCCCCTCGCCCACCCCGAAAGACACTCGGAGGCCCCTCGCCCTCCCCAAAAGCCACTCGGAGGCCCCTCGCCCTCCCCGAAAGCCACTCGGAGGCCCCTCGCCCTCCCCGAAAGACACTCCGAGGCCCCTCGCCCTCCCTGAAAGCCACTCGGAGGCCCCTCGCCCTCCCCGAAAGACACTCGGAGGCCCCTGGCCCTCCCCGAAACACACTCGGAGGCCCCTCGCCCACCCCGAAAGCCACTCGGAGGCCCCTCGCACACCCCGAAAGACACTCGGAGGCCCCTCGCCCTCCCCGAAAGCCACTTGGAGGCCCCTCGCCCTCCCCGAAAGACACTCGGAGGCCCATCGCCCTCCCCGAAAGACACTCGGAGGCCCCTCGCCCTCACCGAAAGACACTCCGAGGCCCCTCGCCCACCCCGAAAGACACTCGGAGGCCCCTCGCCCACACCGAAAGCCACTCGGAGGCCCCTCGCCCTCCCCGAAAGACACTCGGAGGCCCCTCGCCCACCCCGAAACACACTCGGAGGCCCCTCGCCCACCCCGAAAGCCACTCGGAGGCCCCTCGCACACCCCGAAAGACACTCGGAGGCCCCTCGCCCTCCCCGAAAGCCACTCGGAGGCCCCTCGCCCTCCCCGAAAGACACTCGGAGGCCCCTCGCCCTCCCCGAAAGCCACTCCGAGGCCCCTCGCCCTCCCCGAAAGCCACTCGGAGGCCCCTCGCCGTCCACAAAAGACACTCGGAGGCCCCTCGCCCTCCCCGAAAGCCACTCCGAGGCCCCTCGCCCTCCACAAAAGCCACTCGGAGGCCCCTCGCCCTCCCCGAAAGACACTCCGAGGCCCCTCGCCCTCCCAGAAAGACACTCGGAGGCCCCTCGCCCTCCCTGAAAGCCACTCAGAGGCCCCTCGCCCACCCCGAAAGCCACTCGGAGGCAACTCGCCCTCCCCGAAAGACACTCGGAGGCCCCTCGCCCTCCCCGAAAGACACTCCGAGGCCCCTCGCCCTCCCCGAAAGACACTCGGAGGCCCCTCGCCCACCCCGAAAGCCACTCGGAGGCCCCTCGCCTTCCCCTAAAGTCACTCGGAGGCCCCTCGCCCACCCCGAAAGACACTCGGAGGCCCCTCGCCCTCCCCGAAAGACACTCGGAGGCCCCTCGCCCTCCCCGAAAGACACTCGGAGGCCCCTCGCCCTCCCCGAAAGCCACTCGGAGGCCCCACGCCTTGACTGAAAGACACTCGGAGGCCCCTCGCCCTCCCCGAAAGCCACACGGAGGCCCCTCGCCCTCCCCGAAACACACTCGGAGGCCTGTCGCCCTCCCCGAAAGACACTCGGAGGCCCCTCGCCCTCCCCGAAAGACACTCGGAGGCCCCTCGCTCTCCACAAAAGCCACTCGGAGGCCCATCGCCCTCACCGAAAGACACTCGGAGGCCCCTCGCACACCACGAAAGACACTCGGAGGCCCCTCGCCCTCCCCGAAAGACACTCGGAGGCCCCTCGCCCTGCCCGAAAGACACTCGGAGGCCCCTCGCCCACCCCAGAAGCCACTCGGAGGCCCCTCGCCCTCCCCGAAAGACACTCGGAGGCCCCTCGCCCTCCCCGAAAGACACTCCGAGGCCCCTCGCCCTCCCCGAAAGACACTCCGAGGCCCCTCGCCCTCCCCGAAAGACACTCGGAGGCCCCTCGCCCTCCCCGAAAGCCACTCGGAGGCC